>NC_059135.1:91922321-92225352 GCF_020740605.2 Lemur catta | reverse complement strand
AAGGACCATCCCTGGCAAGGGTCTGTAGCGTGGCCCAGGGGAGGGGCATCCAGGTTGTCTGAGGGCAAGCTTGACCTTCCACAGCCATCCTCAGCAGACACGCAGCCCTATGTCACGACGTGCACTCCCCAGCACCTTGGCCTGCTCCTGGCTTTCCAAATGGCACACAGCAATCCTCCATGCAGATGCCCAGAGTGTGCCTGCACTGCCTGGCCATTCTGTCTGTCTCCTGCACCGCGCTGTGTGTCCGAAGCTGTCTCAGCACCCAACACAGCGGCCCAGACTTTCTAGACCGAGTGAACACAACGCAGGTACCCGAACTTACTTAGTGACTGGACCAAACTGGTACCGTGGTTTATGAAGTAGACTATGTTGATACAATGGCTTATAACCTAGACTAAACTGACATGACGGTACGTAACCTAACTAGGTTGGCAGGATGGTTTATAAATAGTCTCTGTGAGTTTGGTTAGCGTGGGCCAGTGCTCCCAGCTGCACCCCTGGGAGAGTGCTCAACAGGGGTTTCTCTACCCTCCAGCCTCAAGGGATCCTGGCAGGGAGACTGACTTCCTTAATCAGGGACCCTCAGGGGCCAGGGCACAGGAGGCCCTCTGCCTCCTCCGTGGGCAGTCCTCCTCCCCGTCCATCCTGCCACCCTGCAACTGCCACCACCCACCTTCCCACACCCTTTGTTACCTGTGTCTCCTTTGGTTCCTTTCAGGCCGGGGGCTCCTGGACTCCCGGGACTCCCTGGTGGTCCTGGACAGCAGATACCACACAGGGCTTAAGGGCTGGGATGGGTGAGTCTTCCCACCCCACACCCACCGCAGGACCTAGGACCTCACCTGTCTGCCCGGGGTAGCCAGCACTGCCAGGCTCACCCTTGGCACCTGGGTGTCCCGCTGCACCAGGAGGGCCTGGAACTCCCTGCGCTCCTGGTTGTCCTGAAAGGTAAGTGGTGACCGCAGGGCAGGGTGGTCGGCAGAGGGCCTGGCTGCCCCGGCCTCTGTGCCTCTGTCCTCGGCACTGAGACACGAACCTCCTAACACCTCATAGTCCTCGGCAGCTTCCACCATCCCTCTTTACAAGCCATGAACTAGCCCCATGAGTGGGAGGAAAACTAGTCTCAGCAACTTATTCACCGTTCCATTCACTGCTGCAGGGTGTGGGACTTGGGGACTTACTGGGAACCCTGAGTGTAAATGTCCTGTTGCACGCCCAGGATGGCAAAGTGGGGTAAAGGTCTAAAGAGGGGTCAGTTAAGCCCGCCCCTGCCGGCTGCCCTGTTCCTCTTAGGAAAGGCCAGGTTTTTAAGAAACTCCAGGTGCTCTGGGTTAATATACAATGAAACAAAAGATGGTGGAGTCGGGTCCCCACCTTGACTCTGCCAAGGGACAGTGGTAGCTGGAGTGATGCTCAGATTCCCACAGCTCTTACCTTGATCTCCTTTGGCTCCAGGAAAACCAGCCAAACCTAAAATGAAGAAGAACTTTGAGGAATTTTTTTCTCCCTTGGGCTCAGCCTATGGGAAGGAAGAGAAATACTTACACATCGGTGGATGTGACCACGCATCCTCTTACCTGGCGGGCCTGGCTTCCCGGAGTCACCTTTACTCCCCTGGGCTCCAGGGGGCCCCATTGCCCCTGTGTCTCCTTTCATGCCCATGTCCCCTTTGCTTCCTGAAAAACCAAGGAGTGGAGGACAGGCGTGGGGGGACAGCAAACCCAGCTAGCAGGTCCCACTCTGACACTTCCCGTCCTACTCAAATTCCAAACTCAACACTCCTTGAGCTCCTAGTTGGTGCCCAGGAGTGGAAGATGTGATTGTGCCCTCAAGGAACACACTGCCTTGCCCCAGAGACAAGACAAAAACTTGTGAGAAGTTGGTGACGAGGTGACCTGGCATGGCCCAGGTCCCCTCAGGAGGGACAACAGCCTAGGCTCAACCAGCACTGTCTGGCTCATTTTAGTGACTGCATTTTGGGAATTGTTTTTTAAAGCCTCTCAGATTGAAGCCTGAATATTCCAGAAAGCAGATCCTAAATGCTGAGAATAGCAACTTTGGGGCATTGGTGGAGAGAAAAACATTGCAGCGGCTCATATTCCAGCCAGCGGTTCAGACACAGGCTTTCCTGGTACCCAAGATTTCAAATTTTCCACTTGGCATCAGCATTCGGGGCTCGTCCTACCCTGTCCTCTCCTGAGTCCTCCATCGCTCCCTCCTCCTTTCCTGCGGGTGCCTGGTGCATATCAATCAAGGGAGGCTCCTTGCAGGGGCTGGGCTCTGTGACTTCTTCCCAGACTGTAAGTCTGTTGGGCAGTGGGTGGCACGGGCCCCCCTAGCCGGGCCTTGCAGGCCCTGCTCCCTGGCAGCCCACTGCGGTGGCCACGACTCAGAAAGCTGCCCAAGTCCCACCACCAGCTGGTGCGAAGGTGCCATTCTGCACCCAGGGGGCGGAGAGGGGCAAAGGTCTAAGGAGGAATAGCTCACCCCAGAGTGGCCTTACAGGCTCTCGCATAGGCCTGATGGGGTAGAATTTTGTTGAGAGGCATTTATCGCTCTATTCTATGATTTTGAAAATTTTGGAGCTGGAGAGGACTCAGGCATGATGCCAGCCTTCTCCCCAGTGAGTTAGGAACGGGGCCAATGGAGGGGAAGGAGGAAGCCTTTGTGGGCCTAAGCGTTGAGTGAAGTTAGGTGCAGGGTGTGGAGATTAGTCTTTGAGATGAGTGGACGTTTGAGGAATGACGGGTCCTCAGTGAAGACCATGTAACCATAAGCAACTTTGTTACAGCTAGGATCTCATAACAGCCCAAGGTGCAGGAAGGCCATTCTCGGCCATTCAGACTGTCCGCTTTGGAGAAGGGGCAATGGCAGCTGTCAGAAGGCGCTGGGAGTTTTTCCCTGGAGGGATGTGGTGGCACCTGCTGCTGTGGTCCAGGACCATCACGTTACGGCAATTGCTCAGCCGTGTGGGGTTACTTCAGGGTGGTCCGGACCTGCAGCTGCACTGCTGTAACTTCCACGTCCCCACCGGTGGGGACGAGTTTGGGAAGCAGGGCAGCATCCCATCAGTGAGAGGACCAGACTCTGGCCCCTGCCAAGGAAGCACAGCTGCTTATTTCTTCAGAACTTTCCAATCCCAGCCAAGCGGTGGGGTGAGGAAAATAGGCCTGTCCTGGAACTCTGCCCCGGTGGCATTACTGATCTGGGCACAGGTAAAACCTCAGCACCGCCGGGGTCAGGTCTCACTGGGCTGGCACAGCCCCGACTGCCGACAGGGCATTGAGCAAGCTGAGATCGTGTGCTCTTGGGAGAGGAAATTCGAGAGGAGGAGGGGAGGGTTGGAGTTCCGATTTCTGAAGAACCGAAACTGCTGCATCTCCCCTAGCTGACCACAGCGTTTCCGGGCCTGAGTCTGGGTGTGGATTGATATCCTCCTTTGCGGCCGTGCGCGAGCGTGGGATGGGAAACAGTAGGCTCAGACTAGTGGGCAGAGGCCTGGCAGGGGCACCTTGAGAAAGCCTGGGTGTCCCTCTCCCGTCTGCAGAGAGTGGTGGAGCGTGGGCTTTGGAACGATCCTCACAGGGCGGCTGTCCAACCCTTTGCCTGGTGCAAGGATCCCCCTCGGCCCCGCCAACCAGAGTTCTGCAGCGCTCCTCCCCTCCCCGGAGTGGGCTACCCATGCCCGCCCATTTCGTCACGGGCCAGCCCCCAGTCCTGAGTGACGCTGTTCTCCCTCTCCCACTGCACCCCTTTGCTCACGGGAAAGAAGAGACCACGTGTGCTGCTCCAGGGGTGCGGGTGGGTGGAGCACAGCCCCGCCCTCAGGCCTCCCAGCGACACGGACCCCACAGCACGGTCCTCACCTGGGAGGCCCAGGTCCCCTTTGTCTCCCTTCACTCCGGTTTCCCCTTTCGGGCCAACGAGACCCCCGTCGCCTTTGCTGCCCTTCTCTCCTTGGCGTCCCGGGGCACCTGCAGGGAACGGCCAGTGAGGGGGGCTCCCTTCGTCCTCCTGGGGACAGGCTAGGAGGCAAAGGCAGCGAGCACTGGGGACAAAGGAAAGCGGTCCCCAGAGGACGTGGGGGTTGTTAGCTCCTCTCTCGGGTGGTCTCGATGAGGCGTAGCAGGACGGGAGGGCTGGGGGCGGCTGTGCAGACAGGACGGGGGCAGCTGTCTCAGAGCCTCCGACGAAGCATGGGGGCCCAAGCACAGAGAGCTCAATTACCAGGGGCTCCCGGCTTCCCTGGAGCGCCCTGCGGTCCTTGCAGGCCTGTGAAGAAGGAAAGAAGAGCAAGACGAGCTCAGCCACTGTGGCCTGGGCTCTTCAGTCAGACAACGTTCTAGAGCCCCCGAGTCGGGCGAGGGGCCCAGCAGATCTCCCTCCCTCTCCGCCCCCCCTGTCTCTCTCACACACACACACACACACACACGTGTGCATGCATGTGCACACATACACGGTGCATACGGCAGGGTCCCTGGTGGTTCCAGCCAATGTTTGCTCTTGCTATGGCTTGAGTATGTCTCCCAAAAGTCCCTGTATGGGAGGCCTGGTCCTCAGTGTGGCAGCGTGGGGTGCTTGGGTCACGGGGCAGGTCCCCCATGAAGGGGTTAATACTGTCTGGTGGGACTGAGTGCGTTCTTGCTCTCTAGGGACTGGATGAGTTGCCGCGAGAGCGAGTGGCTGCAAAGTGAGGCTGCCACTGTCTCTGGCCTCTTTCCCCTGCAGGCCGGTTCCCCTTCCGTTTCCCCCCTGACACAGCGCGAGGCCCTCACCAGAAGCCGCCAGAGGCAGCCACCCATTCTTGAACTTCCCAGGCTGCAGAGCCGTGAGCTAAATACGCCTCTTTTCTGTATAAATGACTCAGTCTCAGGTTTTCTTTTATAGCTGCACAAAACAGCCTAAGACAGCTCTCTTCCCAAAGGGCGGAACAGCGCCTGGGCACGCGTCCTGACAACAGTAGAGGAAGGGCTTTAGAGTTGGTGACTCTGTTGGAATCACAGCCCGGCCACCTAACAGGTTGGATGACTTTAGGAAAGTCCCTTAAGCATTCTGCACCTCAATTTTCTCATCTGTAAAATGGGGCTGGTCACGACCACCTGGTCCTCAGCAGGTGTATAATTAGTGCTCCAAGGCAAAAATGGACCTGAGAAGCAGTAGTTCCTTCCCACATGGCCCCGGGCCCCAGGCTAGGGTGTGCAGTACAAATTGGAGGTGCTGGGTGTCCCTGGGGAGGCAGGGAGAGCTCCGTGGAGAGGAGGGAAGGATCTGATGCTCAGGAGGGAGAGTGTGGCAGGAGGGAGGGAGAGGAGGGGAGGTTGAAAGATGCCCTGAGCGAGTGAGTGGCTGAATTACAGGAGCTTTTCCTGGGGGTGCCAGCGGTGCCCCGGCAGGGGAGGCAGAGAGGGGCTCTGGGCTCCACGCGCCCTGCAGAGCCACGGCAGGAGCTCCGGCTCTGTTCCCTCCTGAAGGAAATGACTGAGCTCTTGGGCTTTCTGGCTTGTCCTTTCAAGCAGGGCTCAGTGGCTGCACTCTGGGGAGTGCTGGCATCAGCCCGAGTCGCTGTCTCTCTGGGAGGAGAGAGAAGGGGGAGACCCTCTCCCCTCTGAACGAGCCTGGCCTGTTCCGAGCTCCCACAGGCTGAGTGTGTGAGAGGGTGTGTGTGTGTGTGTGTGTGTGTGCGTGTGTGTGTGTGTGCATGTGTGCGTGCATGAGGAGTGTGTGTGTACAAGTGTGAACATGCTGTGTGTGAGCGTGCCAGTGTGCACAGATGTGGGCTCAGACATGCATGAGGAGTGTGTGTGTACAAGTGTGAACATGCTGTGTGTGAGCGTGCCAGTGTGCACAGATGTGGGCTCAGACATGCGTGTGAGTGCGTGTGAGCACGTGGTGTGTGCGTGCTAGTGTGTGCGTGCCCCGCACCGCACCATGAACTTTCCTTCCCATTGTTTGCTCATCTTCCCCCCTCAAAGCCTCCTCGGAAATAGCCCTGCAAGAGACTCAGTATAATCGGCTCTTTGGGATTCTCCCTATTAAATTCCTTTTAAAAATCAGTTCCTGGAAGAAGATTTTCCCTCCTAACAAGTTTCCTTTGTGTAACTGTTTTCTTTCTACCCCAGCAGCCTGGGGGCTTAGAGACTGTTGCTCTGTCCCCACCACCTCCTTGCAAATCCTCTCATCTGCTCTTCGCTGGGAAAGGTCTTACTGTCTTTGCACGGTTACATCTCGGCAGCCTCAATGCCTCCGGGAATTTGGAAGTCGGAGGGTGTAAGTGGAGAGCCGGTGGCAGCAGAGGACTTGATGTTTGGGTCTGTCCCCCGGTCCTGGAGGGACAGCTCTGGGTCCCCCACACCCTCTGACCAGGCCATGCACGGCCATTTGTAAGACAGCTGGGCAGGGTTAGGCTACAGCCTAAAAATGGAAACAAATCCTTTCCCAGCAACAATGATGGGCTGTGGATCATTGCCTCTGATGCCCCAGCAGCCCTCCGCAGCCTTCTCATTCCCAGGTACAGACAAAGAAACTGAGGCTCAGCAAAGTAAGGGGACCTTTGCAAGGGCACAGAGTTAGTCCGTGATGGCGGCAGATGTGCCAGACTCTAGAGTCCCTGCTGCACCAAGGAGCCTGGCATCCCCTGGAGAGCAGGCTGGGCTCCCAGCGCAGAGGGGGAAGTTGGAACCACACCCGCCAGTCCCACCCAGGCTGAGGCGCCATCTGGCTGCCACTGCCCCTGGGGGCTGCCATCCAGCCCCGCCCTCCCTGCCAGAGCCTCTCAGCCCACCTGGGGGCTCACATCTAGCAGGCCCTCCCTCTCCCGCAGACTCTCAGGTGTCCAGACCCTGGAGCAGGTCTTTGTGTCCAGCCCGTGGCGGTGACTCTGAGAAAACCTGCCGTGTATCCCTTGCACACACCCAGCCCCTACTCACCGGCCTCTCCCTTGATTCCTGGTGGGCCCTGGGGTCCCCGGGGACCTGGAAGGGAAAGGTGAAGCCAGGGTGAAGCCTGGATAAGAAGGAGAAAAAATTACAGACCCAGGGGACAGAGGCCAGTACCTGTCCCCCCTACAGTCCCCACACTGTCTGGACTAGTTTGGTGCCCTCAATTGCTCTCTCCTCTCCATGGGCCGGTGGGAGCCGGCTGCAGGGGAGTAGTCCTGGGAACTGCCCGAGGCTCTGTGTCTTACCCTCCCTCCTAGGCGGACTGAATCCATCTGGGGACTTTGTGACTCAGACGTGGCCTTAGGCTGGTTGCTCTAGTCCTGGCTGTTGGAGGTGACTCTTTGCCTGGGCAGGGCCCTTGGTTCCTGCCCTCACCATCACCCCTCCCAAGGCCCTGTCTGCAGCCTCCCATGGGGGCTGTAACTTTGTGCCCACCCACATGACTCTTGCCCACTGCCTTGTCCCCCAGAGTCTCAGAGCAGGCCAGCGTTCTGGAAATTCCCCTTGCCACGGAAGGGAATTCAAGTCTCATCCCATGAACAAACAGCTCCTCCCTCCTTGTCCTCTTCTGAGGGGTCCCAAGCCAGAGAGAAGGAGGCCAAACCTGGATTCCGAGTGAAGTTGTCTACCCGCTGCAGCAGGTGTGCCTGGCTGACTTGGACCTGGGAGAGCTGGGCCTGAAGGACTTGCAGCCCCGATGCACCTGGAGGCAGGTGTGCTACCGGGTGCACTGACTGCAGCAAGGAAAAGGACGGGCTGTCCTCAGTGGCCAGCGTTCCGTTGTGAAAGTACATCTCCTCCAGGGCCCGGAGCCGCTCCTGCAGGTTCAGAACTGGACCCCGCCCCCGCAGCATTCTTTTAGGGACCCCATTAAAGCCTGAGGCATTTGAGCAGATCCCTGACTTTCTTTTTCTCATTTTTTTTGAGGCAGGGTCTCCCTCTATCACCTAGGCCAGAGTGCAGTGGCATCATCATAGGTCACTGCAACCTCAGACTCCTGGACTCAAGCAATTCTCCTGCCTCAGCCTCCTGAGTAGCTGGGACTACAGGCATGAGCCAGGATGCCCAGCTAATTTTTTTTTCCTATTTTTTTTTTTTTTTGGTAGAGACGGGGTCTCACTCTTGCTCAGGCTGTTCTCGAACTCCTGACCTCAAGTGATCCTCCTGCCTCGGCCTCCCAGAGTGCTAGGATTACAGGCATGAGCTATTGCACCCAGCCTTCCCTGACATTCTTGTGTCATGTGTGCATAACTTCCATGGGTCCTGAATTTATGGACACAGATTCCACACTTGATCTTAGCCAAAAGGCCGAGAAGCAATTGTGAACACAAATTCCATGTGCCACCAGGACTGAATGTGAACACAGAGCTTTTTCTACATCTTGACATGTATACTCCATACTCACACATGACATTACACGTCCATAGAACATTCCTGCATGGCCCAAGGGTGTGCCCACTGCATCCACAGTCTCCAACCTTAATGCAGTGTAGACCTTCCCTCATACTTGGGACTAACATGCTAGTCTGACCTAAATATGTACAAGCAGCATTCATGTGTGGCCTTAATATGTATATGACGTGTATTTATGACAACTGTGGTTGCAACATTCTTGAGTGACTTCAGTGTCTGCTGCTGGAATTGCTTCATGACTTTGTTAGACTGGGAATACATCAAAAGTAAATTCATGTTCAGATGAACACTTGGATCAACAAAGCCCCTTCCCACTCAGAGGCTGAGAGTCCTTGATGTCAGATGCCTGTGGCATTCCCCGTGTGAAATAATCACCTCTTCACTGCTTTAGACACACTCAGACTCACAAGCAAGTTCTCAATCTCTCTCTCTCTCTCTCTCTCTCTCTCGCACACTTATACACAGCACACGCTCCCCTCTTCGCTCCCCCATCACTGTGGCTGCTATGGGCTGAGGACTGTCTCCCAGCAGGCGGGCCGCAGCAGCCCCGGGGCACAGGACCAAGCCTCCCTTACCTCGAACCACCAGCAGCCCGGCGCCCGCGGTGAGCAGAATCAGGTAGATGACCACCATAGCTACGGAGAGGTTCGCCGCATTTCTCTTCCTGGGCTTTGGATCTGAAACAAGCCAGGCAGAAGGTGCCGCTGCCGAGGGCACGAGCAGGGAGGCCCAGCCTGGGCCAGACCCCCTCTGTGTGAGCAAGAGCTCCCTGGGAGGCCGTGTGGGAAAGACACTAGGGGTTCAAGATCCCCCGATCTTCCCCTGATCCTCCTTCTTGCCACAGAGCAAGAAGTGCCACCGTTGGTCACTCATTTGTGTAGCCAGGCAACCAAACACCCATGCCGTAGCATATACCAACAGCTGGAAGGGGTATTGGGTCAGCTATTCTCTGCTGAAGCCCCAGCAAGCTGCCTGGCCCATGTTGGGTTCTCAATCCAGGTTTACGGAATGAAATAATGAATTGATGTGTTTAAGTTTCAAAACTCTGGGAGGAGGAGGACTGTTCCCATTTTACAAACAAGGAGTAAGGCCTAGAGAAGTTGAATAACTCATGAGCTTATAAGATACAGATCTGGAATTCATGTCCAGGCCTTTTTTTCTTTTTCTTTAGATTTTTAAGTTAAAAAGTAAAACATGCCTGATACATAGTTTAGGGTTTTAACGATCTTCCCTTGACCTCCTGCAGCCCTAGCCCTGTGAGGTGAGCTGTATTAGCATTCTGGGCAAATGTTCTTCCTCCCATCTGCCTGTCTGCAGATTCGCACAAACCCGTAGACTCGGAGACAGAATTGGTTTTTTTATTTTAATCTTATACAAATGATATCATGGTACATATAATACTGCTCACTGCTTTTTGCAATGAATGATTTTCATTAACATTCTCCAGTTTTCTTTGTAGAGAGAGATTAGCTGCCTAATATTCTGTAGAGGCAAAACCACAGTTCACACAAATATTTCCCTTTTGGTGAGCTGTTTCTAGCTTGGGGGATTACAGAGGAGGCTGTAATAAACCTTTCCTGGAGGTCCTGGCTCCGGGCTTACATCAGCTGTCACCCCGTTTGTCTAGGGGTATCCAAGGGAGAGCCCCCTCTGCAGAAGGCCTGCAGTTCCAACGCTCACATTAATTGAGTAGCTCTTCTGCACCAGGCGTTTGCCACCATCACCTCTGAGCTTCGCAGCAACCCTGCAAGGTAGGTGTGGGCATTGCCCTCTACAGATGAGAGCGCTAGGGCTCAGAGAGGTGGCCATGACACGGCAGGCATGCGGCCCCAGGCCTGTCTAACTCCAAGGCCTGAGGTTGCCTCATTAGTCTATGCTGACCATTGCCCCTGGGACAAATGCAGTTGAAACAGGCCCCAAGGACAGATCTGAAGGGGAAAGAGATTTTAATCGAGCAGCCCAGGGGAGGCGTGGGGGTGAGAGCACCATTTTCACTTCTTGATAGCCGATGGTGGATTTTCAGATGACTGTTCTGATAGATGCATTCAAACCTCAGGTCTTTTTCCCATCACCCTGGGGACCTGTGTCATCCTGCTGGTTTTCCTTCCTGCCATCTGCAGAACGGTAATCACTGCTCCAGCACTGCCCCAATGCACAGTGGTTGGGCATAGCTCAGCACCCAGAGGAGTGGTTTTGTCGGTGTATTGGTATTTTAGCTAGTGTCCCTGGTTATGTTCAGCCTAGTATGAGGTGTCCCCGCTCCTTCTTTGCACCCACAGGACCGAAGCTCACACAGCAGTCCGAGAGAGATCCCCAACACACAACCTGGCCGAGATATTCCCCTGCCTTCAGCCCTTTAGTGGGTGCTCACTGCCCTTGGGCAAACAACTCCCTCCTGGCACCTCGAGCCCCCCCAGCCAGCTCTCCCAGGGCTGCACTTCCACAGCACACCTCCACACGGGTCCACAGTGGCCAGGCCTAATGGCACGTGCTTATGCCCTTCTGACTTGGGGCAATGTATGTCCTCTGAACACAGGTCCCTCCCTCCTCCCTTCCCATGTGACTAATTCTCACTCATCCTTTGGGAGTTGGGGAGTGCAGTAGAGCCTTTCCTGCTTCAGGATGACTTCTCTGGCTCCCCTGGGCAGGGTGAACCCCCTCTGCTTCCCCACATCACTCTGTGTTTCTCTCTGCCATGGCACGGATCACCCTGGATTGTGTCTGTTTATGTCTCAGTCTCCCCAGATGGCCTGGAGGCTTCTCGAGCTATATTCCAGCAGCAACATAGTGTCTGGCACATGATGTGTGCTGGGAAGATGATTGAACAGGTGAATAAATGAATGAGTGCCTGCGGAGGTTTGCCTGAATATGTGCAGAGGTGAACACTTCAGTTTGGAAATGTGGGAAGAGCATCAGGAATGCAACTCAGAGCCTTGGGTGTCCATGCAACCGTCATGGTGAGGATGGGTAACACACAAGGGAAGCCTCACATGTAACACAAGGTGGTGGATGGCAAATACAACCTCACGGACAGCGCTAAATTTGATGAAACATAACATGTGATGGGAATGGAAAGGTAAATTGTGTGTCAGAGACACAGATATTAGGGAGGTTGGAGGCGAGGGTGAGAGTAAGCATGGAAAACATGGACATTATAAAAACCAGATGGCAGGAGCATGGTTGAAGGCATCTGAGTAAAAATAAAGTGAGGAAAAACGAGATACAGTAGTACTGAGGGAGTAGTTCATGGATGTCCACCCAGGCCCCGAATGGCTTTTAAATTCAGAGCTACCACCTGGCATAGAGGCAATGTAGTTTAGAAACCGGGAGCTTCCAAGCTGTGGGCATATCTAACTCACTCCGTACAACGTGGAGAGTTTGATGAAGCCTTTGCTCGCTACACTGATCACTGCATCTCTCAGAGGGGAGAAGAAACTGCAAAGGACTATCTATTCTGGATTAGGTTTGGCCAGTGAGGAAGAGCTGCTTGAGAGGAGAAAATGAAAACAGCCTCTGGTAAACAAGAGCCGGCTTCCCTGAGTAAACTGTGGTCACTCTGGGCAAAGATTTTAGGGAAGCAGATTTTAGAAATCTGACAGCTCTATTGTCTGATTCACAATGAAAACATGGCTCTAGAGGGAAGTAAAAATGATGTTTCAATTCCATAAAACATTCCAGTGAAGAAAACAAAAGGCTGCACACAAACGCTGGCCTTCCAAGGTTTGCCATCTTCCAGTGGCATAAGGTGGCCCTGGTAGGTGTCCCCTCCCCTGCCACAACACCAGTGGAGATCAAGCAGGAGTCCCCTGTACCCCAGCACTGGGCTTCCTGGTGAGCAGACTCAGAGAAGTGGCGTGTGCCCCGTGGGCCTGAGGTACCCCACTCCCCACCTGGTGCACTGGGCGGCGTAGCAAAGTGTCCCTTTCCATGCAGGCAGCACCAGCAGGAGGCAGCGAGAACACTAACAGTACCAGGGGAACAAAGCAGTCCAGAGTAGCATGGTCAGGGCTTCAAAAACTAAATTGCCATTGGAACCACAGCCCACAAAAGTAGACCAGAGCCTACGTAATAAACCCAAACAATATGACCCTCTACTAAAATAGAGGGTTTAAGTAGGATCCAGGGTCTCCTAACATACTATAGCAAATGTTCAGTAAACAATGGAAAATCACCTGTCATACCAAAAAGAGAGAAAATCACAACTTGAATGAGAAGAGACAATCAACAAATGCCGGCACTGAGATGACACAGATATTGGAATTATTCAACAAGAATTTTAAAGCAGCTATGACAAAAATGCTTTCATGAGCAATTACAGGTATACTTGAAATGATTTAAAAAATTTAAAAAAATCTCACCAAAGAAGTAGTAGATATAAAAAAAGAAAACCAAAATGGAAACTATAAAACATCATTAAAAAAACCTCATGGCCAGGCATGGTTATAATCCTAGCTTATAATCCTCATGCTTATAATCCTAGCACTTTGGGAGGCTGAGCAAGATGTCAGGAGTTTGAGACCAGCCTGAACAAGAATGAGACCCCCATCTCTACAAAAAAAAAAAAAAAAAACAGACAAATCAGCCAGGCGTGGTGGTGTGTGCCTGTAGTCCCAGCTACTTCGAGAGGCTGAGGCAGGAGGTTGGCTTGAGCCCTAGAGTTTGAGCTGTAATGATGCCACTGCACTCTAGCCCAGGCGACAGAGTAGGACTCTGTCTCCAAAAACAAAACAAAACAAAACAAAACAAAACAACTCTCTAGATGAACGGAATAGTGTAATAAATGTGACAGAGGATAGAATCAGTAAGCTCAATAATAGAACAATTATAATAGAACAATAATAGAAATTATCCAATCTGAAAAATGGAGAAATTCAGCAAAAAAAAAAAAAACCAAAGAAACAAAATGAACAGAGCCTCAGAGACCTGTGGGCCAATAACAAAATATCTCGCATTCATATCACTGAAGCTTCAGAAAGAATGTGAGGCAAAGAAAAATTTTTAAAAAATGGCTAAAAATTTCCCAAATTTTGTGAAAGACATGGACACAGATTAAAGAAGCTGAGTAAATCTCAAACATGATAAACCCAAAGAAATCCATACTAAGACACATCATAGTTAAAAGTCTAAAAAAATCTAAAGACAGAGAAAATTAAAAATATAAATAAAAATTAAAAATCTTGAAAGCAGCCAGAGAAAAATGACACATTACCTATAAAGAAATACCGATTTGAACAGCAGCAGATTTCTCATCTGAAACCATGGAGACAAGATGTAAGTGGCACAACATATTTTGTGTGCTGAAAGAAAATAATTGTCAACCATGAATTTTATTGCCAATGAAAATATCCTTCTGGCACAAGTAAGAAATAAAGACATTCTCAGATGAAGGAAAATGAAGAGAATTTATTGCTGGCAGACCTAACTTTAAAGAATGATTAAAGGAAGTCCCCCAAACAGAAAGGAAATGATGATAAAAGAAGACCTAGAATTTCAAAAAGGAAAGACAATAATAGAATGGGCAAAAATAGCAATATGTATTAGACTATTATGAGTTTTTAAAATCACATTTGATTTTTAAAACAAAAATTATAATATGTTCTGATGTGATGTTCGGTGTATGTAGAAAATGCTTAAGATGATTATATTTTAAAAGTAGAGAAGGTTAAAGGACATAAATGGAAGTAAGTTACTACACTTGACTTGAAGCGGTAAAATGTGGATAGTAGTAGACTGTGATAAGTTCTGTCTGTATATTGCAGTACTCAGGGAACAATTTAAAAAACTGTTCGAAGTGATGTGCTCAAAAACACGATAAACAAATCAAAATGAAATTCTAAAAAATGTTCAAATAATCCATAAGAAGGTAAGAAAAGAGAAGTAGATGAAAAGGAAACACAGGGGAAAAAAACAGAAAACACACAATAAGATGGCAGATTTAAGACCTAACATACCAATAATTACTTTAAATGTAAATGGTGTAAATATACCAACCAGAGGACAGATATTGTCAAACTATATTAAATGACATGATCCAACCATATGCTACCTACAAGAAATAAAACAATAGAAATTCAACATACATGATGCAAAAAATGATATAACTGAAAGGAGAAATAGATAAATCCACAATTATAATTGGGAACTTTAACAACTTACTCTGAGCAATTGATAGAACATCAACAAAGGTATAGAAGAACTAAACACCATTAACCAGCAGGATCTAATGAACACTTATGGATACTATGTGCAAAAACAGCAGAATGCACATTCTTGTCAAGTACCCATGTAACATTCACCAACACAGAGCATATCCTGGGTCATAAAACAAACTTCAACAAAATGTGAAAGAAAATAATTGTCAGAGAACAGAATATGCTTGTTGACAATTATGCAATAAAAATAAGAGTCAATAACAGACAGATAACAGGAAGAGCTCCAAACACTCGGAAATTTTTTAAAAGTACTTCTAGCCAGGTGTGGTGGCTCACGCCTGTAATCCTAGCACTCTGGGAGACCGAGGCGGGAGGATTGCTTGAGCTCGGGAGTTCGAGACCAGCCTGAGCAAGAGCGAGATCCCATCTCTACTAAAAATGGAAAGAAATTATCTGGACAACTAAAAATATATAGAAAAATTATCCAGGCATGGTGGCACATGCCTGTAGTCCCAGCTACTCCGGAGGCTGAGGCAGAAGGATTGCTTGAGCCCAGGAGTTTGAGGTTGCTGTGAGCTAGGCTGACACCACGGCACTTTAGCCAGGGTGACAGAGTCAGACTGTCTCAAAAAAAAAAAAAAAAAAAAAAGTACTTCTAAATAATGCATGGGTCATTTACAAAGTCTCAAAAAATTAAAAAAAAAGAATTAAATGAAAATTTAAAATTCAACATATCAAAAATTATGATATATAACTAAAGCAGCACTGAGAAGAAAATTTATAGCACTAATAGGTTATACTAAAGATTTTTTATAAAAGGCCTGAAATCAGCAAATTAAGTCTCTACTGCAAGAAAGTAGAAAAGAAGAACAAAATAAATCCCAATCAGCCAGCCAGGAAAAAGGAAATGATAAAGATAAGAACAGAAAATAATAAAATTTAAAATAGGAAGACAAGAGAAAACTCAATGAAACGAGAAGCTAGTTCTTTGAACAAAATCAGTAAAATTGATAAACTTCTAGGAAGACTGAGAAAGATAAAAAAGAAAGAGGACACAAATCCCCAACATCAGGAATGAAACAGGGGATATGACAACAGATCCTGCAGCCATTAAAAAGAAAATAAAAAAGTACTATTACTAACTTTACGCTCACAATTTAAAGAAAATGGGCCAGTTTCTGAAAAGCCATAAGCTACCAAAACTCAACCAAGATGAAATAGATAATTTGAATATCTATAACCATTAAATAAATTTAACTTTCAATTTAAAAGCTCCCAAAAAAAAAGAAATACCCAGGCATGGGTGGTTTTACCAGACTATCCTAATAAACATTTAAAGAAGAATTAGCACCAATTTTACACAATGTCTTATAGAATATAGAAAAGGAAGAAACACTTTCCAACTCATTTTATGAGGTCAGAATTATCCTAATACGAAGATCAAAGGTAGCACAAAAATGAAAAAAAGAAAGAAAGAAAGAAAGAAAGCTAAAGACCTAAAGACCAATATCTCTCATGAACTTTTTGACACAAAAGTCTTCAGCAATAAAAAATGGGTAAATCACATCAAGCAATGTAACAAAAAGAATTACATGCCATGACCATGTGGGATTTATTCTAGGTATGCAGGGATGGCTTAATATTTGAAAATCAATCAATACAATCTACCAGATCAACAAGCTAAAGAAGAAAGATTATATATATAATTATATTATAATTGTATATACAAATTATATATAAAAATATATAATGCAAAAAAAGCACTTGGAAAAATCCAATTCATAGTAAAGCTCTCATAATTATAATTCATAATTATAACTCTTAATAAATAATAAACTCACAGTAAAAACTCTTAGTGAACTAGAAATAAAGAAGAACTTTCTCAACTTAAGAAAATCATCTACAAAATATCTAAAGCTAACGCCACATTTAATGGTAAAAGATAGAATGTTTTTCCCTTAAGATTGGAAACAAGACAAGAATATTTGTTCTTGCCTTCTTATTCAACATAGTACTGGAAAGTTCTAGCCAGTGCAGTAAAGCAAGAGAAAAAAATAAAAGGCATACAGATTGAAAAAGAAGAAATAAAAATGTTCTTATTTGCAGAGGACTTGACAATCTACATAGAAAATCCCAAAGACAGCTGGGTGCAGTGGCTCACACCTGTAATCCTAGCAGTCTGGGAGGCAAAGCCAGAGGATTTCTTGAGCTCAGGAGTTCGAGACCAACCTGAGCAAGAATGAGACCCCATCTCTACTAAAAATAGAAAAATTATTAATAGCTGGGAGTTGTGGCACATGCCTGTACCAGCTACTCAGGAGGCTGAGGCAGAATGATGCTTGAGCCCAGGAGTTGGAGGTTGCTGTGAGCTACAATCACACTACTGCACTCTACGCAGGGAGACAGAGAGAGACTCTGTCTCAACAACAACAACAAAAAGAAATCGAAGAATCTAAAAATCTCCTAGAACTAATAAGTGAGTTCACCAAAGTTGCAGAATACAAGATCAACACATACAAATAAATCACATTTCTAAACACTAACAACATATAAATGGAAACCAAAATTAAAAACATAATATCATTCACAGTCACTCCTAAGAACATGGGATATTTAGATATAAATCTAACAAAACATGAACAGAATTTGTATAATGACAATTGCAAAAATTCAATTAAAAAAAATCAAAGACCTAAATTAATGGAGAAACATTCTGTGTTTGGGGATTGTAAACCTGAATATAGTAAAGAAATCAATTCTCTCTACATTTATCTGTAGATGTAACACAGTTCTTACCAAAATCCCAACAAGGAGGTTTGGAGGTATATTAAAATTTATATGGAAAGGCAAAGAGCCTAGAATAGCATCTTGAAAAGAAGAATAAAATATGGGGAATAAGTCTACCTGATAAGAAGGCTTACAGTATAGCTACAGTAGTCAAGACAGTGTGATACTGGTGGAGGGATGGTTGCATAGATCAATGGGACAGAACGGAGAGCACAGAAATAGACCCACACTGATTTTCCCAACTGATTTTTGACAAAGGTGTAAATGCAATTCAATGAGAGAAGAATAGCCTTTTCAACAAATGGTGCTGGAGCAACTGGACATCCATGGGCAACAAAACAAAACAAAAACCTTGGCTTATACCTTATATGAAAATCAATTTAAAATGGATCATAGACTTAATTGTAAAATGTAAAACTGTAAAAATTTTAGAGTAAGACATAGGATAAAATCTTCAGTACTTAGGGCTAAGTGTAGAGTTCTTAAACTTGACACCAAAGCATAAATCCATAAAAGGAAAAATTAAGTTGGACGTCATCAGAATAAAAAACTTTTTCTCTGCAAAAGACCCTGTTATAATATAAAAACACAAATTACAGACTGGGAGAGAATATTTGCAAACCACCTGTCTGGCAAAGGACTTGTATCTAGAACATACAAAGAACTCTCAAAACTAAACAGTGAAAAACCAAATGATCCAATTAAAACATAGGCAAAAGACAAGAAGAACTATTTCAAGGAAGACAGTATACAAGGGGCAAAAAAGCGCAGGAAAAGATATTCAACATTATTAGCCATTAGGAAAATGTAAGGTAAATCCACAGTGAGCTATCACTACACACCTATGAGAATGGCTAAAATTAAAAATAGTGATAAGGCCAAATGCTGGCAAGATTGTGGAGAAACTGGATCAGTTATACATTGCTGGTAGAAATGTAAAAATGGTACAGTCATACAGGAAAATACATCAGCTGCTTCTTGTGAAACCAAACACACACTTAGAATCCAGCAATTGCACTTTTGGGCGTTTATCCCAGAGAAATGAAAACTTGTACAAAAACTTTTACATAAACGGTCATAGAGGCTTTATTTGTAATCACCCTAAAACTGAAAACAACGCAAATGTCTTTCAATGGGTGAATGGATAAAAACAATCTGTGGCATATTCATAGCATGGAATGCTACTCATCAATAAGAAAAATCAACTGTGGATATACAAAGCAACTTGGATGGGCCTCAAGGGAATCACACTATGCTATGTGAAAAAAAGTTACATACTGTGAAATTCCTTTATTCAGCATTCCTGAAAGAGCACAGTGATAGAGACGGGGAACTGATTAGTGGTTGAGATGAGTTATCGCTGGGCAGGGGGGAAGGGTGTATGGTGCTATTTAGCATAGAACTATAGTCATAAACTCAAGTGAGTGCGTGGAAACTAAAAGTAAGCACCAATGTCAATTTCCTGGTTGTGGTATTGTACTAGCTATGCAAAATGTTACCACTGGAGAAAGTGGCAAAAGGTCAGAAAGACCTTCCTGTACATATTTTGCAACTTTCTGTGAATCTATTTAAAAAAAAAAAAAACCTCTACGGTAAAACCAGATGTTTAAAAATGTTGAAAAATATTGGCATGATGTTTAAAAATGTTGAGAAATATTGGCATGACAAGGAACGAAGTCAGAACGCCCGCGTGATGTGACAGCAGGCAGGTCAACAAGACTGAACGTGAATGGCTTGAGGGTCAAGGTCAGTTACAGGTCTCTTCAGATGACCTTTACAGCAGGAAGGTGGAACAGTTAGGCTCACCACCGAGGGCCAATGCTGACTGTTAGCTAAAACAAACAACAACAAAAGCCTTAACTTCCCTAGTTGTATTTTGTTTGGGGTCACCTTCAGACTGAAATTGGTGGGGAAGAAATACCATGAAGAAAGATGCAAAGCCTGAAATAGCTGCGAAGCGGGGGTAAGAGGGTCCCCACAGATTCCATCCCACTGACTACGGACCGCAGGCCCCGCGGTAACAGAAGTCCTCCTTGAGAAACCAGACAAGCCAGAAACGTGCCTGGAAGTCTCAAGCCAGAGGAATGTTGCTGATTTGCAAACATGTAGAAACAATCACATCCTAGAAACATATTGCCCATATCTTTTGCACTTTTGTGCAAATTCTGTCATTCAAGCTCAAAGGCGCCACCGTTGAGGTGGAAGAGGACGAACAGCAGCTCTTGAGGAAAGACCTGGGATTTTGCTGGACGCTGAGTGAAACAGGAGCCAACGGTAAGTCGAGTCCCTTCAGGAAAATAAAGCAATCATTGTGGTGATCGTTTCACAAAGTGTATGTGTATTAAATCATCACATGTACACTGCAAATATACACAATTCTTATTTGTTAATCAAACCTCTAAAAAACTGAGGGGAAAAAGGAAGAAAAGAAAGCGTGCCTGATTCCAGTGCAGATACGGGAATAAGGGTGGCTTGCCAGTAGCGAGTGAAGCCGGCTGCGGGTACGGTGTGAGGGAGCAGTCACCAGAGCGAAGGAGGCAACGTACATTTTGTAGAATGTCCTGTGAAATTTAAACTCATCACCATTTTTTAGATTAATTTTAGGAAAAAAAATTGTTATGTTCCAAAAGTTTCTCAAGGTCACTTCTAAAAATTTCTGCAGCGTATGGTTAAAACATTCCTAATCTGGTACCCTAGGGTAGTTAAAAAAATAGCTTTAGGCCGGGCACGGTGGCTCACGCCTGTAATCCTAGCCCTCTGGGAGGCCGAGGCGGGTGGATCGCTCGAGGTCAGGAGTTTGAGACCAGCCTGAGCAAGAGCGAGACCCCGTCTCTACTAAAAATAGAAATAAAAATTATCTGGCCAACTAAAAATATTTATAGAAAAAATTAGCCGGGCATAGTGGTGCATGCCTGTAGTCCCAGCTACTCGGGAGGCTGAGGCAGGAGGATCCCTTAAGCCCGGGAGTTTGAGGTTGCTGTGAGCTAGGCAGACGCCACGGCACTCACTCTAGCCTGGGCAACAAAGTGAGACTCTGTCCCAAAAAAAAAAAAAAAAATAGCTTTAGTATTTTATCATCAGAGAAAGGCAGCATTTTATATTTCAATACTAGCAACAATAGAGAAAAATAAATGAGAAAAATCACATTACAGATGTTATTCAGCAGTGTTTTTGGTGAACTATATGTGGAAAGTTTAACATAGTGTTTTTTCAAAAAAGAACAAAACTATATATGGCCCAAACAAATAAATACATTTTTGGCAGACAAAAAAAAAGAAATGCAGATGCCTGGAACCATTCAGCGCTGAAGCAAGTCGTATGCATGACAGTGAGCCCTGAGGGGTCACCAGGTCATAGAGCCTCACAGGGACAACCCTTCATCATGGCACTCCTCCAGAAAGTTCCGTATGTTCCATAATCTTTGTACAAAAGGGCAGAACATTGTGAATGCATTTAGGAAAATGTCCCATCCAAATTCGAGTGATTTTGTTTTGCTGGTTAGATTTTTAGTTCGTGGCACCCACAACCCAAGCCAGAAGTCTGAAGTCACCTGTGACTCTTGCACCTCCCTCACCTGCCCTGTCCTGTCATCACAGTCCTCTTCATCTGACATCTAGGGTTTTTCCAGAGCATTCCCTCTTTTCCTGCCTTCCAACCACTGCCCCTCATCACCTCTTGCTGCCAGGCTCCTCTCTGCCTCAGCCACCCTCTCCAGCGCGCCTGCACCTGAACAGTGAGTGGCCTCCCCTGCACACCAGTGTCCCTCAGCCCCGAGGCGGCCCCTTCCAGGTTCCCCACGGCCCTCAGGGTGGGGCTCAGTTTCTTTCCAGCCTCAATCCCCACTGAGCTTCCCTTCCCAGTTTTGGCCCACTGGTACAGAGCTATTTGTCTTTCTCAGAGTATTTTTTATGACTATGATATAAACATGTGGCTCCCTCCCCAAGCCTCAGGCACTATCTCTTTTCTCTAACGAACCCCCGTTCTTCTTTAAACTTTAGAAGAGGTGTCAGTTCTGACCCCCAGGGCCCCACACCAGGTTAGAGCCTTCCATCATGGCTGAGGAAATCTCAGTCACAACGGGGGATGAACGTATAGAAATGGGCAGTTTACGGACAGGCTCATGCTGGCATCCTCCTGCCACCACCAGGAGTGTGGGCTCCTCGAGGCCAGAGGCCATGTTTAGTCAGGTCGGTTTCCTCGGTAAGGAGCGCAGAGCCCAGCAGGTGGTAGGTGCTTGATCAGCTGACTTTGCTTCAACATTTTCAGTATCTTAAAATGTCATGTATCCAGAATGCTGCATTCTGAGAAGTTCTGAATAGGCAATGATTATTAATAGTCATTTGTACACGTGGCTTTCTCTGTTACTACACTGTAAATTCCTAAAGGCAGAGCCCCAGACACTTCATCTTTGTACCTGTAAATTCCAGCCAAGGACCTGCACAGAAAGATGCTGGATGACAGGGACACTCAGGGCAGGGGACAGAGCTGCCATTGTTCCTGCATAGACAACTTCCAGAAAAGTCTGGGAATGGGAATGACTAACCATCTTGTAAGATCATTCCAAGAGAATATTCTAGGATAAGGAATCAAAGATGGCCTGTCAAAGGCCGGGCACGGTGGCTCATGCCTCTAATCCTAGCACTCTGCCAACAGCAGAGGCAGGCGGATATCTAGAGCTCAGGAGTTTGAGACCAGCCTGAGCAAGAGCAAGACCCCTGTCTCTACAAAAAATAGACAAATTAGCCAGGCCTGGTGGCACATACCTGTAGTGCCAGCCACTGGGGAGGCTGAGGCAGGAGGATCTCTTGAGCCAAAAGTTTGAGGTTGCTGTGAGCTATGATGATGCCACTGTACTTTGACTGGGGAGACAGAGCAAGACTCTGTCTCAAAAGAAAAACAAACAAACAAAAACAAAGATTGCCTATGGAAGACAAGTCCACTCATGACTTTGCTACAAATTCTAGAAGATTTGAAAAAATGCATCACCTGTGTAACACTGAGCAAGAAATTAAAGATAGCAAGGTTGACTGAATTTTCAAAGCCTGAGTTTAATCTACGACAAACCAATTATGAAGCTATGAACATACCCTAGCCAACATGAGATGGGGAAAGTGTTCCCCAATCAGCACATTGGTGACAGCAGAAGTCCCTTAAAGAGTTTCAAAAGAGTTGTGTTAAAAAATATGTGACACTTGGCTTTAGTTTTGTGGTGCTTTTTCAATGCCCGTATTTTGTATTATCATTTCATCATGCAACCTGTGTGTCAGAATGACACTTATTTTTTTTTAAAAGGCAGCATTTAATAAGCATTGGCATTTATCCAAGGGAAAATATTTAAATATGATTTAAAGGAATTGTGGAGCTAAAGATATGCTAAAAATACAGTATCTATTATTAGCATTCCAGAAATTCCAAATTGAAGCATTCCAGACACATACTAGTGAGGGTTAGGTGCAAAATGCAGCAATAGAGCAAAGCTAGACTTCCTATTGACTTTTCTATTCTTATATCTCACCAGCAGAAGGACCACATCCCTGGGCCATTCTGTTATTTGGGGAATAGTACCTTACCACTGATTTCAAAGCTCTCCATCGCAGTTTGGTCAAAAGCTGCTGGTCCTTGGGCACAGCTCAAAAACTCTTCCTCCTTGAGAGTTTCCTTATTTTCCATTGCCAAGCTTTATAGATGGCCCAAGTCCTGGAGTCAGCAGAAACACTCCCCTCAGGATCCTGCCCACTGAATCACTGCAACTAGTTGTAGACCTCACAGCACTTCCCTTTGGCTGTCATTTCTGAATTTGCAAAATGTTTCCTGACACATCAGGATTGGATATTTCTCAAAAACGGGCTATTCACATGTGGAGCTCCTGCTTAGTGCAGCTGCTTGTTAAGGTGGGTCGGGGCAGCTTTGAGGCACAAGTTATGGGTTCCTGAAACCACCCCCCTTGCTCCTAGGCCCCTGAAAGCCAAGAGCAGTTGACTCTAGGGAGGATGTTTCTCTCCTCACCCTCTAACTGTCCAAGCCCTGCCATTGTCCCAGACCCAGCTCGCTGTCCCAGGATCTCTCCGCCCACCGAGATCTTCCTCCTCCTGCCTGCTTACACCCTTGGAGTTCATCCTTGCTATTCTAGGTGTGGTCCCAGACTGGCAGCATCAGCATCACGGGGAACTTGTTAGAAATTCAGTCTCAGGTCCCGTCCCATCAGATTGGATCCAAATCTACAGTTTAACTAGATCCCCTGTGATCTACACATACGTTAAAGTTTGAGAAGCACGGCTCTATAGCACACATTTTAGCACTTAACAATATCTTCCCTTGTAGTTTTCCCACATTGTATGTGTGTGTGTGCACAAGCGTGTGTGTGTGTGTGTGTGTGTGTGTGTGTGTCCTCCAGCCCCAGTGAGATCTGAGCTCCTTGAGTGGTGGAACCGCTTCCCTTTCCCTCGTGTCAGGCATCCTGCCCGGGCTGTGGAGTAGCACAGTGGTTAAGACGCAGACAGTAAGAGCTAGAATGCCTGGCTTCAAATGCCACCTCTTCCACATTGGAGCTGTGCAGCCGTGGGCAAGTCATTTGCACTTTGAGCACTTCACTTTCCTATTTGCAAGATAAACAAGATGTTAATAACTGTATTAAATGAATGGAATTGTGTGAGGTGGCTAGGAGGCAGCTGGTACTTATACACTATGGTCATGTTGTTATTGTTGTCACTAGAGACACTGTGAACCTGCTGGCTGCCAGGGAGATGAAGACATAGCCATTGTCTTAAAGACATTCACAGCCTATTGTGCAAGATGGGTGTGGATGCAACCAAATCCCAGACAACTGCTGGGAAGTGCAGCAACGGTGGCTGCACCCAGAGGACAGCAGTGGCCTGGAGGCAGGCCATGCCATGAAGAGCTTTATTATCTGAATCAAGGAGCTACAAAGCTGGGTTTAAAGGGATGACTGGGGTTGATGGGGGATCAAGATAAGGCAGGGCCCCAGGCAGGAAGGAGGACGGGTACAGCCTCACAGAGGTGGGACAGCTCAGGGCAGGGGAGCCATAAGATGCTTGGTCTATATGGAACAGAAGAGCTGAGGAGGGGAGGTGGCAGGAGATGAGCCTGGCCAGGCTAGGTCATGTTCTTTGGCTTGTGTGGTGGCAGAAAGTGAAAGGGGAATGAAACTCAGGAAAGTGAGCTCCGTGCATTGCCCTACAAGGCAGAGGTCCCTCACGGAGCCCACAGTTTCAACATTCAGGAAGTCACCGGTTTGGGCAGAGGACTAAGAGCAGAAACCAGGACAGAAGAGATTAAAAGAGAGAATTAGGAGTGAGACAGTGCAGGCATCTGGCAGCTCCGGGGGTTTGGGGGTGAACAGGGCTATATGATCAAGGCAGCAGGGGGTGGCCCCCATCCCACCACCCCTCAGGAGGGAATCCCCCAGGCAAACGAACCCTCACTTGGGCTGGCAGTGCCTCCTGCCCCACCCCTGCTCCCATCCTTGTGGGGGTGGGGAGGGGGCTCATTAGAAAATGGTGTGGGCTGATTGCTGAGGGCCCCTGTTCTTGGAGGGAGCATTTAGTGGATATCAAGTGTAGTCATTTCAGCTCTGGCTATGGGGCCACACAGACTTGGGTCCCAAACTCAACTCTTTCATTAACTTGCTGTGTGACCTTAGTCAATTTATTTAACTTCTCTGAACCTCAGCACAAAGTAATAGCTCATAGAAGCATTAACTCTTATCTGAGATTTATTTATGCCAGACACTGTGCTAGACATTCATGTGCATTACTCAACACTCACAATAACGTGTAACTTGCCTCTGATTGTGTGGTTAGAAAGTGCTGGCACCAGAATTTGAATCCAGAACCCACTGCCTCTATAGCCTGGCTTAATTCTCCTTCCATCCAGGGGCTCTAATCTGGAAGTTCACACTAGAAGAGCTTTTTGAAACACACATGCCAGTTCCCCACCCACACCTTGAGGCTCTGGCATTAATGAAAGTCCCATGGGTGGCTGCAGTGTGCAGCAGGTTGGGGACCCTGAGCAGAATAATGAGGCTTTCACAGGCAGCGCAGAGATCTGTGTGAGCCCTCTTGACTCCGTCCTGGGAGAATCCACTGGGTTGAACCACATGAAATGACTGATCTTCATCCCTTTTTCACATGCAATGAACGGATTCAAGCTAATCCCTTCACCTTACAGGGCCTGACACTCAGGGACAGGATTAGAATGAGGCAAGTGAGTCACTAGCCTGGAATGCAGAAGAATCAGTAACCAAGATAAATAATATTTTAATGCAATATTTTTAAAAATCAAAGTTAAGGCAAAAATTCTATAATGAACAAAACATCAACCTTTTAAATAAAGGATTCCACCGTGCACTTGCCGCGACTCTCCTCACACTTACCCTAGTCCTGGTGCTCTCATTAGCTCTGTTTCGGCACCCCCATTACAACATGGGGCACTAAGAGGGGCCCTGTTGCCCACAGAGTGGGTGTGAGGATCAAATGAAAAAGCAAAAGTGAAAGCACATTTGTAAACCAAAGGGCTGTATGTAGAATAGCATCTTATACCAAGTCAGCAGGTAATGTGAAACTCCTGCATTGTCGATGTTACCCTTAAAAGTCCTTTAAATCTTCCATAAAGTACAAAACACACAATTTAGCAAATATGGTACGGTCTCTTCCTAGTCATACTCAAACACTTTTATCTCCAGGAACACGGATCTGGCTGCTTCTTCACCAGATACAGTGGCTGACTCACATTTGGGGACCAGGTTGTTCAAGAAATGCAGATTTGGCTTTATTTTGCTAGCAGAGTGCATGTAATTGGACTGGAGTATTAAATGTGTGTTCAGAGAGGCCCCGATGCAGTTGTACCAGGTTCTGATGTTGTCTGAAGTGACAGTTGGTGGCTCGCAGTGCTTTATTAGACAGGAAGAGCAGGAGCGGCATCCCAGGCAAGTGTGGCCACTCTTGGCGGTCTCCCCTGAGCTTGATTTTCTATCAGCTAGTGGGTTCCAGATTAGTTTGGTTGGTGGGCCGCCTGGCAGATCATCAAAAAGAACCTTTGAGCAGCCTCATTCCAGCTTAAAAACTGGGTAACTATATTAATGCCTGATATAAAAATCACGGACACAAACCCAAGTGTCTGAAACAAACAAACTGACCCACAGCAAGTAGGCAAACTGGGCTTCAGTGGCTGTTCCAGAGTCTCTATCATACACCTGTTCTGTCATCTCCTGAACCAACTAGCAGAGACAATGGGAAGGGGAGTTTGGGCTAACGAAAATGTATAGGAGACACATGTTTAAAAAATTCTACCTATTAGCTTTATTTGTCCTTCCAGTTGTGCATGACAGTGGAGGTCACTCAGTGTCACTAGGCCTGTATCAGCTCCTGCTACTTAATGAAGCTCAAGAATTGCTGATTTATTTTAAAAAGAAAATCGACAACACAGCTGGCCACCAGCAGGTGAATAAATTGTGGTATATCCATACAATGGAATACTACTCCGCAATAAAAAGAAATAAGCTGCAACATGGGTGAATCTCAAAATCCATTATGTTGAGGGAAAGAAGCTAGACCTCAAAGAGAACATATCATATGGTTCCATTTATATAGGGCTCAGAACAAGCAAAACTCATGTATAGTGTCAGAAAACAGAGTTGTGCTGTCCCAGGGTGAGGGTAAGGGAGAACTGACCGCAGTAAACCACGGAGGAAGTTTCTGGGGTGATGGAATGTTCTGTATCTTGATTGGGGTGTTAGTTACAAAACTCATTAAACTTTATACTTGAAATGTGTGTGTTTTATAGTATGTAAGTTACATCTCAATAAAGTTAATTAAAACAGAAATTAAAGGACAAAGGTCAAAGAATCATTGTTGTTGGACCTTGGCCCAACTCACAAGTCTTTCGAGAGCCACTGGAATGGGAGTGGGACAGTGGCAGCTTCTCAACGCCAGGTGTGGACTGGCCACCCACACTCCCTCTTGCCTGTGATTAGGATGCACACACGCTGGGAATGCTCAGCCAGGACTGGGAAGAAAAGAGAAGCAAACTGGTCTCTAGTGAGACTCTTGCACTGCCCCAGTGTCCCCACCCAAGGCCCACATGGGGAAGAGGCGAGGAAGCCAACTGCCTTCCTGGTCTGATTTCAGGAACACAAGTTCTCCTGACCCCAGACACCACACCCGGCCTTCCTGACACCTGCAGTGTTTTCACAGGGAACCAAACCTTTCATTCCCCCAATTAGAAACCAGATGTAAAAATGCATGCCTTCCTAGGAGAGGAAACAAAGATTTACATGCAAGTGTAAACGAGCAATATCATTCCTTTCACAGAGTAGGTCTGGGGGTGTGGAGGAGATGTGGACACAGGGCACAGTGGATGCACCCAGGCCCTAGAGTGGCATAATACTTAATACACTGGAAAGTATTAAATATGCACTGAAAAAAAAGCGAGGGCCACTATTAGAAACTTGGTAGGTTTCACAATTGTGACAAGGGTCACCTGTGTTAATTCTCATTGCTCTAAAACAATTTTCCCTGACCAGTCCTGGATTGAGAGCAAATGGGTGGAACAGAGAAGCAGAGAAGTCAGTCAGAGCTGCTGGAGACACAATAGTCATTCCCCGATCACTCAACAGATGCTTATCCAGTGCCTACTATGTGCCCAGCTCTGTGCTAGTCAGAAAAGAAAACAGAACCTCGTCCTCTGCAATGAGCTTGCTGGTCGCCCTCCCTTAGTCACATGCTCCCAGGGTTGTACCCTATCTTGTAATTTTAAGTAACTGTGAATCCTTCCTAATGGTTCATATATTCCACTCTCTGGCCACTCCTCCCGTCTTTCCAGCTCATTCCATTAGTGCACTAACTCCACCAATCCTTTGACTCTAGGACCTGTGACCTGTGGTTCTGCTACTCTCCCACTGCCCACCATCTACTTAATCAGCTTACATTTGTGGTCAGGCAGAATAATCACGCCCTGGCACACACCCTTAACCTCCTTATCACTCTTTTGCTTCATTGAACGCACTTGACAAAACCCGCAACCCTGGTTAGAGCCTCCATGCTGCGGAATGTCACTGGCAGAATGACGTGACCATGCTGATGGTCTCTTTTTAATGCTATGATGTGACCTGCAAATGAACCTTAATCCTGTCTGGCAATAGTACAAGAGTCTTTATTCAACTCACTCTCCCAAACAACTCTTTCATACCTGTCTTCACTTCATCTCTTGTCTTCACTCTCAGCTGGTGACCTGACCCTGCTCTTTACTGAGAAAATTAAAGCAACCAGAAAGGAAATTCTCCACACTCCCACCACCACAAGTGTCTGCACCAAGGATTCTGCCTGCCTTCCTAGGACACAGATGAACTTTCCAAGGCCTTTCAAGAGCCAGTCCCTCAACCTGTGTACTAAAACCCCACCCCCTCTCACCTACTCAGGAGACTTTTCCCAGTGGCAGTTCTTCCTTCTCTCTCCGCTACAACACTGATTTTACAGTTTCTACTGGAGTATTCCGAGCTGCTGAACATACATACTATTATTTCTTCCATCCTAAAACACCTACTCTTGGCACACTTCCCTACAACCTACTAGTTAATTTCTTACTCTCTTTTCTATTAATATAAACTTTCTCAAAAGAGTTGCATATACCCACTGTCTTTAGTTCCTTTCCTACAATGCTCTTTTAGATCAACTCCAATGGGACTTTTATCCCCATCATGCAACCAAAACTACTCTTGTTAATATCACCAATGAATGCTACATAGTGACATCCTATGGTCAAATTTTAGTCCTCATTTTACCTATCAGAAGTACTTCATAGGGTTTCTCACTCTCTTCTCTTTGAAATAATCTCTTCAATTGTCTTCTAAGACAGCACTTTCTTGATAGTCTTCCCACCTGACTGGCCACTCTTGATTTGTTTTGCTGATTCCTCCTCTTTTCCTCACCTCTTAATATTGGAGTGCCCCAGGGTTCTGGCCTTGGTCATCTTTTGCATTCACACTCACTTCCTTGTTGATGTTGTCTGGTCTAATGGTTTCATTTTTTCTTAATTCCCAACGTGATAGTAAGGTCTCATGGTTTTAAATTCTACTCATATGTCATGATCTCCAAATTTCTATCCCTAGATCAGACCTCTCTCTTGAACTTCAGACTCACATTTCTAGATATATGTCACATGCGCATTTCAAACTCCATGTGCCCAAACTAGACTGACGTTTCTTCCATCTTAGTTGATGCCAACTTTACCCCTCTGGTTGTTTCAGTCAAAAACCTTGAACTCAACCTTCATCTCCTTTATCTCTCTCACTTTCTTTTTCTCTCAACATTCAATCCATTAGGAAATCTACTGACTTTACCTTCAAAATATATCCAGAATTTGAAACTTCTCACAAACTCCCTGCTACCACTCTGGTGTGAATAACCATGATCTCTCACCTGGATTACTTCAGTAACTTTCTAATTGGTGTCCATAGTTCTGTCTTTGCCACTGTCTTTGTTCAATATATCAGCCAGAGGTATCCTTGTAATATAGAAAGCAAGAGTGACGTTAGGGGAAATAGTGGAGTAGAAAGAAAGCAGGGATCTTTCTCTCCATCTGGGCAATTATACTGTTGGAAACAGTCTGAAGAGAGTATTTTGGAACTCTGGAGTTTATTTGAATGTTTGCATCTTCCAGGGAACAGTTTGGCTGGTAAATTTCAGCTAATTTCTACTGAATTGGGCCATCAGCATAGTGGTGACCACTCATTTTCAACCCCCATTTTTGTGGCCAGCAGCTGTGGGGACTGCAACCAATGTTTCCTGCAGGGCTTACTGGAGCCAGAGTGGGCAATAAGGATGTAGCCCTCCAATAGCAGAGTTCTGTGTTCTGACCATGGGTTGCTGTCTCTGATCACTGGTGGCTTCCAGGAGACTTAAAGATGCAATACCTGCTGTTTTGGACACCCAAAAACAAGCCTGTATGCTGGGGAATTTAGAAAGCCATTGTGCACACCCAGGGAAAGAGGCAGGCTCAGAAAAGACCCAAGAAGGCCTTAAGTTTTTACCTTAGGCTGATTCCTCTGACAGAGATACCCTACAAAAAATAAAATGAGAAACCATAAAACCTTGGGGAAGGGAGAAAATCTTATTTCTAGAATTACCACATTGTAAGACTCAAATGTTCATCTCTGAACCAAAAAAATCACAAGGTATACAAAGAAACAGGAAAATATGGTCCATTCAAAGAAACAAAATAAATGGACAGAAAATGTACTTGAAGAAGCCTAAATATTGGACTTACTACACAAAGACTTTCCAATGACTGTCTTAAAGATGCTCAAAGACCTAAAGGAAGACATGGACAAAGGTAGGAAAACAATGTATGGGCAAAATGAGAATATTAATAAAGATATAGAAAATATAAAAAAGGACCAAAATGACATTCTGGAGCTGAAAAATATAATAACTGAAATAGAAAGGTATGCTAGAAGGGCTCAAAAGCAGATCTGAGCAAGCTGGAGAAAGACTCAGCATACCTGAAGATACAACCATTGAGATTACTGAGTCTAAGGAACAGAAAGAAAGAAGAATGAAAAGAAGTGAATAGAGCCTAAGGGATCTGTGGGGCACCGTCAATCAGACCAAAATACACACTGTGGGGGTAATCCCAGGAGAAAGGAGAGAAAAGGGTAGAAAAAATATTTGAAGAAATAATACCTGAAAATGCCCCAAATTTGATGAAAGACATAAATTTACAAACCCAAAAAGCTCAATAAACAAAAAAATAGGATAAACTCAAAGAGACCCACAGTGATATACATTATAATGAAATTGTCAAACAATAAGGACAGAATCTTAAAATCAGCAAATGAGAAGTGATTCATCACATACAGGGGCTCTCAATAAAATTTTAGCAAGTGGTGGAGTAGCACACGCCTGTGGTCCCGGCTACTTGGGAGGTTGAGGCAGAGGGATGGCTTGAGCCCAGGAGTTTGCAAGTCCAGCCTAGGCAACGTAGTGAAATCCCATCTCTTTAAAAAAAAAAAAAAGAAAAAAAAAAGATTTCATCTGATTTCTCCTTAGAAACCTTGAAAGTCACAAAGCAGTGGGTTGGATACATTCGAAGTTCTGAAAGAAAAAAACTCAACTGATAATTCAATATTTGGCAAAGCTGTTCTTCACAAATGAGGGAGAAATTATGATATTCTCAGATAAACAAAAGCTGAGGGAGTGTGTTACCACTAGACAACCTTCCCTACAAGAAATGCTTAAGGGAACCCTTCAGGTTGAAATGAAAGGAAGCTAGATAGTAACTGGAAGCCCTATGAAGACATAAAGATCTCCCGTGAAGGTAAATAAAGGGGCCATTATAAAAGCATTACTGTAATTTTAGCCTATAACTCCACTTTTAATTTTCTACGTGACTGAAAGACAAATGCATAAAAATTCAATTATTAATCTATGTTGCTGGGCACACCATGCATTGTGACATCAATGATAGAAAGGGGAGATTGGGCACATTAGGAACAGAGGGTTTGTATGCTGCTGAATTTAAGTTGGTACAAATTCAAACTAGATTGTTATAAGTTTATGATGTCAAATGTAATTCCTGTGGTGACCTCAAAGAAAATATCTATTGAATTTACATGTAAAGAAATGACAAGGAAATTGTATTAGCCAGGGTTCTCCAGAGAGACAAAACCAATAGAATATATACATATATGAGAAGGGGTTTATTAGGGGAATTGGCTCACATGATTATGGAGGCTGAGAAATCTCACAACAGGCCGTCTGCAAGCTGGAGACCCCAGGGATGCCAGTAACGTGGCTCAGTCCAAGTCGGAAAGCCTCAGAAGCAGGAAAGTCGATGATACAACTCTTAGCCTGACACCAAAGGCCTGAGAACCCAGGGGGCTGCTGGAGTGAGTCCTGAAGTCTCAGGGCCTGAGAGCCTGGAGTTTTGATGTTTAGGGAAAGGGGAAAAAAAGTGTCTACACCCAGAAGAGAGAGAGCTAGAATTCACCCTTCTGTCTTTGTGCCATCCACGCCCCATTGGATGGTGCCTGCCCACATGGAGGGCAGATCTTCCTCACTCTGTCCACCAACTCACACACCAATGTCCTCTAGAAACAGCCTCACACACACACTGGGAAGGCATGCCTTACCACTTCTCTAGGTTATTCCTTCATTCAGTCAACACCTCAAACCAACCATCATAGGAATCAAAAAATTTCACCACAAAAAATCAACTAAACACAAAAAAGGCAGTAATGAGGGACAAAAAGGATATAAGGTATGTGGAAAACAAACAGCAAAATGGCAGAAGTAAGTCACTTCTTATCAGCAGCTACTTTAAATACAAATGGATTGAGCTCTCCAATCAACGGATGCAAAATAGATTTTAAAAACCATAATCCAACTATACACCATCTACAAGAGATTCACTTCAGATTCAAAGACACAAATAGCTTGAAGGTGAAAGGATGGAAAAAGATATCCCATGTAAATAGTAATCAAAAAGAGAGGTGGGTTGGCTATATACCAATATCAGACAAAATAGACTTTAAATCCAAAAAGGTTACAAGAGACAGAGAAGAACATTGTATATTAATAAAATGTTCAATACCACAGGAAGACGTAAGAATTATAAACATTTATGGGCTGCTGTGGTTTGAATGTGTCCCCTCCAAAATTCAGATGTTGAAACTTAATGGCCAAAGTGATGCTGTTAAGAGATGGAACCTTTAAGCTGTGATTAGGTCTTGAGGGCTCTTCCCTTTGGAATGTGATTATGGCCCCTGTAAAAGAGGCTTCAGGCTGCATTCTGGTCGCTGGCCCTTTCTCCTTCCACCACGTGAGGACACACAGTCCCTCCCTTCAGGAGGACACAGCAACAAGGCTCTATCTCGGAAGCGGAGAGAACCCCTCGCCAGACACCAAACCTGCTAGAACCTTGATCTTGGACTGCAGAGCCTCCAGAACTGTGAGAAAATAAATTTCTGTTCTTTATAAATTACCCAGTCTTATGTATTTTGTTACAGCAGCACCAATAGACCTAATAAAAGACTCTCAAAATACATGAAGGCAAAACTGACAGAACTAAAGGGAGAAATGTATACTTCAATACCCCATTTTCCATAATGGATATATTAATCAGACAGAAGATAGGTAAGAAAATAGAGGACTTGAATCACACAATAAGCCAACTAGACCTAACAGACATACACAGAAGCTCTGTCCAACAACAGAACACACGTTCTTCTCAAGTGCACAGGGATGTCCTCCATGGTACACCATATGGTAGACCACAAAATAAGTCTTCATAGATTTTGAAAGATAGGTGTCATACAAAGTTGGAGAATATTCTCCAACCACAACAAGATGAAGTCAGAGGCTGGGCATGATGGCTCACACCTGTAATCCTAGCATTTTGGGAGACCTAGGTGGGAGAATCAGTTGAGGCCAGGAGTTCAAGTCCAGTCCGAGCAAGAGTGAGATACAGTCTCTACAAAAAAATAGAAAAAAATTAGCCGGGCATGGTGGCACACACCTGTAGTCCCAGCTACTTGGGAGGTTGAGGCAGGAGGATTGCTTGAGCCCAAGGGTTTAAGGTTGCTGTGAGCTACGATGACGCCGCTGCACTCTAGCCTGCGCAACAAAGAGAGACACTGTCACAAAATTTAAAAAAAGAAAAAAAAAAGATAAAGTCAGAAATAAGTAACAGAAGGAAAATTGGAAAATTCACAAATATGTGGAAATTAAACAGCATATTCTTAGTCAACAGGTCAAAAAAATCACAAAGGAAGTTAGAAAATACTTAAGAGATAAATGAAAATGAAAACACAACATACCAAAACTTATATAAACTTATAAATGGTGAAAATGATCAATATTATGTTATGTATATTTTAACCACAATAAAAAATTTATGTCAGATTGCCCCCAATGGCCTCTTACCCTCCTTTGCTAAATAACAGGAACTTATGCCCAGTGGGTCTGGAGGATGAGTGTGTATTTTCCTTTCTCCTCCCTCCAGTCTGTTCCTCTCCCACTGTCCCCAAGAAGTCTGGGTTAAAAGGACACTATCTTTGGGGAGAATCAGGGTTTATTCACTAGCTGTTCAGTGTCATATGACTCCCTGGGAGACCCAAGGATGAATGGAGTGATCTGAACCTAAAACAAGGAAGTGGGTGCTGGGGAAAAAGGCCCCAGGGCTGGAAGAATTGCTTTGGTTTCCTTCTTCTTCTGACTTGCATTTCTAAAAATAGTAGGTGTTTTATTCCTTCCAGGCAGTGTTGTCCTGAATGGGCCATTCCTGCCCCCTGACCTTAGCCCTGCCCTGCTTCCTACCCTCTCAGACTGCCCAGTTTCTCTCTTTTCTAAGTCCAGTTCAAATCTGGAAGTCCCCCAGATTCTTCCAAAAAATTTCCTCTTGTTCATTTGGCTAGCTTTTGTCCCTATTGCGTATAGCTAAAGAACACAAACACCCTCAGCTCTGCACAAATGGCTGCCAGGGTCTTCCTCTGACCCTCTTTCTGCTCACCTCTCAGGTGTGTGTCCCCTGATTCTGGACTCCCTGTTGCTTTGGGTGAGGTCCTCCCTTCTTCAGCCTGAGCCTCAAGAAACCCTACCAGCCCCCAGGGAGAAGGGAGGCTCATGGTTCCAAGATATGGCTGATTCACTCCCAATAATCCAATTCACTGCTCTGTCCAAATCCAGTAATTATTGATCCTTATTTGGCAGTCCCCAATTTCACCTATTTCTGAAAGTAAAAATTTTTAAAATAATAAAATAGCAAAACAAACAAACAGACTTGTTAAAGAGCAACGTCCCAGAAATAAGCATCAACCAGCCATGAAGCAATGAGTAGAGGGTCTCCCTTTCATTGAGTCCATAAGAAAGAACTCAGAGACAGCCTCCTTCTCTGTTGACTTGGAGTCAAGAATGTACCAAAGGCCCTGGACAATTTCTTTTTCTGCTTGTTTAGTTATGACTGACCTGCATTTGAGCCCCCTTTCCATGTCTGGGGTCTTTCCCACCTTTGGATAGTTAAGGGGAAGCAGAAACCCTGTTCTGCTAAAGAGCCTGAGGAGCGGAACTGCTCAAGTTCCCAGCCTCACTTGCAGATGGGGAGGGCATGTGGCCAATCAGACACACTGCCACATTCCTTTCAAGGAGGAGTGGGGATCGCTGCGCACCAGGGAAGGGCAGCAGCTGGGGCAATGCCAAGGGTCCCACCCCACCTCTCCTGCATAGGCAGCAGGAGTGGCCACACTCCTCGGATGGGTCCCCACTGGACGGATTCTGTGGCATGATCTTGGCTGTGGCCTGGCATCCCTGTCCCTGACCTTGTCCTGGGCCTGGTTCAGTAGTCTTGTCTTATTGGCAATTCTGTGACTTCCTAATGGTCTTCCAGTAATTTCCTTCTCAGCTTCAATCAGCCAGTATCCATTTCTGTTGCTTGCAGCATAACACAGACTGATACAGAGAGCAAGAGACACAATCAGAATCCAGGTGGCCCAAGTGTTTAGATTTTTGGAGAATAAAAAGGTCCCAGTTCCTTAGCTTGTCAGGTAAGGGCCCCTGTGATTGTGCCAGCGCCACCCTCTCCTGTACCCGACCCATATTTCTGTGCTTGTCCTGAATGACTACAGTTCACCAAGGCCAATCCTTCAGCTTGAAGAGACTTTCCCACTCCTGCTTCCCATCGGGTGAATGTCTATCACTCAGCGCAAGGGTGTACTTCTCCATGAAGCCTGCGGCCAGGTAGAGCCAACCCCACGCTCCCTACCTGCCTGTCTGCGTATATTCTGCCTGGAGATTCGCCCACATCACAGTAACTCTGCAGCGCTTGTGTTAATTGGTCTCCTTCCTAACTGCGAGCTCCCCCAGAGCAGGAACCACACATTACCATCGCTTTAACCCCAGTTCATCAAGATTGAAGAAGTAAAGGAAAGGCTGGGAAATACCCAGAAGCTGAGGGGCAGCTCCCACACAGTGTCCCAGCTGCACCAGGAATTGTGGGTGTCCCCCAAGGTAAGTGGAAGGAGAGAGGGGGAAAGGACAGGCCAAAGGCCCTTCTATTCTCTTATTGACTCCGTTAAATGACATCACAAAGAAGATCCATCCAGAAAGACTGTGTGGGGCCTGTGGTCTGTTTTGGTCCAGCACAAAAGGTTACCCTGTGAGTGAGATGGGGAACTGCCAGGCCCTGCTCAATACAGAGTCACAAGACCCCACCCAAGAAACCAGCCAAGACCAGCGAGAACGCAGATGGTCATGAAGAACGTCCTCAGGTTACCCTCACCGCTCAGTATGCATTAGTTATGACGCATTAGCTACTGACAGAATCTCCCACCCGCGCCTGGCCTCAGGTGGGGCAAGGGCGACATACCTAACCTAAACATTTGTACCCCCGTAATATGCTGAAATACAAAGAAAATTAAATAAAAAAATAAATACTTACAAAATTCATTTATGTTTCATAGACTCCTTATACACATAGCCTAAAGCCAATTTTATACAATATTTTAAATAATTTTGTGCATGAAACAAAAGTTGTGTACATTGAACCATTAGAAAGCGAAGGTGTAGCTACCTCAGCCACACTTGTGGTTGTTTGGCGTCACCATCATTCCTGACTCTGAATTTATATGCTTCCAATAAACAATCGTTTCTTACACTTATTTATACTTAAGTACTTAATGATAAAAAACCTGACATGCCATTCATACAGTGACAAAGTAATGTGTTCAGGGTAACTAAGCAGCACAGTGGTGTCACGAGAACACCTGTCAGCTGCACAACAGCAGGATTTCCGTCTCCACCTACAACTCTATGTTTTGATTAAAGGTTACTGTATGCAACATATTTTATTTTTCAGGTGAGCAGAAACATCAGAAAAAGCTGTGGCCAGTGGGATTGTCGTGGTTATTCTAGGTGTGAGCCGCGTGCCTCCCAGCCGGAGTCAGGTACAACGGCCTTCCCCAAAGCATGTGGGCCGTGCAGGCGAGGTGGGGATGCCGAAGGGTAAACTGAGGCAGCTCCTTGGAGAAGAATGGATGGATGTTGAGGATTTGGGGGCAGAAGAGGGGACAAGTTTAGCGATGTCTTATATTTGAAATAATTAATTTTTATAGAAATTACTGTTATTTGCATACTTGTGACTATATATCTGGAAAACTCAGAAGAATCAACTAAAATAATAATAAAAACATTAAGAAAATCCAATATGGTGGCTGGTAACAAAATTAATATGCAACTGCACCCTTTTTAAATAAACAACTGTCAATTAGAATGTATAATAAATATAATATAAGAAAATATCTCATTAATACCACAAACAAAAAGATGACATACCTAGGAATAAATGTAACAAAAGAATTTTAAAGCACCATGTGAAAGAAAAACTTTTAAATCCTACTGAAGTAAATTTTTAAGAGACTAGAATAAATGTCTTAGATAATAATATTCAATATTATAACAATGCCAACTGTTTCTAAGTGAATCTATAAATTGAATGCAAGCTCAATTAAAAACACTAACGGAAATTTTTTGAGAGGAGAGAATTAGACAAGTTCTTTCTAAAGTTTATATGGAAAATAAACATGCAAGAACAATCCAAAGAATTAAATGAAAGGTGTTGGTAGAAAAGCTAATATTACCAGATATTATAAAGTAATATAAAGTTGCCACAGTTGAATTTGTTCTTGTCTGCCTATGACAAGGCAATAGCAATGGAAAAGAATAGAAAGTCTACAAATAATGAAAATATGCTTTGAAATTCAGGGTATAGAGAGGGATAGACTTTATATCAGAAAAGACAAGGTGGATTATTTGATAAATTATCTTGGGAAAACTGGTTAACAACTTCTTACCAAAAAATTAAATGCTGATGAATCAGAGATATAGTGTGAAAACAAACAAACAAAATATGGTAGTACTGGAAGAAGAGGTGGCCTGTTTTAGTTTATTGTTTAGCATTCTTGGAGTAGAGAAGAACTTTTCAAACAAAACCAAACACAGAAGCTGTAAGTTTAACTACATAAAATTTAGCTAGATGGGGAGAAAATACTGCAAACAAAGTTTTGTTTTAAAAGGATCAGACAAAAAATATTTAATACACATTTCACAAAGAGCTAATTTTCTTAGCATGTAAAGAGTCTACAAATAAAAAGTACTAGTGGGAGAATGGACAAAGCACATGAACAGGAAATGGGTTATAAACAAATGATAATGCAAGTCACAATTGCATTTTTTAATCTGTCAGACTGGAAAAATCAAAGTTTCATGAAACATTGGTGGAAAAAGTATAAAGAGAATAGGCATTCTCATGCAAAATTGATTGGGGATGTAATTGTTGTAGCTCCTTTGAAGAGCGATTTGGCCATATCTGTTAAAATAGCTATCTTTTGACTCAGTGATTCCACTTCTAAGCATTTAGTTTACAGTTATTCTTATACCTGTGGTCAAGGATACTCATGAAAGCAGGGTTTGTAAGGAAAGACTGGAAATAACCTGAAAGTCCCTTAATAGGAAGCCAGTTAAATAAATTATAAGCCATTCATTTTATCACTGTGATGTTTTTGAAATATCACCCATGTATTTCCCTTCTTGCTAAGTCTCTCTCTCTTTGTTTTCTCCCCTCCCCTGGGCCTGTCGGCCTAGGCCTGAGGCTCAGGCTTGCTGGGGTGTTCGCATTGCCTCAGGGACGGGGCGGCTGACACAGCCTAGAGCAGAAATCTCATTTTTTAGCTTTGATTTCTGGACCGTATAAGGTTCAGGATGAAACCTTGAAAGTTCATCATTTGTAGAAATAGAAAAGGAATGTTTCTCAGAACTCCCAAAGCTGGATTTTCATATATCAAAAACCAGTATTTAGAGGTCAGGACACAGAATAACAGACAATAAAATGACATAAAGGGACTGACTTACGGGTGGCCCTTCCTAAAGCCAGAGGAGCCGCCAGCTGAAGGCGCTGGGCAGGAGGCGGCGCTGAGCAGACTGGGTGTCCAGAGGGGCAGGTTCTGGCTCCCCTTTGAGGCTGCGCCAAGATGGGGTGTGGGAAGCCAGGCCATCTAGGGGCTCTTGTGCCACTTTTACAGGACCCTCGCAGAGAGATGACAAGCTTTCAGCTTAATGTCATGTCCACCTGGCTAGGGAGTGGAAGGGGACCACATGTGAGGGGCAGGTGGGCCTGAGGCAGTCCTCAGACCCCCAGGTCCCAGTGTGATGTGCAGAAGGCACTCAGGTTTCTGGGGCCCCAAGGAACTATGGAAGCACCGGGGGACCGGACCTGGGCCCTGGGAGTTGCTTGGGCTTAGGATAAAAGGCCACAAAGGGCAGGATCTTGATTCTGAAGGCCTCAGCAACCTCTGAGGTCAATGACAGAGGGTGCCGGCACTTTGTGGGACATCTCCGTGGACAGCAGTGTGGGTGCTCAGGATGAGCCACTGAGTACACTAAAGCTGATGCCACCAAAAAAAGAAAAAGGAGGTGTCTAATTGGGAAAGTTGCATTTTCATTGCCTGCTCTAATAGGAGACACAAGACTGATGCCAGTGGTTATCCCTGGGGAGGGAGCTTAAGGGATTGAGAATCCAAGAGGGTCCAGGCAGGCTCAGAGCAGGATGGGAGCTCCCAAGCGAAGGGTCCAGTTGTCCCATTAGACCAGGCACTCACCAGGGTCAAGGCCATTGTCTCCCATTAGACGAGGGGTGCTGCAAAGGCAAGGAATGTGCTTTCCCCAGCAGGTGCAGCAGTGAGGCCGTCCTGATTGTGCCTGTACAGATCTTACTGAAGACCTTACTGAGTCCTACCACTGTGACGGCTACCCAGCCCCTCCTCAGACTTCAGGAAACTGTGCTGAAGAAAATGGTAAGTATGAGCTGGACAGGAGCTGAGAGATGGCTGAAGAAGTGGACCTCACATGCTTTGTGAAAAGGACAGTCCTGCCATATGCTTGTTGTCATGCCTGTCATTCCAGGGTGATTCCTAATAGCGGCCCCCTTGACTCTTAGAAATGGTCCCATTTGGACGATAAATCCAAACTGTAGTTGTAACTGGCCTTGCAAAATGACCCCTCCCTACGTCACTTTTTGTTCCCTCAGGCTGCACCAGTCCAGCCTAACAACCAGACTTAAGCAGCCTTTCCATGGGACTCGCCGTCCTCACCAACAGCTGACCCTTCAGTCAGAGCATGTGAAGATGACTTCAAACCCTACGCAACCTGACCTGCCTTCCACAGCCCGCCATAAAAGCCCCTTGGATTTGAGACAATTTCTCTCATTCTCCTGACAGATGTCTTTCACATTAAAATTACTTTCTTCCTTCGCAATCTTTGTTGTCTCAATAATTGGCTCTTTGGGCAGCAAGTGACGGGATCTAGGCTGGACCCCTTCCTGGGTTCGGTAACTAGTCACTATTTCTAGATAATCTGAAAGCAGAGTGTCTCCTTAAGTTCCCAGAAGGGATAGTCGAGACTCCTCGACCTTCGGTCTCCCCAAATGCCTCAGCTCTCTCTCAACGGGCGCTGATTCATCGTCTCCTGGGAGTCTCCTGGGAGTGCGCCCGCCATGGCCCTGGGGTTCAGGGGCTTTCCAGTCCAGAGAGGGAGGCAGGCAGCCGTGCAGAGGTGCCAGCCACCACCAGGCGGGATTTGCTGAGTGCTGAACAAATGTTCCTGGCTCCTCTCTCAGGTGGAAATAAGATGATTGCAACAATGATGAGAATAATAATAGCTTCCCATTGTGTGGGACTCTCAAAATGTAGGCACTTCCCTTAGGTGGGGAGATGACTTTGACCTGCCCATGGACAGCCCGGGCTGGTGTGCAGTGCATGGCTACGACCCTTGGCAGTCCCCAGGCTGATGAGAGAAACGAGCCGGGATATCACCAAGAGAGTGACGCAAATTCTTCACAAAATCCTGCCAAATAACTGGCTTTATCCCTGTTTTACAGATGAAAAAGCTGAGGTTCAGAGAGGTGATATAACTTACCAAGGTCACATGGGAATTTAGTGGCATAGCTGGCTTCAGGCTCCAAACCCCACCACGATGTCGCACCACGGGACGTAGCGACAGAGCTTAGCGTAGCTTTTAAACCTATTTCCACTCAGAAGGATGCACATTCTTCCTTGCCCTGAGGATGCTTTTGTTTCTGTGCGCAGGCACATGTGGCAGCAAACGTACCCCAGGTCCTACACACATGGGCATGCTGTGCCATTTCCACAGAGCCACTGGATCCCCCCTCCCAAGTGCTCTGGTGCCCTGAGCAAAGGCTAGGGCTGCCAGTGGTACCAGGAACTAGGGGCGGTCCCAGCTGCTCTGCCTCAAACGCAACATTAATCTTGTAAACATGGCCCTAGGCTTGGAGGCCTCTGGGGACCTTCAGATGTTGTATATCAGCTGGACAGAGGGTCCAGGTATCTGGCTGCACTTTTCCTGATTCCAGCAGATGTTCTAGAGTCAGAGACTGTGGATGAAGGTCTTCAGAAAGCCCTCAGTCTTTTTAGGCACCAGATCCTTTCCAGGTCAGGGCTCAAATATCTGGTTCTTCTCTTCTTCCTAGGCCCATGAAGGATTTACTTCTCAGCTCCCTTGATTTAGTTGGAGCCGTGTGCCTAGTTCTGGCCAGTGGCCCATGAGTACAATTACATGTAGTTAAAAGCAGGTGTGGGTGCTCTGTGCTCTCTTGCTCTGTGACAGTGACTCAGGAGGCCACATGTAAAAATGGTCAATATATAGGATAGAAAAAGTATGAATTTCTCAACCATCACATAGAGGACAGCTGCCTACTACAATTCTGTGAGCAAGAAATAAACTTTGGTTGGGTTAAGCCATTGAGATTTCCATATCAATTTGTTACTGCAGCACGACTTAGCTTATTCTGTCTCTTCACAGCATGCCAGAGCAATGAGGGGAGCAGGGGCTGGGAGGAGGGGAGAGCTTGGAGGGGGACTCCTTCAGTTTGGCTGCAGTGCTCTGTCTCTGCATTCGCTGCTCGTGTGCACTGCTTCCTCCCCTGCCCCTTCCCTTCAGTAGCCAAAGGCCTACCGTGGCCCTTCCCCTTTGTTCTGCCACTCTACGCAGGGGACTTGCCTAATAGCCTTGTTTCACAATCTACTGTGATTCAGAAAATATCAGGGCCAAGGAAGGCCCCAGAGTCTACCCAATTCAACATTCCCATGGAACAGAGAAAGAATCTATGGCTTGGGAGGTAATTCAAATTGTGAAATGGCACAACACTCGGGTGATAGGGCCCATACTCGGGTTTCCTGGCTCCTAGGCCCAGACTTTCCCCTCGGTCTCTTCCCATTGACCCGGGTCCTCACCTGGAGGGTTGATTGGCATGCTATTCTACATTTCTTGTGTTAAGAAAAAATTATTAAAATCTTGAAAATAGAAAGTACAGCATGTTCTTCAATATTTTACCAAGGCATTAACAAACCCACTAACGGGTTATTAATTCTCAGAGAGAATGTACTTGGGCTTGACTGTACTGTATGCTATTTGACTAGAGCTTAGCCACTGGGAAATCACACGTTTAGCTGCAGACTTTTGTCTGGAAAAAGAAAAAAAAAATCATGCTTTTATTGCCCTGTAGAACACTAACCAGTTTTGACCAAACCTAACAATCACTTTCCTTCCTTCCTTCCTTCCTTCCTTCCTTCCTTCCTTCCTTCCTTCCTTCCTTCCTTCCTTCCTTCCTTCCTTCCTTCCTTCCTTCCCTTTTATCCCTCTTTCCTTTCTTCCTTTCTTTTTTCCTTTCTCTTGTCTTTCTAAAAATACCTTTCCAGATGGACTATATTATTCTAAGTCCCTGAGTGCTCTTGGAACTGGTTTTACCATCTTACTGGGCTCTCATTCTTTAATTTATATTTTGAACAAAATCTTTGACACATATTCATCCTATATTGGTAATGAAATTTATGCTTTTAACATTTTGAAAATTATATTTTAACACTTGAGAGAAATGTCCACTGTTTTTCAGCTTTGTACCACGAGCACCGAGCACAGTGTCCGACTTAGAACTGGAGGTCATAATTTCTACTAGGAAGTTACAGTAGAATGAACGACTGAACCAGGGCCTATCCATCCAGGCTACGCATCTACATGTCGTGAGGATCTGTTCAGTCTGCACCAGAGGAGAAAGCTCTGATGTGGGACTCTCAGGGGCCAGGCGAGGCCGGCAGGGGAAAGGTGTGGGCTCTCACCAGCCAAGCCTAAATTCCTCACAGGCGCTACCTCCATCTTCACTCAGGAACGTGGCCCTTCTGTCCTGCTGCCCCTGGAGACAGTTTTTGCTCAGGAGAAGCTGAGATAGGCATATTCCTCTGAGGCCTCCCTTGGACAGACCCAACGGTGACCTCTACGTTCACTCAGCAGTTAAGAGGGAGAGTCATCTGCAATTCCATTCACTGCCCCTTCCTGCTGTCCCATCAGCTTAGCCAGAACCTCTGGTGTTCAGGAACCCCCCCACCCAACGAGCAGCCAGGAGCCAGAATACTTTACCCTGTAGCCTCCCACCTGTTCTAATTACAGCCCTCGAACCAAGAGCCCAGTCCTGCCAGACGAGGCTTATAATAGTGTTGTTCCCCAGAAACTTCTATGGGGGCTCCCTGGTTGGTTTTCTGTTCCACATAGAGGCACTGCCAGGTAGGTCCTCAAAACCTTCAGGCACACTAGCCTTCCACTGCAATGAGCAGACCCTTCTACCCAGAGGAAGGTCTTCTGAATGCGGCCAAGTAGACTTTCTTCAAAAACAGCAGTGTCCTTCGCTTGTCCAGGCACTTCACTCGGGCTGAAGGAAGCAGTTCGTTTTGCCTGTCATCATTTATCCCTTCCCAGAAGCAGCCCAGCGTTTATCATTCAGCACAGGGCTCGGGATGGACTGAGTGGGTAGGAACTAAAGCAGCTCATTTATATTCAGAGTGGAGTTTAAATTAAGTGCGCAGAAGTCAAATCTCACATTGCTCATGTTTACTTTTTCTGAGCAGTGCTGAGGACTTATGCTCCGGTCCATCCAAATTCCTAATGGGCCAAGTGCTCCAATTATAGATGATTTTGTGAACATCTGTAGCTTCAGAGCTGATGCAAGGATGATTCAGGAGAAGCTTTATGTCCTTCAGCTGGCTGTAGGCAAGTGACAGGCAGGAAGCATGGCGCCGAGAACAGCTTTGGGTGGGGCTGGGTGACTTTCACAGCTCTCCCCCAGCTGGGTCTTCAGAACACAGCAGGCCTTCAGAGGGACTTGTGTCCCTGTTAGTGCTTTTCAACAGAACAGATACTAGGCTGGGGGAGGGTGGTGCTTTAGACAAAGCAGAATCGGCCTGTCTGGGTCTGTGTATTAATGATGTCGAGGCTATTGTGGGAGATAGCTACATGGGGGGTTAGCACACCATTCTCTCTGCTTTTAATATGCATGGATATTTCCATAGTTAAAAGTCATGGTTTGTTTTTTTTTTTAATTGGAAAGATTTATTTTTGTGGGCCAGACCTGAGATACAAGCAGAAGGAGAGGCACCTTGAAAGCTCCCTCTCAGAGAAGCCCCCAAAGTCCAGACAGACCCTCTCCTTCCCCCTGCCCTGCCCATGGGTTAACAGCCTCTTGGAGGAGCCAGGTGTCTGGAGCCAGGCTCTGGTGCAGACATCACGGAGCAAACTGCTTGAATGAGAGGTTTCTATGTGGCTGACACTCTTGGTTGTGTATCCAACAGTCACTCTGCCTTTGCTCTTGCTGATGGAATTCCAGTGTTGAGCCACACAGTTGCGGGACGTACACCCAGCCCCTGGGAATGAACCGTGCCAGTGATTGGTTAGGGGTTGCCATGTGACCCAGTTCTGGCCAGTGAAATACAAGGAAAAGTTTTGGAGTGGGCAGGACTGCTGGGAGATATTTTCCTCTCTGTTAAACAAGGTTGCTTTAGGAGAAGCCTTCTTTTCCCTGGTGCTTTGGCATGCTGTCCTTTCAGGACCTGTGGCCCCTTTTGTTTCTCTAACCTCACCTCCTCCTACGCTCTTCCTCCATTACACTTCCCCAGCCATCCTAGTCCCCTTGCTTCCCTAGAACATGCTAAGCGCCCTCCTGCCCCAGGGCCTTTGCACTTGCTGTTCCTTCTGCCTTAGCTACTGTTCCTCCCAATCTTCACTGGTTCCTCTTTCACATCCTTTAGGCCTTTGCTCAGATGTCAGCCCCTCAGCAAGACCTTTCCTTGCCACACTTAAAAAAAATCTTTATCCCTCTTCTCCTCATTTTCCCTTTTGTATTGTTTGTCATAGCACATGCCAGTAACATGCTATGTAATTTTCTTATTTATTTTGTTCATTGTCTCCCACCTCCACCAGAATAGAAGCTCCTGAGGGCAGGAATTTTTGTCACTTTAATTCACTAATGTGTCCCCAGCACCTAGAAAAGTGCTTGACACATAGTAGCACTTATTAAATATTTGTTGAATGAATTAATGAAAGTATGCTATTCTTGGAGCTTCGGCAGCGGTCTTGTGAGCATGAGGAGGAAGTGAAGGGGCTCACAGAGAAACAGACCCAGAGCCACCCTTTCACTGAGCTGCTGAGTTAACAACTCTGCCTGCTGAGTTATTGTTATTGAGGTCATGATGTCCTAATAGTTTGAGCTATTTTTCGTTGGGGAGTTTTTTACTTGTGGGTGAAATCACAACAAATGATACACCCTTCACAACTGCTAGTGTGAGACCCAAAGGAGCCTTTGTCATTCTGTCTTGGGAGGATTTAGGCACCAGCCCTCCGAGAGAGGGACGGGGAGCTGAAGATCTGGAGCGTCCAGAGTGTCATCAGCCGAGGAGACGGGCAGTCTGATTCCAAACTGCTCCCTGGAGTACTCAGGGTCTTGGTGTTTCCGTCAATGCAATGGGCATTATAGTACCCGCTTTCACTATGGGTCCCAGGTCCAGAAACTTCAGAAGTCTCAGGCTTTGGTGTTCAGGAATGACTCGTCTGCCACCATGTCCATTTTGTAAATGAAGTGACCGACATTGGGTGGGATCACAGTGGGACCCTTCAGCCACACAGCTCTGGCAGCAGGACTGGGACAAGTACCTTCCTCACTGATCCTCTCCCCTCCTGCCTACACCGGCTCCAGAATCTGCAGTCATTCCTGGGAGGGGTAGGGTTCTGCTGTCAGCCCTGCACACACACAGAGGGCTGTGGGAGGCGGCAGTTACCTGGCCATCTGAATGTGCCGAGACAGGTGAAACAAGTCACTGGCTGGGACCCTGGGACAAGCACAAACAGGGTTGGGAAGATGGAGCTCAGGCTGGTGGCCACACGGTAACCAGAGGGACTTTTACAATGTCAACAACGTCCTGTCGATCCCCAGCTCAGCACCTTCCACGGGTTTTCACCGCTTTGAAAGTACAGTCCAGACTCCTCAGCAGGACCCCCCAGTCCTCACCGGATCTGGCCCCGCTTGCTGCAGCCTCGCACCGTCTCCCCAAGTTCCAGGCACACACCTCCTCCCTGTTGTTCTTCTCTCTCCCTAGGGTGCTCCCCAGCCCGTGGCATGGCCGATTTATTCTCCACCTCCGGGTCTCTGCTCAAGTATCTTTCTCTTGGAGAGATGCCCTCTGAGCTCTCTGCCCAGGGCGGCAGCATCTCGGTTCCTCACCATGCCCGGTGTGTTTCAGGCACAGAGCTTACCCCAGCCTGCACCCATCTTGGCTGCTTGCTTATTACTTATTGACTGTCCCCCAGCTAGACTGTCCTGGAGGGCAGGGACTGTCCTCTGCTCTCAGCTGCGTCTCCTGTGTCTCACTGCCCGGCATGTGATAGGTGCTCAGTAAACATGTGGCGTGGGAGGTGGGGGAAGGATGAATGCTTGTGCTTGCCTCAGCCATAGTGCCAGATGGCCAGGCCCCAGCAGGACATTGACCTAAAGACCCTGGGGTGGCCCTGGACAAACCACATGGGTCACAGCCACCACAAAATAGTGATGCTCCAACTCAATCCAAAAGAGAACCGTTCCAGTGGGGGCTGAACAAGCCAGCCTGCCCCCCGGGGCGTGGAACCACTTCAAGCCGTAACCCCAGGTCCTGTCCTGCGCGATCCTCAACCTTCTGACCACAGAGGAGCTCTGTTTTCCCAAGTTTCCCCGCTGCTGGTGGGAGGAAGTAAGGCCTGGCCTCCTGCGGCCAGCTGGGCGGTCCAGGGGCACCTGGGGGACAACCTGTGGGATGTCGGGGAAGCGCAGAGCAGCTATCCTCCCAGGAGCCTGCCCGGGTCTTTCTGTGCTGGTCTGATTCGTGGAAACAAAGTCAGGGGAGCAGCCCACAAATCAAGGATATTTGAGGAATTCTGAGGGTGAGGGAAGGGAAACCCTCACCTTACACGGGCGTGGAGTTTGCCCTGTTAGAAAGACAACTAGTAAAGTCACACACACACTTCCTCCTATGAGGGAAGTGGGTCATACACACACAAACACACACATATACATGTATATATTCCTGCACGCATACACACATATGTACCATGCACGTGCTCACAAATACACACACACAATACACACAGATACAGTTACTCCCATAAGAAGGCATATTTCCCTCTTCTCAAAAAAATTTAATGTTTTGGGGGAAGTTATTCTGAGATCAGAAACTCCCTGGCCTGTGTCCTTGCACGCAGGGGGGTTCTTGGCTCACCCAGGCCAAATTTCTGTCTCTACCGGAGGTCCCAGAGAAATGGTTAATGGAAGGATGGGGATGTTTTTCCTGATGTCACATTCTGTCTGTTTCTCCTGTGAATGTATTAAGTTTCCCTTAACATGTTCCAATCTGGGTCTGTCATCCTTGTCTTAAATCTAGTTATAATTTCAGATGTCAGTTTATTTCCCAAAGTGAAAGCAGCGAACAGGACTTTAATGAATCAATCAGCAAGTGCTGTTGTGCTAACAGGAGCTGGGGAAGGAATGGATGTTGTACTAGAAGCAAAAGTCCTGGTTCTTGGGCCTCTTGCACCACTAACTGGCTGAGAACCAGGGAGTCATGACCTCAGAAGGTCTCAGCGTTCGCATCTGCACATGTGAAAAATATTAATGCCTGGAGATGGCCCCGAACATTCTCCCTGGGCTGACCCATCTGCCCAGCACTGTGTCCAATGCCCAGGAGCGTGTCACAGCTCCTCCCCTGGAAGCTCTGAATCTTTCTGTGCTACTCGCAGAGCGTCAGGGGTGAGCATGGACCATCCTCGTCCTCTAACTCTTGCAGGGGAGTTTTGATATATGGGACTTGGGTTCCTGAATCACTGTTACAGCAAACACTGTCGAGGACATCACAGCTGTGCCCCTCTCCTTTCTTGCTGGGCAATTAGGTGGCCTTGTGCTTCACAGAGGATGGGTCCCTCATTTCCCCCAGGAAGGGGCTCAATAAGTCTAGCAAATCAGTGTTGATTTTATTCCTCTGGACAGGTCAGTAGGCATGTGGCACAGGCCTGGCCAAGGAGGCTTGAAGGAAACTCAACTGGGGGAAGGAGACTTCTGGAAAGGTTATGCTCATTCTTACCAAGGAACGTGAGGAAGGGATATTCTTTTCCTGACCCCTGGATATTACCGTGATGGCTGGAGCTGCTGACGCTCTTTTGGCCCCCTGAGGGGAGGAAATGAAGTGCTGGCAGGTGTGAAAACTCCTGGGTCCCTGAGGACATCAGTGAGTCTCAGATTTGTCCAAACTTAGAACTACTCCGTTTTCAGATGTTTCGTCACAGGAGATGATACATGTCCTTACTGTTAAGCCACTTTCTGATGGACTTTCTTTCTCCTGCGGCTGAAAGCGTTAGTCAGGATACGTGAGCATATGCAGAATAACAGACAACTCTCGCATCTCAGTGGCTTCATACAAGCTAATTTCTCACTCAGGCCCAATGTTCCTGGGCGGTGACAGGGGCTCTCTGCCCCTCTCAGGCTCTCGGGGCTCTGGCTGTAAGAGGCTGGAGAGAGGATCTTGCGAGTCACACACTGGCCCTAGAAGCCTCTGCCCTGAGCCACACCTGTCACTTCCCCTCACGTCTCACTGGTTAAAGCTAGTCATAGGGGCCTTACCTCAAAAGCCACGGAAAAGTACAAGCCTGCAACCTGCCCAGAGGGTGGGTGCCGGAACTGTTCGGTGAATGGCACCAGTGCCCACCACATTCACTGGTATAAACTCTAGTAATAGCAAGGTTCATGGCCTCGACCAACAATCTGACTTCCTCAAACCTTCATTTCCTCATTTATGACAAAATTTAATTTCTTTGAAAGTTTCCTCTTTTTCTGCTGAGGTGAGGACACAATGAGAAATAAATATGAAGGTATTCTTAGAAGCAGAATGAAGCCCACCAGAGTGGATAGCCGAGGGGGTGTGCATGTTGTCTCAGCAAAGGTTGCTGGCCAGTTCCTGTGGCTCTTGGCTTTAGACACACAACTTTCTCAGTCTCTGCCGCATGTCTGCAGCTAGAACACTTGGTAGTGAGGACACTGGATGTTTCCTATTTCTAGAATAAAACAGAAAGAGCGTTTGATTTGCAGGTGACAGTAGGGCATGGTGGAAGAAAGGAAATGGAGTCGGAGTTCTTTTCCCCACGGCACGTCTAGGAGGCTGGATTAGTCAGCGCAGACTAACTGCCGCCACAGAACACCACAGACTGGGTGGCTTAGACAACAAAACTTCAACTCGCAGTTCTGCAGGCTGGAAGTCCAAGATCAAAGTGTCAGCAAGGTTCGGTTTCTTTTGAGGCCTCTTTCCTTGGCTTGCAGACGGCCGCCTCCCACTGTGCCTTTACACAGCCTTTCCTCTGTGCACGTACATGCCTAGTATCCCTTCCTATGTCCAATTTGCTTTTTCTTATATGGACACCAGCCAGATTGGATTAAGGACCACTTTAACTGCCTCATTTTAACTTGACCTTTAATAACTTTAATATGGTCCCATTCTGAGGTGTGGGGGTTAGGGCTCCAACATATGAATCTGGGGGGGACACGCGTCAGCCTGTGACAGAGGCCATTCTTCTCCCAGTGAGAAGATGTCTTCAGGGAAAATACATACTCATTTCCACCGTAACTGAGAGAGACGGGGAGAGCAAGGAGAAGGGCGCATAGGAAGGAGAAAGAGGAAGAGATGAAGGAAAGAGAGGGAGAGAGGCAGCTTGTAAACCTTCCGAGCGAGGCTTGCAGGGCCCTGCCATGAGAGGGAGGCGTGGAGCTGTCTGCAGAGGGGTTGGCAGGTGCGTGGGCCTTGCTCAGCTCTGAGGATCTGCCCGCCGGGACACCAGGGCCAAGTCTGAAGACAACAAAGACATGAGGAGCAAAGAGAGCCAGCTCAAGCCACTTCAGGCCAGTGACTGTTGCCAACTTGCTGTGTGCAGAGGGATTGGTGGTAAATGAGACCCAGTGCTGTGGAGTTTACTTACAGATATAGCTGTATAAGATATTCATAATTAATTGTGTAGGTTTAAATGCTTATGAAAATTTATTTATAATCTGAACTGTAGTCTCTGCATTAAGTTTATCTTAAACAGAATCCTAATTTAGAGAACAGAGCAAGATGCACATGATAGCTGGTCTATTTAAATCTGGGCCACTTCCGCTCTTTACCTGGGCTCTTACCGCCGCCACCTATGGGGCGAGGAAAAGGGGGTATGTTAGGGCAATGATTCACTCCAGGTGAACAAGAAATGTGCTGCCAGCATTTGCTTTTGAGTCCCTGTTACGGGCTAAATTATGTCCTCCCCCAAAATTTATATGTTGAATTTCTAAGCCCCATCATCTCAGAATACGACTGTATTTGGAGATTGGGTATTTAAAGAGATAATTAAGTTAAAATGGGGTGATTAGGGTGCACCCTAATCCAATGTAACTGTTGTATTTGTCATTCTTGTGTTCATTCTAGTTTAGTTTTTATTTATAATTATTTTCTTTTATTTCTAATTCTTTTCTGAATGTTAACCTCTCTTTTCAAAACTTTCTGTATTCCGATGACCTCATTTCTGAACTTTCCTAACTTATTTTAATGTGGTCCTTTCTGTCATTTAAAAAAATTTCTTCAGTGCATTTGAAATACTAGGGTGCAGTTTCACATGGTTTGTGGGGGTATCTTTTTACTCTGCTCTCACGGTCTGTGCAGGGACAGTCTTCTGTTCCTCGTGTCTGTCTCATTTCTTATAGTGACTTTGTGTGTATTCTTTGGTGATTCTTTTCTGTTGCCCCTTTGGAAGGGGAGAGTAGGACACAGACACGCACAGAGGGAAGGCCACGCGGAGACACATGGAGAAGAGGGTCAGCTGCAAGCCAAGGAGGGAGGCCTCGGGAGGGACAGTCCTGCCTGCCAACGCTGTGCTCTCGGACTCCCGGCCTCCGCAGTGTATGCAAGTGTATTTCTGGTGGTGAAGCCCCCAGTCTGTGGTACTTTGTCATGGCAGCCCTAGCAAACTAATATAGTCCCTGACATCCCAAGACCTGAAAGAGAAGACAACGAGCAGCCAAAGAAATGCATTCAGAACAGTGCTGTGGTCGTGCCCGTTACTTGAGCTGCCCTTGGTGATCTATTAGGCGGAAGCAACACAGGCTTGGGCAACAGCAGAGAGGATCAAACAATGATTTTGAAAGTCCTTGCCTATTTATTTTCTCCTTAAAGTCACTCAAGTAGCCGCCAAGGGGAAAAGAGGGTTATTGGACCTCATTGCAGTTATTTCACAAATTAGTGTTGGGGTAGGGACATCTGAATCGTCATTAAGGCTGTTAGAGGGCTCTCCTCGTAAATGAGGCCAGCGAGTCTACACTTGTCACGTGAAGGAGGGAACTAGAGGGCATGACCGAGGCCAGTCAGGCCCCAGCACCCGACTGTGTAGAGCATCCAGCTGATGCTGTGCGGGTCTTCCCTGCTCCCTCCCCGAGTCGCAAAGGCCGGCCTCAGCCTGATGCTGCTTCATAAAGAACTTTCTCCAACTGCAGACACAAATTGAGGATGAAGTGATTTTTATTGTTATTGTCATCATTAATCCTTTAATTAAGGTCTCCTTTATTCTTGTCAATATCCTGCCCCTTTCTCCCCTCCCTCTCTTTGAAATCTCATTCGTTGGGTTGGTTTCTCCAAGCGCTACCAGCTCAAATTTTAATTAAAGTGAGTCACAAGCCTTGAATCTCTAATGAGCTCCTCTTCCAGATCCCATTAGGAATCAGAGTGGCTGCCCTCTCTGTGGTGTTGTTCATTAGCACGGTATTATTTTTTGAAAACAAACGGCCTCTGTTCTAAGCCTTTGGCTTTAAATTGATGTTCAGATGTGAAATTGCCCCTTTCTCACATTTTGCAAAGGCGTAAGTGGCAATAGCATTAAAGATATCGAAATGAAACAAGCAAAAAGTATACGACCAGAACCTATCCCATCCCGAGAGAGGATTTGCCGTTATCCTGCATCGTCAGAGGCAGGGATGGCAGGGCAGGGCTCCGTACTGGGGGGCTCCTCAGATGACTGAGACCTCTCCTTCTGGACATCGAGACTTCTTTTGTTTGAACCAGTTAAGAATGAAAATTTCCTGAAACGCATTCTCTCCTTAAAGAGAGGGGGGTCTGAAGCCTAGGTCAGTGCTTTCTTGGTGGTTCAGACCAAGCCTTACGATGAGTGGGCTGCTGAGGTTTGGTGTGGGGCATCCTCCAATCGGCGGCTGGGTGACAGCCCTGCTCGGGAAGGTTGGGGTGCCACAGCTGGACTTCCAGAAAAGTTTGGAGGAGTGGGGTGCTAGTGAGGAGAGAGTGGGTCACCGTGTCTGCTCTTTGTCCTACTGTAGGATGTGTGAGAACCTCAACAATCATCACACCTGGTGCTGTGATTTTGCAGATTAGGAAAGGCAAGAAGGTCAAGGTCACAATGGAGTTGTGGAGGAGGTGGGCACTGACCCAGTCCTGCTGCCCCAGAGCCTGTTCTCTTCCTGATCTGGAGCAGGTGACCCGCCACACAGGCAGCTTCCCTCTCACACAGTCTCAAGCACAATCCCATTATCTGATGACACAGGGAAGCAGATCGTCACCTGGGGTCCAGCACAGAGGCGAGAGACGGTCACGGTTACTGGAGGAGAATCATGTTCTTCTTGGTTCTCTTGTCTAATAAGTTTCCTTGTCCCCAGCTCACCTGCACACACTCACTCCTGTGATTATTCCTTAATGTTTCATATATTCATCATTCGTAGAGTCCTCTCATCCAAGTTCATTTTTAAATTTTTTAGCTTTTCATAATACAAATTTTTAAGCATATGCAAACCTGAAAGAATAGTGTAATGAGCTTCCACGTACCATCGCTCAGCTTCGATAACCGCCCACGCTCGGCCCATCCTCTGTCTTCATTCCCACCCAATTTCCCGCCCAGCCCAGATACCGAATCACTTCGTCTGGAAATACTGCAGCTGGCGGCTCTAAAATTCTACTGTTGTGATTGTTGTTTCATTTTCTCACATTCATTTCTCTTTTTTAAGATAAATATAGTAATCCTTTCTTCTGCTTTTGGTTTACTTTTTTCCCCATTTTTCTAGATTTTTAAGTTGGTCTTTAATTCCTTTATTTTCATGTTTTCGTTTTCAGCAATTGCTGCCAATTTCCTTCTGATAACTGCTTTGCCTGATTGCATAGAATCCAATGTATCACATTTTTATTATCATTTTTAAGGAATTATTTAATTTTGCTTTTTGTTTTACCTTTGACTCAAAAGTTTTTCAACAGTAAGATTTTTTTTTCCTTTTTAAATTTCCAGGTATAAGAGTCTTTCTTTTGCTATGAATTTCTGGTTATATTGCATTGTGATCAAAGAATGTTGTTTTTATATAATTTCAGTTTCTTGGAATGTGTATTGAGGTTTTCTTTGAGGCACTAAACATGGTCGATTATTGTGAGTTACATGTGTATTCTCTAAGATCAGGCTTCAAAATTTGATATGTATCTGCAGATTGATCTTTTTGATTATGTTGTGTAGGTCTTCCATATCCTTCCCGAGTTTTCTTTATCCATTTGATCTTTCTTACACTGAGAGTGGTGTGTTAAAGTCCCCCTAGCAATACATGTATGTTTACTTCTGCTTTTGTCTCTGGTAGCTTCTTCTCTGTGAAAAACTGCTGATGTGTAATTGGGTGTGTGGATATTAATAACTTTATCAGCATTGTAGACTTTAGCATAATAGAGTCCATCTATGTTTCTTTTAGTGCTTTTTGATATGAATTCTACTTTGTTACATATTAAAATTATAACTCTGAATTTCTTTTTATTTGTGGTTGCCTGTTATATCTCTGTTCAAACCTTTAATTTTAGTGTTTCTGAATCTCTTTAAGTATATCTCCTTTCTAAAGCATGGCATTGGATTTTGATTAATTAGGCAATCTGAAATTGTATGATCCATATGTTTGGCCTCACCTCTGTTCCATTGCATGTATGCATGCATGCTGTAAGAGTTTTTCACTGTGTTCTATTTTATTTGCTCCCTTTTGTTAATGTATCTTTTTGTTTTTAGGGAAGTTTGCATTTTTGTTCTGAAGGTTACTATATTTGACTAATATCTTCATAGAATACTGCTGCTCCTCCCCCTTTTAAAATCTCTTGTCTGTTATTTCCTTCCTATAAATGATATCAAAGTTAGCTAGTTAAATTTTTTCTCTCTTCTTAAATAATATCATTTTCCTCTCAGTTAATAACTCTAAGGAAATTAGCAAGTTTATTTTATTTTTCAAATATTCTTCCCCCTTTTAATGATTATATTGTATTTATATTGTCAGGGCATATAGCCATTATATACTATACTGTCTCCCTTAGAAACATCATTTATTTTAGGGCCACAGTACACACATATTTAATATTAACCACCAGTCCTTACACTGATGTCTGTCCACTCAACCAACCCTTTGGCTGTTTGGAGTTGTTTTCGGATGCATTCCTGAGGGAGGGGCCACGAAGCACTGTCTCTGTTCCCCCATGGCAAAAACAGCTGCTGTGGTCTTTTTACACTCGAAGGTCAGTTGGCCAAGTACAGACATCCGTATAGTGCTGCTGTTGAAGTTTGATGACGATCTAGTTTTCTCTCCCCATAGATGAGATAATCTTTTCCTCTGGATTCCCACTGGGGTGTTTTTCTTTAAAGCCCGATAGTTTCATTAGACTGTTTCATTGCTGTTTGGATCAACTTTCCTATGCGCTGTGCTTGTCCCATACGTGGCTTCAAGTCTTTCTGTTTTCCTCATTTCAGGAATGAGTCTTGATTTACAGATTTCAGCATTTGTTCTGTTCCCTTGCTTAGGTCTTCTTTGTGAATTCCTCATACACATGGGTGGACCGTCTTCCCCTATTTTCTGTATCTGTCATCTTTTCTTGAATAGTCTAAAAAAACCCTCTTTCTTTGTTTCTTCTTTATATCCATCTTCTATTTGTCGTAAGGCATTATCCAGCCATTTGTCACCCTTGTGTTCATTCTAGTTTAGTGTTTATGTTTAATTTTTTCTATTACTTCAAATTCTTTTCTGAATGCTAATTGTTCTTTTCAAAGCTTCCTTTTCTCCAATGACCTCATTTCTGAACTTTTCTAATTTATTTTCATGTGGTCCTTCATTTAAAACATTTCTTTAGCATATTTGGAATATTAGGGTACAGTTTTACATGGCTTGTAGGCATTTCTTTTTAGTCTACTTTCACCATTTGTGCAGGAACATTCTTCTGTTCTTTGTGTGCATTTGTTTTCTTAGGATGACTTTGTGTGTGTTCTTTGACAATTCTTTTCTGTTGCTCATTTTTAAGGGAATTGACTTTTCGGGTCCTTTTAGGAGGCCGTGTGGGCCAGCTCTTCACAGCCCTAATTTCCTCTTCTGTTGTTTTTAGGAAGAAATCAAAACCAAGTCTTCTTCCTGCTTCTCTACTTCTTTTTCCTTCAATATTTTTCTTCCAATAGACGATTTGCCTCTATTGTCCTTGTCTTGCTTAATTTGAATTCTACCCTCAGCAGTTTTCTCAGGGAAGGGCTTTGTCCCAGAAGCCATATTTCATTCCGTTTTCATGAGTACATAGGACTCACATTGCACAAATACGTCCAGACCCTATTGCAGTCTCTGGGTGCTCACCCCTAAACTGGCTTCTGCAGAAGCCCCTTGTGGTTTCAGCTCCTGCTGTCAGACTGGCCCACTGTGTCTGCGGTGAGACCTGTGGCGCGTCTGGAGTCCTGCTGTTCCCTGGGCCACCAGAGGCCTGTTGTCTTCGCTCTGCATAAATGCTCATAACAGGCAGGTCGTGCAGCTGTCAGTGTTTTTTTTCCCCGCCCTCTCATAGTTTGGGGTTTGTGAGAATACCTTTCCACTTAGTTTTGCTGTAGATGTGGTCCATAGGTTTTTAATTTTGCATCCTGACTGCTATATATGCGTTCTTGGGGGGGACTTACAGAATTTTAAAACTACACTGCTGCAGCTATCTTCCCAGAACCCATCCCCATCATCGTGTACAAGGCTAGGACACTGGTTCTTGATCACAAACTCCTTGAAGACAGGGAAACTGATCATCTGTGTCTTGGAGCAGGGAAGAGAGTGCCATATAAGGATAGGTTTAAATTTTCATTAACTAATTATAAAAGTAGTGCATGGTTATTCCCCCAAATTTAGAAAATATAGAATAGTACCTGGGAAGAAAATCAATGTCACCAGGAAAACTATCACCATCGAAATAACCATTGCTAACAGTCTGGTGTTTTCCCTTCCAGCTTTTATCCAAGAGAATTTTAAAATATACACGTTTTAATTGAGATCGTAGATTTTGTGACAAAATCTTTTTGTCACAACAACCAGAGACTCACTCAATTTACCCTAGGGAAAAGGAAATTATTGTAAAATTATTTCATAACCTGCAAATAGAAGCTTGATGGAATTCTACCAGCCATGGTGGCTGATTTAGGACCAGAGATTCCTATGATTTCTCTGCCGGGCTACAGGCTCTTCTCTATAGTGCCTCCATTTCTCCTAGACCTGCTCCATTATGATTCCCGATTTCCGCAGTCCTTCTCCTTCGCTCCACGCCATGGCCTTTCAGCCTGAGCTCCCACTAGTAACTGACTCTTACTCTGGACATTCCTTGGTCCAGACTCCTTGGGGAGAGCACCTGATTGTCCCAGCTCCTCTCTTCATAGCATTTAGGGGCCTGTCCGTTCCCACGAGCCATGGCTTAGAGAGGACAGGGTTCTGGGGTACAGGACAGGGAACCCCTGAGAATTCACAGGGGCTTTGAGTGATGTAAGTTCCCTGATGGAGAACAAAATATGTGTGTGTGTATACACACATATGCACACACACTGTCTCACACACACATACACATATATATACATAACATATCTATGTTGTTTGGTATGACTGGTATTTCTTATTAACTAATTAAAATTCTAACACACATATGTGTAGCTATGATTCTTTACAGAGAATATTTTTTTGATGAGGAAAATTTTTTTATTGATACATATTAGATGTATGCATTTTCAGGGTACATGTGATAATTTGATACATTCATTATTATAATCACATCAAGATAATTGGGATATCCATCACCTTAAAGATTTATCTTTTCTTTAGATTAGAAACATTTTAGTTATTCTATTCTAGCTATTTTGAAATGTACAATTGATTAACATTAACTATAATCATTCTATTGATCTATGAAACAAGCTTTACATCCACGATTTGAAAATGGCAGGTCAAAGTATTTAAAATTTTTTTACTGTGAAATATAACACATATACAGAAACATATTAAAATATAAATGTACAGCTTAAGGAGTTGCTATAGCACAAACACCCATGTAACCAACACCTGGGTCAAGAGGTAGAGCCTTGTCAGCAGTCAGAAGCCCCCAGGTGCTCCTTCTCAAGTGCCACCAAGCCCCCAGGTTGCTTCACAGCTCCGGAATCCCCAGTCTGACATGAGGTGCTAGGTGCCATCTTATTCCTCTTTTGGGGTGACACTTTGATCTCTTCATGGTCAAGACCAAGAGTGACATCTAACTCTACAGCCAATGTGTGCCCTGCTGCTTCTGGACAGAGGGACTTGCTTCTTCTCAAGCTGCTGTGCAGAATTGTGGAGATCCACACAGTGAATAAACCCACTCTCCAACGCAGACCCCTCACTGCCTCCAGAGATGAACTTGGGCCCCCCACAGGCCCAATAGTATGATGAGTACGATAATAGCTTACCCACCTAATGGCCAGCAATACCCACATGAGATCTATCTTAACTTAGGCAAAGAGAGGTGCGGTTCCATCACAGCTTTCTCATCTGGGAGCCTCTAAAATCAGGTTTGCATGAAAGATTAGAAAACCCCAAGGGAAACAGAAATCCTAAGTGAAGAGGCTTCATTCCAGATATTCCTCACTGAGCAGGGATTATTTAAGAGTGATTCTTGGCTAGGAGCAGTGGCTCACACCTGTAATCCTAACACTTGGAGAGGCCGAGGCAGGAGGATCACTTGAGGTCAGGAGTTCAAGACCAGCCTGAGCAAGAATGAGATCCTGTCTCTACAAAAAATAGAAACAACTAGCCGGGCATGGGGATGCATGCCTGTAGTCCCAGCTACTCAGGAGGCTGAGGCAGGAGGATCACTTGAGCCCAGGAGTCTGAGGTTGCAGTGAGCTATGATGATGCCACTGCAGTCTAGCCAGGGAGACAGAGGGAGACTCTGTCTCAAAAAAAAAAAAAAAAAAAGTGGTTCTCAAACTTTAGTGGGTCTCAGGACCATAGATTGAAATCAGCTTGCTAAAAATATAGATGCCTGTGGCCCAGTCCCAGAGATTCTGATTCAGTAAGTTTGGGTTGAGGCCTGGATATCTGTGTTTTTAGATGCCTCCCAGGTAAGTCAGATGTTCATGAAAGTCAGTGTCACTGGTTTAGGTGACTGCCATCTTCCCATTTCCAAGGTCAGGTTGAAGTTCACAGAGCCCTCCCCACTTGCAGTAAAGGTAGAGGCGGCTGAATCTGCCAGTAGATGCTGCTTAAAGGCCAGCTCCATCTTGGGGCACAAGAGGTGAGGGGGACCCAAGGACCTGGTGCAAGGCTAGAGTGTGCTTTGGTGAAATGACAAAGTTCTTGTCTTTAGTTGTTCATCAAGACAAAAGACACACAGAAAACCATCTGCCAACTTCCTAGTGATACCAAGGATGCTTTCGGGACTGACTGTCACAGTGCAATGGTGTATACCTGTTCCTGCCCCAGAGGTTTTGGCAATGTCCTCTTCTGACAAGAGAGGGGCATTATCCTTTGAATTGATAATCATACTCGTGGGGCTCTATACTGAGAAAGAAAACCATGTGAAACATGGGACAAGTCTGATGCACAATGGTAGTCGGGGTTGTATTGCCCACAATAGTGGAGAAACCAGCAATAACCTAAGTGTCCAACCATTGGGGAAGGTGTCATTATACCAGGAGACATTTCTCTTTTTTACAGTCAGCAGTAATAAGCAAGTGTCACAACATGAAAAATGCTTATGATAAAATGTCAAATAAAAAATAGATTGCAGTTCTAGAAAAATTAGGTGTGCATATAGCAACATTTGGCACATAACATAAAAATATTAAAACCATTTTTTGGAAGGGTGGTGGAATTTCTGGTGAATGGTTTTAACTTCCACTATTGTTTTTAAAATATTATTTGTGTAGTTTTAAAAAGAAGAGCATGGGAAAGAAAACTTCTCATTGTACAGATCCTGGGAGCAACCAGACTGGCATCAAATCCCCTGACAATCCCTAGGCCCAGAGGTCTCTGCCCCTCTCCAAGGGATTTGAGCAGACGCTGACGGACCATTGGTTGGTTGGAGGCAGAGAGAGGCTATGACTGAGCTGGATGAGGGATGCCTCTGTTCAGCTCTGGGATTCTATGATTTTAACAAACTTTGGTTAGATCAGGGTTTCTCAACCTTGGCACTATTGACATTTTAGATCTGATAATTCTTTGTGTTTGTGTGTGTGGGGGGCAGCTGTCCTGTGCCTTTTAGAATGTTTAACAGTATCCTTGGCTTCTACTTTCTAAATGCCAACAGACCCCCTCCCCCATTTTGTCTCAAGAAAAATATGTCTTCAGACATTGCCAAATGTCCCTTAGGCCTAGGGAACAAAGTTGTCTCCAGATGAGAACCACTGGATTAGATCAAATGAAAGACAAAGGAACAGCCTGCTTACTCTACCACTTCTGTGAGAGATTGGCCTTAATAAAAATATTCTTAAAGGGTTTTGGTTTAAGGAACTGCCTGGAGCTCCTTCTCATTCACCCTCAGCAGGAAGAAAAATTTGTCTTCAGAATTCCTTTATCCTCCCTTCAAAATCACCTTGTACTTTTCTCCTATAAATGACGAGCATACCAGCACCCCATCCAAGGAATACAGTAGCTTCTTTTCCTACTGCCCTTCAAACATAATCTGAAGAAAGGAACTGACACAGAATTTAAAAGATGGTTCAAAAGCAATATGGTGTGAGAAACTGAGCAGAAATCCAGGCAACTTGGGTTCTAATCCTGGCTTTTATATAACCAACCCTGTAGCCTTGGGCAAGGTCAGTTAGTCATTCTGGGCCTCCACTGTCTTCTCTGCAAAGGTGAGTACTGGATCAGATGATCTTTCTGCACTCATTCTCACTAAAGGGTAAATGACTAACACAGCAAGCTGTGTTGGCCTTCCAGGAGGTGGTTGCACATTTGTTGGAAATGATGCTTTCACTAGAAACAACTAGGCTTGAATGCCAGACTGAGGATTCTACATCTGTGGATGATGAGAAAGTATAGAAGGTTCGGAAACATACATTTGGCAATGGAATTTAAGACTCTCACAGTTGGAAGGTGTGTTAGCGATCACCTTGTCCTACCGTCTCATTTTACAAAAAGAAATTCTGAGGCCCAGAGAGGGGAGGTGACTTGTCTACCTCTTATTGCCAAGTGTCATAATCAACATGTTTTAAATACTGGGAACTTGAAGGCATAAGAACAGTTGCTTTGGGGGCACCATATACATTATTCAGCTCTGTGCACTTTCAGGGTCACTTATTTGAAACCACTTAGCCATACTCACTTATGTCTCCTGCCCCTGGTGGAATGAAAGAATTTCTTTTGTTGAGACAGAATCTTGCTCTATCACCCTGGGTGGAGTGCTGTGGCATCATCGTAGCTCACTGCTACCTCAAACTCCTGGGTTCAAGTGATCCTCCTGCCTCGGCCTCCTGAGTAGCTGGAACTACAGGCGCATGCCAACGTGCCTGGCTAATTTTTCTTTCTTTCTTTCTTTTTTTTTTGGTAGATATGGGATCTCACTTTTGCTCAGACTGGTCTCAAACTCCTGACCTCAAGTGATCCTCCCACCTAGGCCTCCCAGAGTGCTAAGATTATAGGCGTGAGCAACTGTACCTGGCCAAGAATTTATTTTCTGATGTATTTCTACCAACAAGTCCATTGATAAGCTGAATAAATACAAAAAGAATGTCAAAAGCAGATAGATATTGAAAGGCACAAGAAAACTGTATTAGTCAGGGGCCAGACAAGAGACCAAAGCACATAAGATTTTAAACAGCGGAAGTTAGGTAAAGAATTATTAACTAGTAGCAGGAGGTGTAGTACCAAGTACTGGCTGCTAAGGGTGACGAGGACTCTAAAGAACACAGAAATGGCAGCTACAGGAGCAGGCGCTGCCCTGCGGCTGAGCCAAGCACCCTAGGAGAAAACCAATTTTCTTCTTGGCCCCACCGCAATGAGGCTGAGAGCCAGACGTTGTAGGAGAGGATGGGGCGGTGGCCCACTTAGATGATGAAGTTTGCTGAGGTGACAGGTGAGACTGTCAATCAGGGACTGCTCCCTGGGGTGACAGCAAAACTTCTTGGGAAGCTGTGTAGAGGGAATGCTGCAGAACTTTCTGAAGAGCCAGCTGGGGGGGTGGCTGGTGGAATGTTCCCAGAAGCTTCCAGGAGGCTGCCCTCAGGGGGTGCTCTTGAACTCACTGGAAGCTGGATGAGGTGCCTGCAGAACTCACTAGAAAGCCACATACAGGGATGCAACTGAAACTCTTTGAGGGAGGCTGCGATGGGTTTTCTGCACCTGCAGGAGCCAGAGGAAGCCAGGCATAGGGAACCAGAAGCGCAGCCCTTCCTCCTGCAGTGTGCCTCTAGCACCCTCTACTGGCAAAGCTTAGCATCGTGCCCGTTGTCAAAGAGGACGTGGCGAGCTTCAGCTCCAGTGTCACAAGCTGTGCAATGAAGGATGGATGGGAAGACGTGGGGCAATAAACTGAGAAGGGACATATTCACAATCTGGAGCACAGTCATCGAGGTGGTACACACACACACACACACACACACACACACACACACACACACACACACACACGTGCCCCTTTGATCCTAGGCAGTACCACCAATGACTCAGCCTTTCAGATTTTCTTACTCTCCCTCTTCCCCCGGCTCTTCCATTAGGGCTACACGGTATGATCTCGAGAATGTCATGGAAGCTGAAAAAAATAGTCCTGCTTGGGTCTCAGAAACTTGGGGTATTGGACAGGAAAGTTCACTTAGCTGGGCTGACCCTGTGTCCAGGTTTATACCTGCTGTCCCAGCAACTGTCCTATAAATGCACCTCTCACTCTCAAAAGTGCCCTGTTTTAAGGTAATAAATTACATGGTCCCCCAGATGCAGCCAGGAGCCAGTCCACCCCCCTGGGTTTGCAGATGAGGAGCCTCCCACACTGAGGACAAACAAGAGGCTCTGTGGACTGTGGGGAGGACTGGACTTGGGTTTACTATGTGACTTTGCCAGTTACTAGGGCTCTAAGATGGCCCCTCACGTTGGAGTTCCGAGAGGTAAAGTGAGATCGTGTGTGCAGAGTGTCAGGCACACGTGGTGGCCTGAGGAAGGGCAAGTGCCAGCCCCTGCCACGTGGCTCCTCCTATAGCACATTTTCCAGCCTGTCTTTCAGACAGAGATGACGGGGCTCATTTATAACAGCGCAGCACAATAGCCCTTCAGGATAGACACTGCTAACAGGGAGGTTCAAGGGTGCAAATCTCAATTTTTTTGGAAAGTAGAGTCAGGGTTACAAGTGCCCAGGAATTGCAAAGCAAGAGGTGTATATGGAACCCTCCCGCAAGTTCATTCCTCTTTCTCCTCAAATTCCATCTTCCCAAAGGCTTCCAGGTGCTTAGAGCAAGAAACTAAAAGCAAATGCCACTCTGGGGAGGCAGGTCCAGCCCAGGTGCACGTATTCCTCGGAAAGAGCATCCCAATATCCCCATCTGGCGGCCAAGCTGTAGAACACACCCCCTCGGCTACTTTGTTGACCGACTGTCTGGGCAGCTGCCCTGAGGCCATTTCCAAAAGAGGAAGTCCAGGCTGGGACCTCCTGTGCAGGTGACCTGATAGTGGCTGCCCGTGGAGGCTGCTTGGAAGCGCGTGCTTCTCTGAGGTCACACTTTGACATGGCGTCAGAGACTTCTCTGCCAGGCTTGCTGCAGTGGGTCCAGAACAGGTTACTCCGGGGGTTCTTGGCCTCTGCACTATTAACACTTCGGGCTGGATAAGCCTTTGTTGGGTGGGGGTGGGGCAGTCCTGTGCATTGTTTAGCAGCATCCCTGGCCTCTACTTACTAGATCCCAGCAGCAACCTCTGCTCAGTTAGGACAACCAAGAATGTCCCCCGATGTTGCCAATGTCCTGTGGGGAAGAGGCAGGACACAAAATCACCCCTGGTTGAGAACTACTGGACTACTCAACCTGTTAGCTGTTCATTTAGCAAACATCCCAGTTCTTAGCAGAATGGCACGGAGGGCAGTGGTGACTCTGTCCAAGTCAGATCAACAGCAGGCCCCAGGCACCCACAGTATGCGGGGCTCTGGGAACCAGCGATGAATCTGCCCCAGTCTCATCCCCGGAACCCTCTTCCGTAAAGCTTTGCCCACAGGCTCCCTCATTCCCCGAGCACAGGCACAGGCACAGACATTTTGAGGCTGACACCTTTAGGTCTTAGCCCACTAGCTGACCTCTTTGAAGAATACAATCTGTTCAAACGAGGTTCAGGTGAGTTCAGGGGGCCACCATCTCAGAATGAGAAGGGTTCTTTAAGTAACCGTAAGAACAGCTGCTATTGTTTTCAGCAGGAAATACACGTCCAGCCCTATATTCAGTGCTTTTCTGCCTTCATGCCCACTACCACTCTGCAAGGTGGGTGCCGTTTTACAAATGAGAAAACTGGACCAGAGATGGGTTAAGTAACTTGCCCAAGGCTGCCACACTTACATGCAGGTGGAGCTGAATTTTGGGGTTGGGTTCCATACAGACTTCTGCAAGCCCCACAGTCCCCAGTGAGCTGCCTTCTTGGACACCGTTTGGAACTTGTCATCAGTACTTCATGGTATAAGCTGTGGTGTAAGTATGCTAATTTTGTCTCCTTGAACAAGCTAGAGGCATCGTAAGGAAACAGACCATGCCCTTTGCTCTCCTTGTGCTACTTTCAGAGCCCAGCAAACTGCTTGGCACATAGCTGCACGTGCAAGCTCACAAAGGCAGTCCCCTTCCAGAAAGAGCAGACTTTCTCAAAATTATGACTGCACTGCCTAGAAGCCCCCAGAATTCCACAAACCTACCTGGCTGCGTTTGCCTTGGAACCAGAGCTAATGAAGAGCTCCATCTCATCTCCACCTACGTCTCCCGCCGGCGGCAATCTAATTAGGTTCTTCCTGCAATTAACTATTCCTAATTAAAGAGGAGCAATGCCCATGTGTCATTCTTAAACTTCATCCATTAAACAACAATGTCCAATTTTGAAATCCCTCTTCAGCCAAAGAGAAATGGTACATGTGTGGGCTAAGAATTCTCCAGATATGCTAACCTAAATTTAATTATGCAAGGAGAACAGAGGTTGCACTTCATTCTTCCTGGAAGTACTGTAATTAAAACTCAATTAGGGGCAGCACTGGCCAACATCATTATTTGAGTGTCACCCTCTTGAAGAGACAAACAACTCAGCACTGCTCATCTAAACACCAGCCTGAAGCCTTCACAAGTGAGGGGTCACTTGGATCATCATCTGTCGCTCCACAGTCTTCTAAAGGCACCGTTTGTTCAACTTCTTTCTCCTCATTTATAACTTTTTAAAATTGTTCTATACAAGCATCCAAGTCCAAGCAGGAAACAGCCATTCAGATGTCTTGTCTAATGACAATTTGTCAAGCACTTATGATGGGACAGTATCTTATCTAATCTTTACCTTAACCATAAAACGTCGGTGTCATTCTTATTTAAAGATAAGGAAATCAAGGCTCGGAGGAGTTAAAGAAGCTTTCAATCACTCCAATGTGAGGAATTTAACCAACCAGTCTATTGCTAGTGTCTGTGCTCTTAACCATTACTTTATCTTGGTGTTTGGAAGTAGTTTTCCAAATATTTCATATTTGACATCAGAGACAGTGTTACCCTTTTTTTATTGTAAACACACACACATTCCAATACAGGGGATTCTGAATTCTTCTTGCACACACGTGTTAGCGAGAATGCCAACGTGTTGAGAAGCTCCCTATGGGCTTCTTGCTGGGGTTAGAGGGTGAGTGGTTTGTTCATTTATTCCTTCACCCAGCTGGCCGTAGCTCACCTGGATGGAAAAGGTGCTATTACCGTGAGACCCACTGCTCCCAGCTCCAGGACACAGCACGACACAGCCAGACAGCCCAGGACGTGCAGGTGGCGGTCAGTGTCTTCCACCTTCACAAAGGGTTTTGTGAAATCTGTGTGACTCTCTGTATCAGTGTCCCTGTTTGAAACTTTCCTTCCTCAACCCCTGCCAGGAGTCTGCCCAATCCCGTCACGATCTGGGGCCAGTCGTAAGGGAACTGTGATTTTTATATATCAACTCTAAGGAGGCAGGACCAGGCAATGCACCATTGCCAGAGCAACACATCCCAGACCCTGACCACGTCCTTGGTGGGGCTTCTCAGACCCACCAAAGTGCCTGGCAGCGAGGGCAGGCATTTCACCCAGCGCCACCACTTGCAGTTGGCAAGTTGTGTCCTACTCAGGGGCACCTACCAAGGGGTGAGTGGACCTGAGTGTCAGCTCACACTCCACTCCACCCAAAGACAGGGCACCTCTTCCGTTTGTTCAAAGGTGCCTATGGACTAACAGTGGTGTGACCCTGCTGGCTTCAGCGTGCCCAGACTCCCAGCCCACCGGACACGCTGCCTTTTGCTCTTCCCACACAGAATACTTAGGGTCTTCTGCCATCAAGGCTCTGAATCCACCCCAGCGCAGGAGGCAATAACTATAAGGTCCTGGAGGGAAGGGCCATACCCCTACTCCTTCCCTTTTTTGGAGATCCAAGACCCTCTTAACTCATATCTTCTTTGCCCGATTATTTTGGTTTTTTCTCTTCTACCACCCTCTGTGTTCCACTTCTGTGCAAACTAGCAGATCGTGTGAAACAAAGTTCTCAAGGAATCAAAGTTTCAGAATGAGGACAGGCAGGGCTTGGTGTTGAGATAATCACTTCTTCCGATATAAGGAACCATGGTAGGCATCTCAGAAGGCTCCAGCTGCAGCCGAGCCATCTGAGAAGGGGTAGTGTGAGGAGGTAGGTCACCAATGTGGGATGGACCTGGCATCTGAGCCGCAACCTGAGCCTCCCCTGACATTATAATCCACTGGATGGGTCACTGCCACGGTTGGTGCCAAACCCAGAGGGAGGGGCACAACGCTCAGTGGACAGCTGGTTGGTGGCAGTGCTGGGAGCAGTTCCCTGGGGTGCTCTTTCTCTACAGCTTTGGGCATGTGCCTCCGCTCTACTACAGAAGGGAGTGGGGTTTCTTTAGGATTAGCCTGGCTGGATTTCCTGCCAGAACATCTATAATACGAACGTGGTTGAAAGGCCAGGAGGGGCCAACCAGCAGGACAGGACCAGCAAGCAGAGGCTCTATGTTGGCATCAGGCTGGGCTGGAAGGTGTTTGCTGGGTCGCCATCCATCTATTCATTCATTCATTTAAAACCCACTTACCTCCAGAAGGTGTGTAAGGCAGTTTAAAACATATCTATCTAGTGTTGAAGATTAAATGAAAGATAACGCACTATATCCACTTTAGAAAACTGGAAGTTTCTAACAAATGTAAACATACAACTACCCTTTGGACCAGCAGTTCCATTCCAGGGTCTTTACCTGAGAGAAATGAGTCTCTACATGCCCACAAAAGACTGCAGAGTGTTTGTAGCTGCTTTAGTCATAATGCCCGAAAATTGGAGATGTCCTTGTGTCAATCAAAGGAGAACGAATAAACAAACTATGTATATTCATATAGTAACCTTATTCAGTAATTAAAGTGAACAAATTTCCAACACATACAGCAACATGGATGAATCCCACAGAAGTTACTCAGAGTGAAAGAAACCAGATAAAAAAGTACATGTACAGTTGTCCTCGGGTTTCCACTGGGTGTTGGTTCCAGGACCCCAGCAGATACCAAAATCCACAGATGCTCAAGTCCCCGAAATAAAACATCACAGTGTTTGCATACAACCTATGCACCTCCTCCAACGTACTTTAAATCATCTCTGGATTACTTACAATACCTAAAACAATGTAAGTGTGTAAATGTTATGTAAACAGTTGTTATGCTATACGGTTTTTAAATTTGTATTCTTTTTATTGTGGTATTGTTAATTTTTTTTTTAATTTTTTTTTTTTAATTTCAGCTCTTCATGGGGGTACAAAAGCTCAGGTTATATACATTGTCCGTGTCCCGCCCATCCCCCTGAGTCAGAGCCTCAGGCGTGTCCATTCTCCAGACAGTGTGGCTGGCATTCACCATATTGTGTTTTTAAAAATATTTTTGACTCAAGATTGACTGGATCTGTGGATGAGGAACCAGTGGCTGGGGAGAGCCAGTCATACTTATGAGCCACTTATGTGACTGAGAAGCAGCAGAACCAATGCATGGAAACACATTCAGAAAAGTGGTCCCCTTGGCCTGGTGGGGGAGCATGAAGGCGATCGAGTGAAGGGGGCATGTGGAACTTTCTGGCATGATGTCTGATGTTGTGTATCCTGATTTGGATGTGAATCACAAGGAGGTACACATTCATCAAAACTCATCAACCTGTGCACTTAGATCTATGCATTTCACTATATGTAGAATATACCTGAAACAAAAATAACAAAAATCTCTGTAATTTACTTAAAAAGACAAACAGAGAGGCATTCTGGAGCCAGGTGGGCTGGATTCAAACCCCGTTCTAGCTCTTAGCAGTAGCGTGACCTTAGTCACACTTGGTAGCTGGTAAGCGCTCGATGCTGTTGGAAATACTAACCCTTCAGGAAACTGAGCTTTTCCTTGGAGACTATAAATTGAGGGTCTCCAAGACAGGGCTTTAGGAGGGAGCCCATGACCTCCTGATAACAGCTGAAAATGCCTTGTGTGTAATGTGCGTCTGTGTCGGGAGAGGTGTATGGTTTTCAATCAGACTCTAAGGTAATTGCTCCAGGCCCCCAGGACACCATGGTGTGTCCTCCTTGGCTCTGCCTGGGGCTCGGAGCCCGAGTACACCCTGCAACTCAGTGGGCAAAGCCTTCATGCACTCTTGGGCTGGGAAAGCAGGCACAGTTTTGGGGGCTCCTGTATGGGGAATTTGTCTTGGTCCCACCTTTGAGCGCTGGCGGTGACCTGCCCTGAGATGGAGCTGACGGAGCCAGCCAGGGTCCACCCGGAAGTGGGCAGCAGTGATGTCTGAAGAGCCGTGGTTCCCGGAGGAGCAGTTTGGGGGCTGGAGGGGGCAGGGGGGCCTTTGTCCCACCTCACCTCCCCACTCCTAAATAGCAACATCAATGATCATTATTATAGTAAGGTCCACAGTCCCCTATCCAAAACTCTGGAGCCAGATGCATTTGGGAATTTAGAATTTTAGGGTTTTTAGGAAGGTACTATGGCATAAATACTGCATGGTACCTGACATCCCCGAGGGTCTGGGGTGGCACCCCATAGCCAAGCACATGACATGGATGAGTATTCAACCCAGATCACATAGGTAAGGAAGATAAATGGTTTCACGTGTATTTAGGAAAGTTTTCTTGCCAAACAGGTTATGCAAAAATGGTTTTCTGAACCCTCTGGATTCGTGATCACAAATAAAAGATTATGGAAAAGAAATAATTGCAGTAACAGTCATAGCACTAATAATATTGTCTCATCTCCATGATATATTTTCTCAATTTTATTTAAGATCTCTAGAAAACTGCATCTTTATAGCTCTCTATGTAACACACAGTCTAAGTGAAAACAGTGTTTTGTTAGGTCAAGGCCCGACCCCTCATTCCTACTCCTAGTCCCCCCAGTAGGGGAATTCTGGAGCCGCCCCTGCAGAAGTGTTTGCTGGGGGGATGCCTGAGCTAAGCGACTCCCGGGAGGACTGCGAGGGTGCAGAGTCCTGCAGCTTCAACAAGCTGCTCCCTGAGGCAGGCAAGAACCATCCGCAGCCTGAGTGGAGCCCCTGCTGGAATTGGAGTCCAGGGCCTGAAGCAGAGAAAGAAGGCTCTGTCCTCTCCTCCTGCAGGAATAAGGGCTGCTCCTGCCTGGCTTTAAGGTGACCACAGGTTGGAGTGTGGGGGAGGGGCTACCTGGGCACAGGGCCAGGCGGGAGGTGCCCGGAGGGGGCCACTAGGCTCGAGTTGGATGGGCAAACTCCATGTGCCTCTGTGGAAGTCCTTTCCTTTATCCTCCATCTGGGAATAAGGGAACTAAGAGGAGAGAGCAGAGTCTCAAAGTACAGTCAGTGCCCCAGAGGTGTCAGTATTGGTCACCGTCAAGTGGAGACACCAGGGCAGGGAGCAGGGGTCTAGGTGTGTCTCAATCACACATGTGATAAAAGAGAAAGCCTCTCGCAGATGCCAGCAGGAGAATGGCAGGATCAGCCTCCCCAGCCCAGGGTGGAGATTCTCCGCCATGGCCAACTTGAAGATCAGGGCTTTCTTAGCAAGTTTTATGACTTAGTGAGCATATACTATGTTCACACAACCATTGTATCATTCATTCAACACTTCCAACATGATGTTGTCATCTGCACTTCACAGAGGCACTCAGAGAGGAGCGAGCCAGTGGTGAAGCTGGGGTTTGACCGGGTCAGCTGAGCCTGAAGCCGTTGCTCTCTGTGAGTCAGGCCTTTCTGCCAGGCTCGCAACCCCTGCTGCTGTCTGTGATGTGGTGACCACTGGAGCGGTGTTGGATCTCAGCGGTGCTTATACTGTGTCCAAGAGGACAAGGGGTTTTATGACACAGCCCAAAGAACCCTAGGAACCTGATCCTCCCTCAGCCTTCCCTCCTGTTTTGAAGTCAATCCAAGGGCTGATTAACCCAAGTAACACCACCAAGCATTTGTAGATACTTTTACCATTTTCAAAGTCCTTCTCTTAAACTCTCAATGAAAAGGAAAAATCCGTAAGGAGGCCTTTATATCTCTGTTTTATGAATTTGGGAATGGAGGCTCACTGAGAAATACGCCTCCCGCAGCTGGCAGGCCAAGTGCGAGCCCCTGAATGCCAGTCCTGCTGTGACACACGTGTCACCCCCCGCTTCCCAGGCTTCCTGCCGTGGGCGGCCTCTACTCAGTTCAAACACGGCTTACCACTTTGGGTTCCAAGAACCTACAGATTTATATTGCCATAATTGCTTTGTATTGTCATAAATAATCGTGCTCTGAGAGTTAATTTCAAGAAGACATCAAAGGAACCACCTAGGATGAGTGATATTTCCTGACTTCAGGGACAAGAAAACCCCCATCGGGGGATTGTGCCTTCATCAAACCAACCTAACTTCCAATCTTTTTTTTTTTTTTAATCTTAATGGAGAAAATATCAGCTCATGTGAAATCCAGAATCCATGGGCCTTCCTGTATGTTTGTATCTGTTTACTACTTGATGGGTTCATTCGGGGCTCATTTGTTAACTTCTTTTTTTTTTCCAGTTGAACCTCCCTACTGCAGACCCTGAAGGGGCACAAATATTGATCTGAAAATACACAATGCAATAGCTTCTGTGCATGTTCTCACTTATCCAATGGAGACAAGCCTCAGCTGGGGACAGGGTGCATTTGGCAACGCACCTGGAGCCTGGAACTCCCCTCCAGCCTCCCTCTTGGAGCCCACTCAGCACACCAGGGCAGAGTTTTATATGTATGTATCTCAAATCAAAGTTCCATGAGATAAATCTTCCTCTTCCTTTTGGATGCACTCGGAAGTTTTTCATTCTATCTTATTTCTTTGCTTTTAACACTAGACACATCCCACCATGATGATTTATGTGTCAGCTTGACTGACCATGGGGTGCCCAGATTGAATATTATTTCTGGGAGTGTCTGTGAAGGTGTTGTCAGATGAAATTGGCATTTGAATCCACAGGCTCAGTAGAGTAGACTGTCCTCCCCAGTGTGGGCGGCCTCATGCACTCCACTGAGGGACTGCACAGGACAAAAGGCAGAGGAAGGAGGATTGTCTCCCTTTTGTTTCCTGTCTGCTTACCTGAGCTAGGACATTTCATCTCATCTTCTCTGGCCCTTGGGCTGAATTTATGCCATTGGCTCCCCTGGTTCTCAGGCCTTCAGGCTTGGACTGAATTACGCCAGGGACCTACCTGGGTTCCCAGGCTGCAGACAGGCAGATCGTGTGACTTCTCAGCCTCTGTAATCATGTGATCCAATTCCTCAATATCTATATCTAAAATAGATCCATATCTATATCTAATCTCCCACTGATTCTATTTCTCTGGAGAACCCTGACTAATATACCCCCTAAATTGATTTTATAATCCACCAATGGGTTAAGATTTACATAGTTTGGAAAAAAACTGGCCTAGGAATTCTCACATACTTTCTCATGTCCAGTTGCTGTCTTTGTGATGCTGAGTCGCTCCTGAACCTCTACTTCCAGTTTTGATCTCTCTGCTGGGCTACGGACTCCCATCCCCACCTGCCTACTCCAGATAAACAAAACCCAAGGAGAACCCAACCCCTCTTCCTCCTCCCCCACCAAAGTTTCCCTGCCATGTGCTCTCTGTCTCCTGAGAGGATCACTCGGGATCCAGCTGGCCAAACCAGAATGAATGAGTCATTCCCAATACTCTTTCTAAATACCTCTTGAATCTATTTCTTCCCAACTCTACATTAGGCCACTGTGGTCTCTGATTTACCTCCACAGGGTCTGACTTGTCTCTTTACTTCTCAGTATTGAACCCTCCAATCCATTCTCCATGCTGGAGAGGCGTCCTTCTAAAACGGAACCTGATCAGTTCACTCTTTAGCTTAAAACCTTCAGTAGCCTCCTGTGGCTTGCGGTAACACGGCCGCCTTTGCCTGGAAGCCTGTGGTACCCTTCGCCCCAGCCACACACCCACTTCTGCGAAGCCCCTGATCACCCTTCACGCCCCAGCTAGGAAGGCACTTGCTGCGGGAGCTGTGACCTCGCCCAGACAGCAAACCCAGCTCGGATCTGACCTGGGCTCCCCTCTATGTGTCCCTTTAGCACCTCGCCCTTCACCTATTCCAGCACTGTATGCAATTACTCAGTCCCTAATTTCATTTTCTCTGTCTCCCTCCTCAACTAAAAGCCATATGAGGACACAGTCCACACCTGTCAAGTTCGCCATCATAGCCCAGCCCAGTGCCTGACAACAAATATTTGCTGAATGAAGAAATGAATACTCATATCTAATCTATTCTTTTCATTCAATATATCTATCATAAAATATTCTTCTATTACATCATTTTAAAGGAAGTCTGGCATATTATTGTATAAATATACTATAATTTATTTAACTATTAATAATTGTAAGATTATATATATTATTACAGTGAGCATCTTTGCACACAGTCCTTAACACACAATATTTTGGGGAGCTAAAATTTCTAAAAATGAAAGTGGTAGATCAAAATATATGCATATTTTAACAGGGTTCTATTTATATTGCCATCCATATATATATCACTCTGCAGGAGTCTGGACTGATTTGCAGTATTACCAATAATGTAAAAGAGGGCCCCTTTTCCCTCATTCTCAGCAACACTGAGTTTTATCTTTTAAAAAAAATATCTTGCCCAATTTAAAAGGTGGAAAATAATAACTCCTTGTTATTTCATATGGGATATTAGCATTTATAATTTCAAAAAATCTTTTTATGTATTATACATTACACAAAGAGTTATAGGGTTACACGAGGTAATGTTTATAGAATGTCTACTCAAAGACACTGTTTACAGAGAAGAACTCTGTTGAGATCTTACCACACGCAGACACTGCTAGAAGTTCTATTTGCAGGACTCCTCCCCAAACCTCATGACCACCCTGCAAGGTGTGTGTATTTCATCTACTTTACAGTAAGCTAACTGAAATAATTGTAAATGTGCAAACATTCATTGTGCAGTTGCTGTGAGCCAGCTATAATGGTTAGTGCTTTCAAAGTCCCACTTGTTTCTCATAGCAACCTCATCAAATATATTTACATATATGAATTTTTGACAAATGTGTCAAGCTAACTCAGTGGGGGAAAGGATTGTCTTTTCAACAAACATGCTGGGTCAACTGGAATTCCACCTGCGAAGTATCCACATAACTCAATGCTTATCTGACACCACATACACAATTTAAGTTGTAGTGATTCATAGACAAAAATGTAGTAGCTAAAACTATAAAAATGATAGAAAGAAATATAGGGACAAAACTTTGTGGTCTTGGGTTAGGCAAGAATTTCTTAGGACACAAAAATACATAAACCATAAAAAAGGAATATTTAGTAAATTAGACTTGATTAAAATTAAAAATTTGTGTTCTTCAAAGGACACTATTAAGAAAATGAAAAGACATGCCAGAGACTGGGGGAAAATATTCTTAGAACATGTATCTAACAAAAGATATATATCCAGAATATATAAAGAATTCTAATGATTTAATAAAAAGACAACCCAGTTTTTAAAAGGGTAGAGGATTTGAATAGCGCTTAATCAAAGAAAATATGCAAATGGCCAATAAACACATGACAAGATACTTAAAAGCAAAATGAGATACTATTATTCATTTCTACAATTGACTAAAATTAAAAAGGCTGGTAATAAAGCGTAGGTGAGGAACTGGAACTTTCACACAGTGCTGGCAGAAATGCAAAAGTACAGCCACTCTGGAGAACATTTTGGCAGTTTCTTATAAAGTTAAACATACACTTACTATATGACTCAATAATCCCACTCCTAGGTATTTACTTGAAAGAAATGAAAACACATTTCCATGCAAGGAACTATAGCAAATATTGGTAGCAGCTTTATTAATAAAAGCCCCCCAAATGGGAAAAAAATCACAAATGATCATCAATAGGCAAATGGATAAACAAAATGTGGAATATCACAGTAAAATATACAGCACTCTGCAATATAAAAAGAAGTGCATTACTGATGTATGCATCAACACAGATGAATCTCAAAATAATTATGCTGAGTGAAATAAATAGGACACAAAAGACTACGAGTGTATATAGTTCCATTTACATAAAATTCTAGAAAAGGCAAAACTGTACTGAAAGAAATTAAATCAGTGATTCTCAGGGGCTGAAGATGGGGGAAGGTGATTGCAAACAGGCACAAGGGAAGTTTTTGGGGTGATGGAACTGTTCTGTATCTTGATGATAGTGGTGATCACACGCCAAAGACATTTGCCAAAAATTATATTGTACAGTTAAAATCGGTGTATTTGTGTGTAAATTATACCTCAGTTAAAGCAACTTTTTCTAAAAAAAAGAAGAAAGAAAATCCAATGCCTATAATAATCTAGAAGTTCAACTCCTAGGTTTATGCCCAAGGTAAAGGTGCACACATGTGCACCAAAGGACATGTTCACTGAAGTTCATAGCAGCCTTATTTGTAATAGCCCCAAACTGGAAACAACAAAAATGTCCATCAACATAAAATGATGAATTGTGGCAGATCATATAATGTGTTATTACACAGTAATTGAAAAAAGCAAACTATGGCTCCATACGACATCTCAGATGAATCACACAGACATAATGTTGAGCAGAAGAAGCCATCTACAAAAGAGTGCATGTGATCACATTCCATTTATGGGAACTTCAGAAACATGCAAAATTAATGTGCCGTGATTGAAGTCAGAAGAGGGGCTACCTCTGCGGGGAGATGTGACTGGGAGCCTCTGGGGGCTAAAAGTGTTGAATACCCAGACCTGGGTGGTGGTAACAGAGATGTATATATGTGTAAAATTTTTGTAAGCTATACACTTCATATTTATAAATTTTATTGAAAGTTATACTTCAATAAGAAAAAATCTAGAAAGATATACCTATAAAAATATTCAATGTCCATTCATTCCAATTCCTTGAATTTGGACTTGGCAGACATACAGACAGGGTGGGTTGGGGTTTCTATCTGCTCTCTATGAAAGCAAGGAAATTAGTAGTGTACACAATAGACACGTTGAGCCTCCTTATGAGTGAAGACTCGTTTGAGAATTGTCTTGACAGTTTGGAAAATTACAATCTGTGCAATCACGTGTTCTTCACATTGAATGTGCTAATTATAACCATTTCTTATCTGTTCATCGGATCAGATTTACCAGCCACTGCCACCGGGGCCCCTGGAGCCTTGAGAAGACTTAACTGCTGTCTCCCAATTTCCTTGACTAAAGACCTACATAAAAGTGGTTTAGCAAATTCTTGTGCTGTGGGAGGAGTGCCGAGCTGTTCATTTTGCAGTGCTCAGAGGATAAGCCCTTTCCACTGCGGTCATGTTACCCTGGGCTCACTGGTGGATGTGCAAACTTACTGGGTCTACTGTAAGCTTGGGAGGCCTTGATAAATTATGGTCTTCATGTCTATGAAGATCTTTACTGAAAGTGGGAGGTTCTGAGTCCCAGCTCCTCTAGAGCCTGGGAGGGAAGTGGAATTCAGAGTCACAGAATCTCACTAAATAGATGCTGGAGGCTGGGCCAAGCATGTCACCTGCATCATCTACTTTAATCTCCTCAGCGACATGACAAGATGGCACGGCAGACCAGCAGGGAGAGGCAGTGGGCTGGAACCACTGGTTTTCCAAATAGAAAAAATAAAGTGGAATCCTTTCCTTCTCCATATACTCTGTAGTAAATCCCAGATATACTGAGGACTTACAGGTGAAAGGCAAGACTTTAAAATTTTTCAAAAAATATAGAAGAATATTTTTCTGACTTTGAATACAAGGAGATTTCTTAAACACAAGAGAGAAAAACCACTAACTATAATACAAAAAAGAAAAATTAATAACCTGACTACATTAAAATTAAGAACTCTGTTCATCAAAAGAAGTGCAAGGGCAGGCCATAAACTGGGAGAAAATATTTGCAACATCTGTAACTAGCAAAAGATTAGTAGCCACAATATATAAAGAACTGCTAATGCATCAGAAAAAGGCCAACCCAACAGAAAAATGAGCAAAAGCCATGAATAGGCTTTTCTCAGAAGAGGTATTACAACAAGAAAAACCCCTTAGAATCAGGGAAATAGAAAAAAAAAAAAACCAATGAGATACCATTTTAGCAAAAATGCAAAGTTCTAGACAAGATATGAACTTTTATGTTACTCCATTTCTGCTATTTCTGATGAATGTTTATTTGATGTAGTCTCTTGGGAAAACAATTTGGTGATCAATTGTGATGGAAATTTGTGACTCAGTAATTCCAGTTTTAAGTGTATATACTAGAGCAGGAGTTGGCAAACCATGGCCCACGGACTATCTGTTCTGGTAAGTCAAGTTTCAGCGGAACCCAGCCACACCCGCCTGCTGGCCTGTTGTTGACGGCTGCCCCCCGGGCTGCACCAGCAGAGCTGAGTAGTCGCAGTAGAGGCCATGCGGCCTCAGCGCCTGCACTGTTTGCTAGCTGACCTTGTACGGACAAAGTTGTCAACATGTATCTAGAGACATTTTTTAAAGTCTCATTTTGTTTTCACCTATAACTTTTTAAAGCCCATGCCATTTTTAATAGGCTTTTTCAGAGCAGTTTTAAACTTACAGGAAAATTGAGAGGATAGTAACAAATTCCCATGTACACCCTCACCCAGTTGTCCCCACTATGGACATTAACACGGTACATTTGTTAGGGTTGACACATTATTATTAACTAAAGTCCGTAGTTTACCCCTGTCTCCTTAGCTCTTGGCCGACATCTTCCGCTCCAGGAGTCTGCGTTATGCTCACTCGCCGTGTCTTCTTAGGCTCCTCTTGGTGTGACAGTTTCTCAAACTTTCCTTGTTTCTGGTGACCTTGAGCAGAAGAGTACTTGGTCAGGTATTTTGTAGAATGTTCCCCCATGGAATTTATTTGATGTATTTCCCATGATTAGACTGGGTTTATGGGCTTTTGGGAGGAAGACCACAGAGGGAAAGTGTCATTTTTATCAATTTATAAAGGCCACATACTAACATGATTTGTCATTGTTGATAGTGACCCTGATCACCTGGCTGAGGTTGTGTTTATCAGATTTTGATACTGTTAAGTTACTCTGTCCCCTGTTCCCTGTGCTTTTTGGAAGGAAGTCACTACACATACATGGCCCATGCTTAGGGCTTGGAGGTTTAAACTTCTCTTCCCTGAGATCAAAGTATGTGTGTGTGTGTGTGTGTGTGTGTGTGTGTGTGTGTGTGTGTGTGTGTATTTTTGGGGGGGAGGGGGGAATTCTTCTGCAAAGGAGATTTGTCTCATTTTCCTTATTAATTTATTTATTCAATCATTTATTTATATCAGTATGAATTCATGGATATTTAGCTTATATTTTGGGTTATGATCCAATACTAATATATTTATTTTGTGTCTTACATTGTTCCAGCTTTAGCTATTGGGAATTCTTTCAGTTGGCTTCTCTGTCCCTTTGTTATACCCTAATCAATGTAGGTTTCCAAAAAAAATTGAGCACTTTCTTACATTCTGGCACCACAGGATGCTCCAGGCTCATCTTGTATATTTCCTGCCCCAGTTCTAGAATCAGCCATTTCTCCAAGGAGCTCTGGTTCCTTACAGGAAAATGGTGTTAGAAACCAAGATCGGAGAGCTAGTATGCTTATTGCTTCTGCTTCTAGGCCCTCTCAGCTGACAGAGCAAGTAAATAACCTGTATGTATGCTAACCTCTGTACACACCCTTTCTGTAAATATTTCTCTATGTAACCACCTGTATCTATATTAAGCTAAACATAAGTTCATTCTGATGTCTCCAACTGCAACCCATACTGCATGGGTCAATCTTTCTTCCTCACCTTGCTTATCGGTAAATTCCCATTCTGACACTGGGAACCATGTCCACCATCTGCCACACATTGACTTAGTTGCTCAATTCCACTATTCATGTATAGCCGTATTAGAATTGTTAGTGCATACCCCATGGGAAACAACTTTATCAACCAGAACACAATGCTCATGTGCAGTTCCTTTTGCCTTTCATCTTATTTCCAAAGTGACTTAGGTCAGTACCTTTACCCTACCTCCACCCCTTACAATGAGGTCATTTCATACATTTTTAACATAGTTAGATTCTCTTGTCACAGTCTGCATCCCATCTTGAGATTCCCAACTTCCTAAACGATTTTCTAAAATTTACATATACTAAGATTCACTCTTTGTATTGTAAAATTTCGTGGATTTTGAAAAATGCATAATATCACTCATCCATCGTCACAGTAGCACACAGTATAGTTTCACTGTCTAAAGCTCCTGGGCTTCACCTGGCCACCACCATTCCTTTGGCAACCACTGGTCTTTTTACTGGTCTTCTAGAAACATTTTTATATGTGTACACCAAGAAACACAAGCAAGAATGCTCACAGAAGCAAAGAACTAGGAACAAGTCAAATGTCAACTGACAAGAGGACAGATAAATAAACTGAGGTTTAGTCCAACAATGAAATCTTATACAGTTTGGAACATGACTAAAGCCCAGTTAAATGCAACACTGGTAAATCTTAGAAGAGTAATATTTAGTGAAAAAGTTAGTCCCATATAGCATCATTCTTATGAACCTCAAATGCAAGTACAACTAGACAACATATTTTATAATCAGTTTTTAAGGTGAAAAACAGAATTTAAGGTGGTGATTAGTTTGGGAGAGGCAGGAGGATGGGAGGGGGAGGTACACACATAGAAGCAAGTCAGCACTGTTGTTGAAAGTGGCTCATGGCTGTCATTATATTATTATGATTTTAAACTTATTTATAGATATACATATATACACACACATATATATCTTGTGTGTGTTAAACATATTAAATATTTTTAATTGACACAATGATGCCTAATTTATGGGGTTGCTGTGAGAATTAAGTGAGATAATATATGCAACAATTGAAAACAATTGTGTTTGTATTATCACCTCCTTAGATATCATGGTCGGTCACCCCTAGCTCCATGTTTGGGTCACCTCCCTGTGAGTCAGACCCAAGACTGGGCCTTTCCTGTGGGTCACTACTAATGAAGCAGTATTAGAGTCTTCTCCACCAATGTCTCATATTCCACCTGTAGACCCATGGAGCCAAAAGTGAGTTTAGAGGTCATCTGTTATAACCTTTTGTTTTGCACTTGAGGAAAAGGGGTCCAGGGAGGTTTAATGACTTTCCCAAGATGTCTCGATTCCTTTGTGAGCTTGCCAGGCTTGGATTGCTATTTTCCAACCCTGAATCCAGAGCCATTTTCTCCAGTAAGAAGGAAGCCCTCCCCAGTGGTTTATTGTGTCAGGTCCAATATTGCAGATGTGTCACAGCTGAAAGGAGATAGAGAGAAATAAGAGGAGGGGTTGAGGTTGGAAAGGCATCCTTCTGCAAGTTTAGGATTTCTGATGTACTGGCCCACCCAGGAGGAGGTGGGTGACATCAGGACTGGGGGACCCAGACCTGCACACAGCTTGTGGTTGGTGTAGTACCAAGAAGTGACCACACGATGTCGCTAGAAACCAGTATTTGGAAATTAGTCACGCAGTTCCCAGCCTCCTCTGTGGCGTGCAGTTCTTACCCGGCAGACAGCAAATTTTACTGAAATTCTGAGCTGCCCTCATGCATGTGACTCACAAGAACAGGAACCTAACGAGCAAGTCCTCAAAACAATTTCAGAAGAGACAGGATTACTTGGACCAAGGCTTTCCAACAGAAATATAATGTGAGCCTTGAATGCCAGCTGAGTATGTAATTTTAAATGTTCTAATAGCCACATTAAAAGAAAATAAATAAAAAGAAACACAAAATGAATTTTAATAATATATTTCATTTAACCCAGCATATTCAGAATATGATCGTTTCAACATGCAATAAATATATTAATAAAAAATATTAATGAGTTACTTTACATTTGTTTTTTTTTTTCTCCTTGAGAGTGGTGGATGTTTTACATCAACAAAACACCTCAACTCAGATCAGCCAAGTGTCAAGTGCTCAAAAGCCACGTGTGGCAAGTGGCCACCATCCAGGGGGACACAGACACATACGTCAGCTCTGAGAAGCAGTTTCCATACAGTATGAGGACATGCAGGTCCAGGAGCATTTATTCCAAGTGTAAGGGTGGCTTAGCAGATAGCACTGGGACAGCCTGGACTCCCCCAGATTCTTCACTATGTGCTAGACACTGCCTGAAATTCTACCATCGGCTCCTTTTAGGTTTCATATCCTTTCAACCTCGAACGTTGCCACACTCTTCTCCTTTTTACTCATAGGCTTGATCTGAGTTTCCTTGCATTGAAAAAGGCCAGACCAAGAGGACAGAGGACTAGCTCCTTTGACCCACCGGAGCCTGTCCCCCAGCAACGTCCCTGACTCCTCTCTGAGAACGCCCAGGCAGCCAACCCTGTCTGACTGTCCAAGCCGAGCATGCTCATTCCTTCCACCGCCCAGCTGAGCCAGTCCACACCGGGTGGGAGTCTTCTCATCTAGACAAGCTTGAGCAGTTTCTGCTGGGCAGAAATGAGAATCTGGGAAGAATTTCAGTTTGGTGGTTTCTCTAGGCCTTCGACCCATTTTACTCTATGGACTCCTATGGGAGGCAAGAGATAAACTCAGCCCGTCAGGCTATTGTGGGACCCGATAACATGCTATTATCTGGAGGAAATGCTGAACACCCCACACCAGTGCCAAAGAGCCTGCAGTGCAGAAATGGCTGCATTTCTGGAGAGACAGTTTTTCAATGTTGGGCATTGTGGCAACAGACCATGGAGGGGGAGAAGGGCTCCCTGCCACATCAGAATAGAAGCCTCACTTCCTGAACACCCTGCTGAGATAAGAGTGTGTTTGTAAAAGAATTAAACCAAAATTAATAAACAAAATGTGTAGGTACCCACAGCCCATGGCAAACACAGAATCCAGCACAGAACTGTGGATGCCTAATATGTCCTGGGAGTGGGCTGAGCACCCTCGTGTTGAAAAGCATGGAATAAAGCCAGCCCAAGCTCCCTGCTCAGGGTGGCATCTAGACAGCTGGTGGCTGACACCTCTCCAGCATTGAAAGGCTCCAGCTGTCCCACTCCACCCTCTCCTCCCTTCCCTCCTTGTGATTTAGAACCCGGTCCCTCTCCATCTGCTTGACTCCACCCCTTGCTCCCCTACCAAAGGGGACCGAATGGTCCAAAATTTAAAAAAAAAAAATTCTCTATGAAATTCCTGGGGAGGGGAAGACTTTCTGGTGAACCATACCTTCATGAAAGCAGAAAGGCTAACCTGGCAGCTACTGCTAAAACTTTTCTGCACTCTCCGGTGTGTCTCACTGGGTGGCTTATCTGATTTTGAAATAAATCCTTCACAATGCAGGAAGAATCTCAGGTAGAGATGACTAAAACAAGAAAGGCAAAACACACTGTTTAAAAGTTACTAAGTATGTATGCATACTAATTCCACTTTTCCCCAAAAGTTCCCAGACCACAGCTTTCACTCAGGCAAGGTGATTACTGGGCTACGACCTCAACCGGGAAAATAAGTCAGGTGTGTGGACGGGACATTATTGTTCACTGTCCTACTCTCCTGTATGTGTAACTGAATAATCTAGCATGGAAGCTGCCTGCACGCCTGCAAGTTTGCCTGTGAAGTTGGGAATGCTTCCGAGGGAGAAGAATCACATTTTTAAATTGCAGCATTTGTATGTGGATTTTCCTCCTTATGCAAAGAAGTAGCAGGCAGATGACCTGGCAGACAGGCCAGTGGCCTGGAAGGCAGGCCCTGCCTGTCCCTAACTGGCAGTGTGAGCTTGCACATGCCACGTACCTCTCTGTGCTGGGGCTTTCCCAACCAGAAAACAGACGAGGAGGCTGGGCACTGTGACATGGAAAAGCAAAGCCTGTATTTGGACAGAAGAGAGTGAAATGGCAAACTCTGAAATTCCTTTCAACTGTGCATGCCTATTGTGTGTGTGTGTTCGTGTGTGTGTGTGTGTGTGTGTGTGTGTGTGTGTGTTGTCAGTGTCGGACCTTATAAACCTCTAGTCAAAGTCCAACCATGAAATCTCACATGGCCTAAGCTTAAAACCCAAAAACCTAACCACTGCCACTGTTGATAGCATTCTTATATGAGAGCTTCTTAAAAAAAGAATTACCTTGGAAACCACCTATTTCTGTATGATATTTAATAAGTTTTACTTTTAAAGGTAAGTTGTTTTTGAACTATTGATGCCTAACTTAAAACAAAGCATTTTGTTTTTAAAGCTTAATGTAGATAAGAATTCGCTTTTTTTGAATTAAAAGAAAAAAAAGTCAGCTATACTCTTTCCAAATGGGGAGGGGTATGTTATCACATAGTTGTCAAAGCTGAACCTCGAACCAAATTGGAAAAGATCAAAAAAAGAAAAAAAAAGAGACAGCCAACGGTGCCTGAATTTATTATTATTTTCCAAGTCACTATGAAGTAAAATTAGGGCAAGTTCAAGGGTGAGGAGTGTCATTAAAGTATCTAGGTGACTCTATAAAACCCCTAAAAGGCCCAGAGGTTTCTGGGGTGGAAATTCCCCAAAGTTTCAATCATGAGTCATTGTAATTTGCTGCCCTCAAAGCCTCTACTGGTTTTGGCAGAAGTCAGGGCCCCAAGTCTTGAATCCAGCAGGAGAACGGAAGCTTTTTGTTGGGAGACGATGGCAGGGAGGGATGGATAGTGGTGAGAAATTGAGAAATTGCCTTACAAGGAAACTCTCAGTCCTGGAGAAGCCCTGGTGTTTCACAAAACTAGAAAAATGTTAAGGGAATATCCTCAAACCCCTTATTCCTCTCATCAAGAATTCAGAGAAAAAGGAGAATGAGGGATACAGTTGTTCCCCAAAACAGGTCTGTAGAATGCCCTTCTCTTTAAATGTGAAGCGGTAACCGACGCAAGGCCATGCAGCGATTTCTTAACCAAGCTATGACGCACACAAAGCACTGAACTCACAGATGTCAGACCATGAAGTGAACAGGGCTGAAGCTACTGGACACACTGTCAGAGGCTCTGAGGAAGCCACGTCCTGCTGGAGGGGCACCACATCCTGGAAGCCACTCAGGGCAGGGAAGCTGGATGCGGCAGAAGCAGACTGTCCTGTCTGATGTCAACCCTCTCCACTCACTCTCCAGCCAGTGGCAGGGAACTCACTCTCTATACAGGATGAATGTTCCAGAGCCTTCATGGCCAGGGTAGCAAAAAAGCCCCAGGCCAGCGTCCTCTGGGCCCCTAATCGAATCATCTCCACTGGGTGGGTGAGCATTGGGTGAGAAGGGGCAGAAGGCCTGCTTTGGCCTAAGAGCTCAGGGCTTAAAAGAGTCTTGAACCCAGTGCCACATGTTGTTTAGCCCTTTAGCTGACCAGCAACTTGAAAGTGAGCTGGGAGTGCAGATAATAAAGTGGAAATGCTGCTACCCCACCCCCAGCCAAAGGTGCACAAGAAAGGGGTCTTGGGATCCCAAATAACAGATTAGATCTGAACGTGAGAGCCAGATGGCTTTTGAAAGCCCCATTTTGATCAAGCCGCTAGAGCTAGGTAAACTCAACTGAAAGAATACCTACTGCTTACACAGCACTTAACTAGTTGCCACTTTACCTAAGTGCTTTACACACACTCTGTCATTTAATCCTCCCATCATCCTGTGATACAGATGCTATTATTCCTACTTTATAGGTGATGAACTGCAGTGACTTGCTTAAAGACTTCCAGCCAGGATTAAACCTGTTCTGCCTCCCAGGTGAAGGGGCATGACCTGCAGCGCCCCCCTTACACATGGCTATTCAGAGCTAGGCTCAGCAGCAGAAAGGGTGGGCGTTCCCAGGGCTCCTCCTAGACCAGCTGCACATTCGGGCTCAGCACTGGGCTGTCTAGGAATGTACCTCCTGGAACATAATTACCACCACCGAGAATATTATTAGCATTAGGCATTTACATGACACTTAATATTTTTCAAAGCATTGTACTACTGTTTAATTAGTTTTTCCTTGCAACATTCTTGTCTGGTCCACACCTGATAGCTGGGGAAACCAATGGGGAAGAGATAAATGCTAAAGGTTGATGGAGAAGGGATGGCAGCACAGTCTCTTGGCTTCCATTCTCTCTGGTGACTCAGCCAATATAAATTTCCTCCCATACTCTTTCAAGTTTTGCACCTCCAATCCCCAGTGCTCCACTATCAAGGTGCTTATGAATTCTAGGAGCTGTAGGGGGAGATCTCTTCCTTAATGTTGGCTCAAGGTCTAAAGACCTTTCAAGAAAAACTAGAAAACACCCTCATTAAGTTCAAGTTCACAATCATTCAGCAATGTGAACACTCTTAGTCTCTTTCTCACTCTCTTCATTAAAGATACCTATAAAATCCTAGGGTTATGATTGCCAGATCTAAGGTAGTTTCTGATAGGAAGGTTTTATTTAGCATTTGAAAAATCCTAATCAGGTCTGTTAAAATAGAGAGATAGGGCAGGTCAGCAGGCTCTGTATTTTGCTGGGAGTGGGGGTTTCTGAGCTGGGCTGTAAAGAGGTGGCTTATCCCCTCATCCTCAGAGTCCTGGCAGGGCATGAGAAGCCACCAGTCCTACCTCACAGTAAGATATTCTCACTGCAAGACCTCTTGTTATGCTCCTCCGGTTAAAGGAGAAACCACAGGGGAGGAGAAGGCGGAAGGAGGGAGGAAGGTAAGGACCTGGAACACCTATGGGAGTAAGGAAGGGGACTGAAATGTCAGGGGCTTAGCTGTGGGACCCACCACTCCGGGCCACGCCAGCCCCCTCCCCTCAGAATACCTGCACCCTCCTACAGCAAGGCTTAGGCAGCTCCTTTCTCTCTGCAGGGGAAGTCCCTTCACTGGGCGTGGGTGCAGTGGGACCAACAGAAACCCCTCTGAGTGCACCACCAGCAGCAGGTTCTGGGGACCAGCGGAGTTCCCTGTCGCCTTGTGAGTGAACTAGGGTCAAGGCAGGGACCAGCATGCCTCCTGATGATGTTGGCCCTTCGTCTCCTGCCCTCCGGTAGGCTTCAAGTCCCTTCCTCCCTACCCCTGCCTCCATCCTCTTCCCAGCGAGCAGAGGCCCAACTCTAGGGCTTCCAGGCAGTGTGTGCTCCTTGCCAGGTGGGGACAGACACTGTGATGGGCTGCTGGATCTGAGAGTGAAGGGCCCCAGGACGATAGGAAAATGCTGGGTCCTCTGGGTTTTGCCACCAGGCTTGACTACACCCGCCCCCCACTCCCATCTCTTGTGTCCTGGCAGTTGAGGCACCAGTCTGGTGAAGGCTGGGCCTTTTAGTCTCTGGCACCCAAGCTCCCCGCAGGCCCCCAGCCACGGTTCTCTCCCGGTGCCCATAAACACATCTGGAAAAGTCTGGGCCTTGGCTAGTGTCCACTGAGACCAGCCAGGAGCTTGGAGGCCCAAATGCAACTGCCACACCCCAGGAGCTCAGGCCTGGGGGCCTGCCCAGAGCAGCATTTCTGCCCCACCCCCATCTCCAGGTGCTGACAACCCAGCAAGCCAGAGTCTAGCTGGGCCCCTTCCAGGGTCAACAGAGCCTGGAAGTTAGAAGAAAGAAAATAGGCAATATCTACAAGGGGAGGCTGTGGTCTCCGCCTCTGCTCTCAGGCCCGCCCTGTCTGGGTGACAAAAACAGAAGGCCGTCTCCTGGGCCGGCAGAGCCTTTGGGATTGGGGGCCACTGCCGGAGATCTCTCCTAACACTTCCGTTCAGCCCCTCGCGGAGCGTCTGGACAGCGCGCAGGCAGAGGGCTCCCCACTCCCAGACGCCCTGGCAGGGAATGGGGCCCCGACCTACCCACCTACCCGATGGCCCAGGAGCGCTAAGGCCTCCTGTCTGTTGGGGGGAAACTATAACTCCCCTTCTCCTAGGGCCTGCAGGGCGACTTCCGAGTGACCCCTGAGAGAATTGGTCCCCATCTGGCTTCCCAGGAACTGGGGAAAGATTTGGTTCTTCATTTTTCGCTTGCTATGGGCATGCCCTTGGGGCAGGTGAAGTCTCTCCAAGCCTCAGTTTCCTCCTTTGCAAGATTGGGAGGAGGGGACTACACACCTCCGTGGGCTCCGGGTGTGCTTAGCAGGCACACAGGAATTAGCCGGCCCAGACTGGCAGTTCAGAGCCGAACGGGGCCCACTGGTCCAGACACGCCCCGGTATGTACTGAGCCGGTTCTCACCGCTCAGGCGTCTTCTGGGGGAGGTACCCCTAAACAAAACTTTCTCTCTCTCCCACCTTTATCTCTGTCTCTTTCTATCCCCCTCTGTAGACCGGCAACATGAGTGAAATGTGAAAATAAAATTTAACACAAATCCGCCTGTTTTCCTCCGTCAGTCCCACCGCGGATGGTGGTCTGAGCCGCGAGAGTCCGCGGGACGTTCGTCGCCCCAGCGCCCCGGCGTCGCGGCCAGCTCCGGGCTCACAGTCCCAGTCTCCGTCTGCGCTGTCGCCTCTGGCGTCTTTGATTCCTCAAAACCGGGTCCAGTGGCCCGCCCGGGAGCGTCGGCCGGCAGCAGGATGGGCACACAGTCCTGGCTGCTCCTCGGTCCGGCCAAGCGGCGGTGTCACGCTGCCACCCGACTCACCCACCCCAGGCTCGCCACGCCGCGACGCGCTGCCCGTGCTAGACCGAGGCCTGGAGCTCCCGGTATCCGAGGCCCTCCTGGCTTAGCAGGATGGCAGCTGACCCCAGTGCCGGGTCTCCGGGGAGCGCACAAAGTCCGGAATGTCATGGGTTGGGTCTGAGGGGTTGGAGATCGTCGGCGTCACAAGTGATGTGTCACCTGTGGGGCGTAGAGAACGGGGACCGCCAAACCCCAGCCGGCCGCAAGTGGGACTGGCCTCGCGGGCGCGGGCTGAAACTCCCGCGCTGCGCAGACCTGTTCCCGGGCGTCAGGGCGAGGCCCCGACTGACCCCTCGGGTCTCAGCGTTCAGGCGGCTGCTCATCAGGACAATGACAGGGCCTCCAGTCCCTTGATTTTCCAGTCTCTAAATAGGAACGCTAACTCTGGCCCAGAATCCCACCTGTGCGCTGGTTCTCAAGACGCCGAAATTCATCGCCTCAATGGAGTTTACGGCCCGAGAACGGTTCCCCGACTCGCAACCCGCAAGACCAGAAACGTCGCCTTCAGCCCGGAAGCACAGGGTGCTGGGTTTGATGTGGCAGCCCCACCGAAGGTCCTAGGGGGAGTTTTGATTCTCGGGGGAGGGTGTGTGAGGTCTCTGCCCGGGTGCCGGAGGGGTCAGCGGCTCCAGCCTAGCGCCGCCGCCGGAGCTGAGGTCTAGGGCAGCCCGCAGTGTCCGGCTCAGACCGTGTGGGGGCTCCCCGAGGGGCGCGCCCGACTTGGGCCCGGCTGCTCCATGCTTGAGGACCAGACCTTGCGGAACTGGCGCCTCCATTGAGCGGCACAAACTTGGATCCGAAGCGGAGGTTATTCCTCCGGATAAAAATATTGCAAAATATTGCCCTCTTTCCCCACTTCCTGTGTTTTATTAATTTCATGGAAAGGTCAAGGGTGGCTTGAGGTCTGAGCTATCCTACATGGGTTTCCATGCCTGCTTCCCCTGCTCCTGGGGCAATGTCTGGCAGCGAGAGTTGGATCAGGGACTACCACACCCTCCCTCCCCTGCTCGGCAGGGCTCAGTCTTCCTCTTCCTCCCCACTAGTTCTAGGCCCTTCCTCTGGGTCCTCTCTCTGACTCTGACCCCGTCTAAGCCTCCTACAGGCGCATCCATTGTGTCCTCACTGGTGCCACGACACGAGTTCTCCCCAGCGGTGCCCACATCGCAAAACGAACGAGGCTTTCTTATTTGCCTGAATTTTTTAAAAAAAAGTTTAATGGGCACTCATCAGCATAATTTGGGCCCACTCAGATGAAATTCTGGGACAATGGAGAAAACTGTAATATAATGAAGCAGCTATACATTAAATATATATAAGAGATTAGGATATTAAATGGCATATAAAGGTCTAGGATTTATTAAGGGCTAGAAATAGACAAGACACAGGTGTCTACATAAACTGAGATTCAATTTTAGATTCAAAGACACAGTCGGGAGGGGATCAATCTACTCTAACTGCCTCCTTTTACAAATAAGAAAACTGAGGGCCAGAGTGAAGCACGGTCCCGCCCAAGGTCACACAGCGCAGAGGGGGCAGAGGGGGCCTGGGAACAGTCCCTGACCCGCAACGCAGCGCCCACCCTTCTATGTCTTGGGTATTTTTTTACTTTCGGAGTCACAGTGCAAACTGCCCCTGAAGGCTTTTTCTCTCCAGCTTTGGCTCGCTTGAGGTGAGGGGATCCCAAGAAGGATCTCCTTTCAGGAAATCCATTGTTTCTCTGCCTCAGGCACCAACCGGCAACCTCTTCTACAGCCTCCCCCCACCCCCACCCAGAGCACCAAGGTTCTCCGATGGCGCCGACAGGTGGCGCTTTCCTCACGGAGAAACCGACGGTGACCCGCCCGCGCCCCTAGTCTACCCGCCTGCCTAGGGTCCCGCTCCCGAAAGAAAGGGGACAGGAAGGCGTGCAGCTGGGGAGCTCGGGCTGGGTGCCACATGGTATGAAACGGGAGACCAGAAACCCGATTCCAGCCCTTCCGTGCGCAGCGGCCTCACGCTCCATCTTTTAAGGGGCCAATGAGCATTGGGTGCGGAGTGCAAGCCTCGGCCAGCGACGACAGCGGGACCTCCTGGGGTCACCCCTAGGGGGCATTGTCTCCCCTCAGCAAACACGCCCGCGCACCGGCTCGCTCACGCACGCTCCGCCGCTGCCTTCCTGGGCTGCCAGCCCCAGCCCCCATCCTTCCGTATACTTTTTTCTTTTATATGTGGGGGGAGGGGATAAGGGAAAGAGGGCACTTTTTCAATCGTGGCGATAATTGTCCGCGAGATGGGTTTCTTAATCTGCTCATCCATTATTGACTTCTCCTCTAATATTTGGCTTTGCCGCTTTGATAGCCAGAAGATCACATACTTCCCTCCTTTGCACAACAATTTCGGGGCGGGCATTATTGGCGCAGGGGAGGAGGAAGGAGCTTGGAATGGCTTTGGGGCCGGTGTTCCACGCTCCCCCCCGCCCCCGCAGGAAGTGAGGCCAGGTTTCCCCTCACCAACCCCCCTACCCCTAAGTGTACCACTTGCGCCAGGAAAGTTCTAGCGGGGGTGAAGGGGAAGTTGCTAACTTTTTGGGGCGTAGTGGAGAGGCAGGAACTGTAAGGACCGGACAAGAGAAGGGATTGCGTCTCCCTTTCGCCGCCTTCTCCGCTCCCCCCCCCCGGCCCCCGCATTCTCAGCCCCAAGAGATGGCCTCCCCTCCCACACACACCAGGAAGGGGGTGAACCTTACTTGGGGGTGAATCGAGTGGAGTCGGAAACCTGGAGGAGACCACCATCCCCTGCGCTCTCATCTGGGACTTGGCTGCGGGACAAGAATAGGAGCCGGGTTTGGCGAGCCCTGAAACCTGTGGCGGCCTCTGTGGGACTTCGACCTAGTCTCTTCCCCTCTCCGGGTCTCAGTTGCCTCATCTGTGAAGCGGGATTTTGATCTACCGGATCCCTGAGGTCCCTTTTATCTTGCCCTTGGCACGTGTTGCCCACCTTCCCCTTCATCAGAGCTCCGGGTTGTTGAGGTGGGTCTTCGTAGGAGACAAACAGTGGCTATTTTAATCTGGGTTTAAGCAACGGTTTCCTCTGCCCATGCAAAGTTCAATGGCCAGGATTGGGAGGATGGTTTGGAGGGAGGGGTGGGGGTAGAAGGTGCAGTTTGGGGTCAGAGAGCTAGGGTCTTTGCAACTTCACACACCTCGCTTCCAAAGCCTGGGTCAGAGGGAGCTGCTCTCCCCTTCCCAGCTCGCATACAAACGCACACACCGACACGCGCACACCGAGACTACACACGCGCACACACACACTCTCACTCACGGCCACAGCGCAACCACACGAGGATTAGAGAGACACAAAACGCACACAGTTCTTCCGTGCACACTCGAGCACATGCTGGTACTCGCAAGCGCACTCACCCGAAGCCTCACGCAGAGTCACGTACAAACACGCACGCGCGGGGCAGCACACTCGTCCCCCAGCCAGCTGTCTGCTGGAGCAGGCGGACCGGGAAGGTGGCCCAGGAAGGCCTCAGCATTGCCGTGACCACTCCCCGCTCCCTGGTCCGATTCAGTCTGAGGAAGGAGGTGGGGCGGGGTGGGGGAGGCTGACGGGTTCTCGCCCCTCTTTCCTCTTCCACTCCAGGCTCCCGAGACTTTCCCTTCTCCGCCCGCCCCACCTTCCCTGCCAAACTTTTTCCTTCTACGTCTCCCCGCCTGGCCCCTGCAGCGCGGACCTCTGCTGGAACCCGGGAAGAGGGTCCCAAAGATGCATCCCTCAAGGGCTAAGGGGAGGCGCGGCCTGAATCCCGCTCGGGGCAAGCAGGAAGGGAGGCGGGAAGCTGGGGCGCCGGGAGCCGGACGCGCGGACTTCTGTCTTCTCTTCCCGGGTCAGTAGGAGAAGAGCCCGGGACAACCTCCAACCCTGTTAAGAGTCCAGGGGCAGAGATGGAAGACTTAATTCTGGGGCAAGCAAAAAGAACATGGTTTTGGAGTCACAGGAGCCTTCCTGTGCAGAGAACTTGGATGCTTTTTTTTTCTTCTTTTCTCGCGTTGTTTGTCCTCGGCTTTGGAGTTGAGTCTGGACCTCCCGGGGAGCAGGGACGAGCCGAGAGGGGGAGCCGCAGAACCCGGAAGCTGCGCTGGCCCCTCCTCACTAGCTCCCACACTCGCACACACTCCAGGCCAGTCGTATGGACCCTGAACCGCGCCGAGCCGGATCGAGGCGGGAGCCGCCACTCGGACAGGTGGGGACTGGGGTGGGAGAGGTCTCCTCGACTTGGGGGCGCTGACCTCGGGGAATCTTCTGGGGAAGAGGCGGGAGCAAAACAGGGAAAAAACCGAAATAAAAAATAGAAGAAATTCGAGAGTAGACACTGAATTAACTTGATTTTTTTTCCCCCCGAAGAGAAGGAAAAGGGTTGAAACCAAATTAGGGCTTGGGTTTTGGAGTTTGGATGGGATTCAGGGTAAGGAGAAAAAACGGGGTGTCTGATTAAAATGGAGAAAAATAAATTGGAAGTTGTGTGTAGTAAGCTTGCTTTTGGGAGCTGCGAGCTCTAAAATTCTCAGCTGCAGGGGCCTGTCTGGCTGTGTGGTACAGTCCCAGACAGGTTTGGGGTTACAGAGGGGTTACAGAAGGCTCCTCTTCCCGTAATCCGAGCCAAGGGACACTCCGTCTCCGCAGCATCCCTGCGCACCCGGAATGCCGCACATAAACCCGCGAGCAGCGACAGGTCGGGTGTTTGCACCGTGGCGTCCTCGGCTCCTGTCGCGGGCGGGCGGGCAGGTCGCGGGGCTCAGTAAGGAAGCCCGAATCCTGGCCACTGGGTGCAGTTTACAGAAATCATCGAAATCTTTCCTCCAGTTTCCACAGGGAGTCAAGAGAAAGCCTGGGAGGAAGGGAGGAAGAGAGAGGGAGAAACTGTTTCTAGAACAAAAAGGTCGGTGCTGTGAACAGGTCCCTCGGATAAGAGGGACAAGACTCTGGGGGAAGACAGGATGGCAGGGGCATAAATCCAAATATTGAAATCCTCAAAGGTGACAACCTCCAGCAGCAGATTTTTTCTCCGGCTTTCTAGGAACCTAGACATTTATGGGCTTATTTCATATACACACAAAAAAGAAATTCTTCTTGCACCCTCTCCCCGCAGTCTTCTGGGCCCTCTACAAACACAGCTGCCACCCCAATTTCGGGAGTCAACGGAGCATTTTATTTTCCATGGTTTGGCTCCCACGCGCCCCCCACCCACCGGCTTTTTTCCTTTGCCGGCCTCCCCCAGTCCCACTCTGAGGTTTGGGCAGAATTGCTTAGGATCCCTAACCAATACCCAACGAATCCCCCAGCACCCACCCACCCCCACATTATTATCGCCTCCAAATGAAGACCGAAACCCGAGCGCTAATTGAATTAGTCTATTGAAAGGACTGTCAGGTACAATGACGTTGCTCGAGGCCCCACATTTCCCAAGGTCTATAGGCTTTGGGGACCTGCGATGTATAGTCTGACCTTCCGGCTCATAATAATACCGCGGCACTTGTAGCAGAAATCTCCTCGCATTCACTCCCAACAAAACCGCTGGTCACCCAGTCCCCGTAGGAAGGCTGCGCGCTATTGTGTTGCGACAACTCATTCATGTCCCGCACCACGAGGCCCCACCGCCATCTGATCTACACTCGAAATGCGATTACCACCGTGTGCATGCAACATACTCCCGGCCCATAGCGCACACGCCTGACCAGGCTACAAGGTTTTCTTTTATAATTCTCTTCTCCCCCGTCCTCAAAAGAGAGGTGGAAGCACCCAGGACCCTGACATTTGTCTCTGCCTAAACAAAATCCAAAATTCTGTGCAAATACAGGCTGGTGGGAGATTTCTCTTTTCTGGACAGCACACACCAAAACCCTTAGCAAACACATTTCTCCATGCCTGACTAGTGGGGCTGACTCAGATATACACACGAATGTGCATATACAGGGGCCTTAGCCAGACACACAAATACACACACACAAACATTGGTTTTATAGACTTATTTTCTATGTGGCTCTCACATACACGAGCAAATAGACACAAATATAAGCCCTGGCCCCCACAGCCACAAGCCACTCTCCAAGATCATTAAATGGTTTTTCTAAAATTGGGAAAGGGGAGAAGCAAAGGTATATTCTCTCGGCCTTCACAGAAGTCTTTCTACCATATGATCCCAAACTTCTCCAGCTAGCAGCTCCCCAAATATACATGCACTCTTCTTCTCTGGCTGGTGCCTTCTGCTCAGTGGAAGCCCCTGATAGCCTGGGAGAATGGAGGAAGTCTAGGGATGGGAGAGGGGCTGGAGGGTTGGGGTCTCTCTCTGTCCTGTTTACTGGACTCCCCACCACTGAAGGCCTCTTTGGGACCCCTTCTTCCCTCCAGCAAGGAAAAATAGTGTTACAAAAAACAGAGTTATGCCCCCCCCACCTTTGGCATTTGAAACAAAACAATCTTTTTCTTCCTTATTGTTCTCCACTTTTATATGGGCTGGGTATGGAAAGGGTACTTGGGGACAATCAATTTATTGCAGAGACAAGACCCAGTCTATGGCCTTCTGTGGGGTCTCTTGCCCAAGTGACTGCACAGCTCAGAGCTGCAGGGCAATGGAAATGGGCACTGGGTGCCCTCACACTTCCATATCTTTGGCCCAGAAATAGATGGCATTTGCAGAAAGGGGCTCCATTCCATTTTGGGCAGGTTCCCCACCTGCTTCTTACAGGTCCACCTCCCTGCCCCCCTGTCATGGGCACCTATCAAGCTGGAAGAAATTCCTTAATTCTCAAAGGCAGAAGCAAGTACCCGGGAAAGGATGGCCACACAAATGTACTCACATGTTCACACGCATCCCTTTACCCACATACTTGTACACACAACTCACCCTGCCCATAGTTCCTCACCCACACGCCCAGCCCTGGGCTCATTCAGAGTCCCCTGGACCCCTCACACATCCGTCTTGGCCAACATTTGCTCATTCAGCCCTCACACACCTCACTCGCAGCCTTGCCAGGACGCCACCGCGCTCACACGGAGTTCCCAGTAGCATGTTCATTTGCAGGAGGGATAGGAAGGCTTAAGGCTTGGGTGGAGGTCATGGAGTGCGGGGCGTTGCGGGGTACGGAGCGTCCGGCCCAGGCCGGGCCTGGGGGGAGGTGGGAGGACGAGCCAGCGCGCAGAGCACTGCCTAATCCCGCTCGAGCTCGTGGGCCGCGGGTGCATTTATCATCCCATTACTGTAACAAATCCGGGCTCCACTACATGAAAGGTAAAATGAATTACCGACGTTAAGCCGTCAATAAAGTCATTTCTGTAAATGGTGTCTCCAAAGGGCCGCCGCATTATTCAGCTGGCTTTATCAGCTGGCTGGAAATTACGTGGAGGAGCCGGGCCGCGCGGCGCGCGGGGCCGCTCACTTTGATTAAGCGTCTTGCCAGCGCGATGTGACAGAGCTTTTGACCAGGGTTTTATTCACAGGCCTGTGATGAACGCCAAGCTGATCAGGCGGAATGAAGAGTAATTAAAACCTATAAATTATCTTCCGCAGCCCTTCTCGAGGCGTCTCCTGCAGGCGAGATAAGGCGTCGAGACCCTATTTACGGTGCTGAAAGGGACCGCGGCGCACAAAAGCTACGCGGCTAAATAGGATATTGATAGTGTCCTAATTAGAATTTAATTAAGTACCCACGCTTGCTTGCGGGATAAAGATTTCAATTTTGCGAACTTAAATATAAATAAAATCCCACCCCCATTTCGGGAAGAAGGGATGGGGGCGCCTGGAGATTTCGGGGAACCCTTGGATGTGAGACTGAAGAGGACCCGGGAGATTCCAAGATGGGCTTGAGGGTGGTTTGGGAAGGTCGAGGAGGCCATAGCGGACCTCTCCCCCAGGCTGTTGCTGCAAAGTCTAGCTTGGAATTCAGCCCCGGAAATCGGGAGACCCTAGGCTTGACCCCAAGATGCAGAGAGCAATAGGAATTCCTGCTTTCCAAGCCCCTTTGAGAAACCAGTAACTGCAGTTTTTAGCTTGTGGTTTTAGTTGGGTGTTCTTCTTACCCTTAGCCCCTGTGACTTTTCTGGAAAACTGAGAGTAGGAGGGATTGTTTCGCCTGTCTCAAATAGACAGTATCCTCAAAGAGAGCCTTTCTCCACTGTCCCAGTTGGGGATGGCGGTCAGGACGAAGAGGTCCGTTGGAGCTCCAAGATGACAGCCCCGAAAAGGCCTCTTTTGCCTGAGCCTTTCTCAGGCACCACAGCGTTCAGCAGATAGGACCCTGGCCCTCCAAAATGGCTCCGCAGACAAGTCCCGCGGGTGCCTAGATCCTCACTCCACCCCTTCATCTTGTATCCCTGGTTATGGAAAAACTTTTGGGGTGCCTCGACCAGGAAACAGCGAAAAATAGCCCAGCATACGCAAGCGTAGGGACGGCTGAAGACGTCGTCGCCCCTAAAGCCAGGGAAGAACGCAAATGGCTAGAGACGAGACGCCCAGGGAGTTGGGAGCATCCCAGGAAATTCAGTTACCCTGCAAGCGTTGAAACTCGTTGTCCACACTGTCAGCTGGCCAGGGCAAACACCAGGTGTAGCGCTTTCATTTGTTTGATTCTACTTTACAGGGAAATCGAACACTAAGGTTACTCTGAACCCGAAAGCCCGGGCCTAGTGCGCATCGGCGTTCTGACTCTGCCGGCCCGGGGGCCCTACTGGGACAACTCTACGTTGCCAGGACAGCCCGGACTCCCGCGGCCAGGGAAGGGCCAGGCGGCCGGCGCTGGGGCTCTTCTGCGCCCTCTGGGCCTGGCTCAATGGCGCCAGGGCAGCTCCCGGTGTTGTCGAAAGTCTGGACAGGGAAGGGCATGGGTGCGGATTCCCCAGAAAGGACAAGCAGTGTAGCCGGCCAACATGAGAAGTACAAACGGGCGTTGCTAGCTAAGCTCGGCGGGCCTCCTAAGTTTGTTTGTTACTTATAAAAAATAAACTGAGCTTCTGAAAGTAACCGACTCTATTTCATAGCACTGACCTCCTCATCTCACTCCTCCTCCACTGCGCGCGCGCGCGCGCGCGCTCACACACACACGCACACACAAACACACACACACACACTTCGGCAGTGACAATAACCTCTCATCTCTCACAGCAGTGAGAGCAAGAGAGAGAGCGAGAGAGCGAAAGAGCGAGACAGAAAGAGAGAAGAAAGACACTGTGTTAGAAATTCCTAGGCTTACGGGTGCAAAAGCAGCGAGGTCCCTGCCTCCTGACCCTATGCCCGTGCGCACGCACCCATAATCCTGCATTCTCCAACAAGTTGTTTATGGAGTTGCTTCTCTATTTGCCTACACCCCGAAATTCACCCCTCCCGGTTGCTTCGGGCCCCCTCCTCGGTCTCGTCCTGAAGGAGGGGGAGGGACTCCGGGTTGGGTGGGGGAGGGCGTACCCCACGCTCAAGCCCGCGCCGCGGCGCCCCCTCTCAGCCCGCTGCTGACGCCCCCGGATTATTTATCCGCAAAATCCCGCGCGCGCCCATTGGGCCGAGGCCCGAGTGTCAGCGCGAGTCCGGGCTAGCCATTGGCCCCGCACACGTGCGGCCCTGACTCACGTGCTTCCGGTTTGAAGGCAAAAAGTGTGCCTGGGTGATTTTTTTTTCAAGCGAGAGAGTTTGTGCAAAGATCCGAGCTGTCAGAGATTTGAAAAAAAAAAAAAAAAAAAAAAACCAGCCGGGAGCTGGCGGAGACGCGCTCTCCCTGCAAAAAAAGCAAAGGCGATTAAAGGCGCTGCCAGCCTCGCGCTCTGGGCACAGCTGAGCATGACACTCGGGGAAGTCAAACCCCTCACTACTGCCTAGGAAGATGGCTAGACTTTAAAGACTATTTTTTTTTTCCTTTTAAGAAAAAAAATTATTGGAGTTTTTTTCTTTTTTCTTGCTTTCTTTTTTCTTTTTCTGTTTTGGCCGTGGCTTACTCCCCATTTAAAACAAATCATTGAATCTGGTTGCAAAAAGAAAAAGAAATAGCCAAGTGCCTCCATATCTGGATGTCTACAAATTAGAGAGAGAGAGAGAGAGACAGCGAGATCTATCTGCTCGATAAGAGCAAGCGATCCAGGCCAGACTCCTGGGCTTTTTTTTCCTGCACCCGCCCCGTGCCTTCGCTGGGGCTTCGCCTGCCTCCTTCCTCCGCGCACCCCCACGGGCCGCTGGCAAAGTGGGGTGGGGAGCGAGGCGCGGGGGGCGGGGGCCGGCGCAGCGGCCGGGGCGGCGGGGCGGCCGAGCATGGAAGAACAGCAGCCGGAACCTAAAAGTCAGCGCGACTCGGGCCTCGGCGCGGCGGCGGCGGCGGCGGCGACCCCGGGCGGCCTCAGCCTGAGCCTCAGTCCGGGCGCCAGCGGCAGCAGCGGCAGCGATGGAGACAGCGTGCCGGTGTCCCCACAGCCCGCGCCCCCCTCACCGCCTGCGGCGCCCTGCCTGCCGCCCCTGGCCCACCATCCGCACCTCCCCCCGCATCCCCCGCCCCCGCCGCCGCAGCATCTCGCGGCGCCTGCTCACCAGCCGCAGCCAGCGGCCCAGCTGCACCGCACCACCAACTTTTTCATCGACAACATCCTGAGGCCGGACTTCGGCTGTAAAAAGGAGCAGCCGCCACCACAGCTTCTGGTGGCTGCGGCGGCCAGAGGCGGCTCAGGAGGAGGAGGACGGGTCGAACGTGAAAGAGGCCAGACTGGCGCAGGTAGAGACCCTGTCCACCCGTTGGGTACGCGGGCGCCGGGCGCCGCCTCGCTCCTATGCGCCCCGGACGCGAACTGTGGCCCACCCGACGGCTCCCAGCCAGCCTCTGCCGCCGGCGCGGGTGCGTCCAAAGCCGGGAACCCGGCTGCGGCAGCTGCGGCGGCGGCAGCTGCAGCGGCCGTGGCGGCGGCGGCGGCAGTAGCCGCAGCAGCCAAGCCCTCGGACGGCGGTGGCGGCAGTGGAGGCGGCGCGGGGAGCCCCGGCGCGCAGGGCGCCAAATACCCGGAGCACGGTAACCCCGCCATTCTACTTATGGGTTCAGCCAACGGCGGGCCCGTGGTCAAAACTGACTCGCAGCAGCCTCTCGTATGGCCAGCCTGGGTCTACTGCACACGTTACTCGGATCGTCCGTCCTCCGGTGAGTACCCAATCCCCGGCTACGCTGTGCCTTCCCGGCCCGCGGACGCCCCCAGAACTCCAAGCCGCGGCGCTAGGAGAGCAAACCCGGGCCTCAGGCACGCTTGTCTCTCACGCCTGCTTCCTCCTCCTCATCCCCAGTTCCAGCCACAGCTGAATGTCCACCCAATTCTGAGATCCCGGCCTCTGCGGCCACCGCCAAGAAGCTACAGCTCGTGGCACACGGTTTTGAACTCTGAACCCCTGGGGCCTTCTTTGTGTTTTATCTTTATTATTCTTAGGAAAGATACAGTCATTGATTTTTCTTCCAGGGAAAGGGGTGTTTAGATATGGCGGAAAGGTGGGCCTACTGATCTAGGTCTGAAATCCCACGCCGGCTTTGACCGGAGGAGGCTTTGACCAGAGAAATTATCTTGCTGTGCGTTCTTAGAGACACAAAGATATTTTCTGCGAGAGTCTATTTACACAGATAGAGATAGATACGGGGCACACATGAAGAGAGAGAAAAGCGTCTGAGCGCAGCCTCCCTCCACCGGCCGGGTAAGAGAGTGTGACCCGGGTAGGTAGAATCCAGGGAAAGGCAGTTGCCAGAAAGGTGAGTGCTGGGGGTTGCTAGTTCTCTGGAGTGGGCAGACGGCGGGAGAGGCGGGAATACAGGTCAGGCTCAGGCCCAAAAGCGGGGCCAAGGGGAAGAGAGCGTCTCCCTCCGTAGCTTCTCCGCGTTGCGGCTCCCACATCCTCCCGGCCCTTCGCTTTCCTTCTTTCACGCCTTCCTTCCGCACATCTACCACTTAGCAGATTTCTGCCAGCAGCAGACGTGTTTTTCTCGGCTTCCCTTCCTCTCTTCTTCCGTGTGCCCCTCGTGCTTGGCGAACCCGAGGCAGAAACCTGCTCTGGCGACAGCCTCTGAGCCCGGAGAGAGGAGGCCGAGGCCTGCCAGACGCCCAGGCCGACGGTGCCTTGGAGAGCGGCAGAGGCTTTGGCCCACAGTCAGGACTCCGGCGCAGTCCGGCAGGGGGCCGGGAGCAACGTAGCCACGCGCCGCTTTCCTCTGGCTGGTCTCTCGCCGCCCCACCGCTGCCCGCCGGGCGCGGATCGATGCGCGCTATCAGCCCCCGCCATCTCGAGCCCCGTTATTGACACGTCCGGCTCCCTGAACCTCCGAAAAGCTGCTTTGATTGACTCGCCTGATGGATAGAGTGATTGAGCTGTCAGGCTGCATGGCTCGGACTGGCCGGGAGACTACGATTTTATTACAAGTGTCCGTGCCTCTGCACATACATACAACAACACTCCAACACGTCCTGGACCCACAACGTGCAATGGGGCCTTTCTGGGGATGTGCGCATTTCCTGGGCCATTTCTACCTACTTAGCTATTAATAATTACTAATCTAAACCCCAGTCCTGCTCTGGAGTGGCCCTTGGCTTTGTTCTTGGCTGCTTTCCTTCTTATTAGGTCTGGGAAGGCAGGGAACCGGCTGCTTCTCGAGCTTGGGCAGTTCAGAGGAATGAGCCTCACCAGAGACTGGAGTCGGTACAGTCTGCCAGGCCTGGACTCTTCCTTGGAGGACAGTTGGTGACCCCATGCTCTCCTCTGCCCCTGAAGCCAGCTGTCCAGGTTGCCCCTCCGTAGCTAGGTTTGGAGATGCCCGCAAAGACCTTTCTTTCTGGATAGTTTTAGAGATTAACAGGCCTGACAGGGACTTGACTTGGCTCAATAAGCTCCCATAACCAAGACAGAGCCCGTAAGTAGATGCCAGAAGACTTGGGTGTGGAAGCCGTGGACAGAGGTGCAGGCTTTCTAGGCACAGACCAGCAGCTGAATCCTGTCCTGGTCTGCGCACTTGCCCTGCTTCCTCTCTCCCAGGCTGGGCTCTGCAGCAGCCGTCCTCTCTGACTGGACTCGGAGAGGGATTACACCTTCCTGGGGAAGGTTTTCTGTGGCCTCTTCCCATATCCATCATGGGATCAAAGCACAGATTTTTGTCAGGATTGTCTCTCTGCCCCTATTTTGCTCATGGATGGGGGCGGGGCGGAAGAAGAAGTCTCCTTGCATATGTCATCGGTGGGCAAAGAAAGCAAATCTGCCTTGTTTTTGTTATTCAGGAGCTTTCAATCCTGAAATAGCAACAGTTCCAAGGAGAAATAAGGAAGACCCAGATAAGGGAGATCCTACCTGTGCAGCTGGGCGGAGTGGGGAAGGTCCTCTCTTACCATCCAAGGGGCAAAACTGAAAATCTAGGGGCTCAGGTCAGGAGGGTAAGGCCTGCAGCTGGGCTAGGGCCTTTTCTTCCCCTTCAGAGAAGGGGGTACTCAGCTTATCCTGCAGAACCTAGGAAGGGCTTCCTTTAGGCCAAAGAGGAAGAAGAGGAGGTAGGGGGAGCAGACATTAAATACTTTGGAGCTGAGCAACCTTCTCACAGCCCCTTCTCCATTCCCTTGGATTCTGAGGTCAATAACTCTAAGCATATGGGGTCTTACTCTACAGTATGTAGAAGATGTAGGTCGCATCTTGAGGATGAGGGGAGGACTAGTTTGCAGGCCGGAGACTCCCCCAGGCCTGCCCTCGCTGCCCCATCCATTTTATTTCAGGGCTGTGAGGACAGCAGGCTCCCGTTCCCTCCAAGTCTGGGCTGGGCCGTATCAGGCTCCAAACACCTATCCATCTTGGATTCCCGCCTTCTTGGCTGGGAAGTGGTGTGATTTAAGTCTGTCCCCGGCTTTCCTGTTCTGAATTGGGGTGTGGGGTGCACCTACAACCTCGACCAGTTTTCCTCCGCGGCTCCTTTGCCTCCCACCCCCTAGAAGGAAACCCAGAGAACCCAGTGGCACTGCGAGAGGCACTTCGATCCAGGGGTTAGCCGGCGGGAGGGAGGCGGGGGTTCGTCAGGGCCTCCGCGATTGTCCCGGAAGCGCGGGGCGCGATTCCCCAGCTCGGCTCAGCAATTCTCACGGCTTCCTCTGCCCTCTCCCCCTCCCTTCTGCCCTCCACCCCTCACCCCCACCCGGCCCTCTCCGCCGCTGCAGGTCCGCGCACCAGGAAGCTGAAGAAGAAGAAGAACGAGAAGGAAGACAAGCGGCCGCGTACGGCGTTCACGGCCGAGCAGCTGCAGAGACTCAAGGCGGAGTTCCAGGCAAACCGCTACATCACGGAACAGCGGCGGCAGACCCTGGCCCAGGAGCTCAGCCTCAACGAGTCCCAGATCAAGATCTGGTTCCAGAACAAGCGCGCCAAGATCAAGAAAGCCACAGGCATTAAAAACGGCTTGGCGCTGCATCTCATGGCCCAGGGACTGTACAACCACTCTACCACCACGGTCCAGGACAAAGACGAGAGCGAGTAGCCGCCGCGGGCTGGGGCCGCGCGGTCCGGCCGCCGCGCCCGCGCCCCCTCCTGGCACCGCCGCCGCCGCTTCTCCGGCCCCACGCCGGGGAGAGAGCATCTGCGCAAAGGAGGGGAGCCGCAGGCAAAGGACAAGAGAGAGACAGAGAGAGATCCTCAGAATGGACAGTCACATTTAAACGAAACGTTTTTGGAAAGGGAGAAGGACTGGACAGGTGCTATCGAAAAATAAGATCTATTCTCTATTCACAGTATAAGGGACGAAACTGCGAACTCCTTAAAGCTCTATCTAGCCAAACCGCTTACGATCTTGTATATATTTAATTTCAGGTAAGGAAAACAAATATGTGTAGCGATCTCTATTTGCTGGACATTTTTATTAATCTCCTTTATTATTATTGTTATAATTATTATAATTATTATAATTATTTTATCCCTTACTCCGCCTCGCTGCCCCCAGCCCAGTTTCGTTTTCGTTGCCTTTTTCTTTTGAATGTTACTGCTTCTCCGGTGCCTCCCGCCCCGCATCGCTGGCCCTCGTTTCTCTGGGACTTTTCTTTGTGTGCGTGAGAGTGTGTTTCCTCGCGTGTCTGCCTTCGCCTCTTCCCACCTCCCACGACCCTTCTGTCGGTCTGTCTGTCCTGCTTCCCTTTCGTTTTCCGAAGACTTGTTGAGAAATACGACCCCACAGACTGCGAGACTGAACCGCCGCTACAAGCCAAAGATTTTATTATGTTCAGAAACCTGTAGTCTGAAATAAAGTGTACACTGTGCTCACGAGCCGCTGGCGGCCCTCCTCTTTGCGGGCTCGGGAAGGGCGCGGGCCCGGGCACGCGGCGCCCCTGCGCACACCGGGCGGGAGCCGGGCCGGGCCTTTAGATCACCGCACAGCACAACGAATGTGGGGGGCAGAGCGGGAATGCGGTGGTACAGGCAGCCCAGATTCGGCTTTGGCCCGGGTCTGGAGGGTCTGGCGGGGACATGCTTGATCTCCGATTGAGTTCAACGGAACCCAAAGGCCGGCAACCCCAGTCCTGGCTTCAGAAACTGCCCCGGCTGCTTTCAGGGCGTGGCCGGCCCAGCCGGGCTGCGGCCTCCTCCTGTTCAACCTGCTCTTAGCTCCAGCCTGCCCCTTTCTTTTTTCTTTCTTTCATGAGGTTTTGCTAGAGATTTTTGTCCTTCAGAGTCCGAAGGCCTTTCCAGGGCGGAGACAGAGGCCGGTGGGCTGCCTGCCGCCCTGAACAGCTCTCCAGGGCGAGGGTCGCTTCTCCCTGGCTTCTCTGCCGCCTGGAATTCACTGCTTTTGGTTTGTGGGGAGTGAATCTGTTGGCAAAGCTGCGGGCTGGGGACGGCATCTGGAGCCTCCCGAGGAAAGGAGGCTCGAATGCTAGTTCGTTGCTGGCATCACTCTGGGCCCAGAACCTGAGGTGGGCTCTGGGCCTGCCTCGTTGCGACATAAATCTAAGCTGGGGGAGGGGGGCTCCCCAGTCCTCTTCAGCATCCCAACAAAGCCTAGATTGCTTTCTCACCGAGAGTGGCGTGCACACAAGCCTCCAGGACCCTCAGAACACCCGGGCTTTCCAGAAGGAAAAGTAAAATGTCTTGACTCTTGCCGCTGACCCTGGACCCCATTCTTCCAGGGCAAGAGCTGGGCCCCGGACATTCAGAGATTAGGAGGAGGAAGAAGGCGTCCCTCATCAGAAGATACTATCTCCCCTTTGTCTGGGATTTTTTGAAAAATTGTAACTTCCTCTCCCTCCTCCCTTTTAGTCTCTTCTGCAATATGTGTGTATGTACTTACACTTGTGTGACTAGATAGTTGTCCACACATATTTGTGTGCATATGTGATATTGTGTAGATATCGGTGCATCTAAGTTCCTACCAGTTTTTTTGTGTGTATTCCTGTACGTGTGAGTATTGTGCAACTGGGTGTTCATTTCTCTGTAATTAGATGCACAGTTGGACGTTTGTGAGCTCACTGTATGTACATGCACTCATTTGTGTTTGCATGCTGGAATGTCTGCAGGTGTGTTGCTGGGTTTGTGCATGCATGGGAATTCTGTTCTCTGACCTCTTTCCTTGGATTTCTTTCCTGTTGCTTTTGCAGGATTGATTTTGTGAGAAATGAGAAGGGCTAGTCATTACACCTATTTTCTTGAAAAATTCCCCTGATTTAGCCCGAGGTCCTAGTCAGTCCTGGCTGGAAAAGTGACAGTGCTAGACTCCAAGCCCAGGAAGCCTACGGCCCCTCCAAGTCCCTGCTGAAAGGTTTGAGGGCTTGGGGCTCAGTGGCCTGGAGGGGAGTTGGAGGGTGCATTTGACGGTGCCATAGGTTCCTGACTTTATTGCAGTAAGTTCCTTCTTTCCATCCCCATTTCTTGGTGTGTATGGAGTAACCCCTGCTTATATAAGTGCTCAACCAATACTTTCATGCAGAGTTGGAGGCAGTGAGATGGGCCCTTCCATGGGGTTTGCCTAGGTGAGTTGTTCGCTGGTGGTTGGAAGCACATGCTTTGCTTCCCTTGGGGAATAGAGCTTGGAATTGTCAAGGCTTTCACATCTTCCTGTTGGGAATCTGAGGCCTGGGGCTCAAGGTAGTCCTCCCCGCATCCAGACTGCTCACATCCAGGATGCTCGGAAGTTCAAGAAGGGCCTGTCTCATTTCACCATCTGAGTACATCCAGTTGTGATGTTGAGGCACTCAATGTTACAGAATCTTACCATTTTGAATGGCTGGGAACTGGGCTACCCTCCTTTCTTCTTTCCCCAACATGGCTCTTAGAATACCCAAGACCCCCAAGACCACCAGGTGCAGAGGCTGGGACAGAGGCCAACCAGAGTGGCAGCTCTAGGAAACATCCCATTCCTTAGGCTCCTCTTCACCTCTTCTAAGAGATCAAAGCCAAGAGCTCTTCCCTTTAACCCAGCGGGAGAGGGAGGAGTTGGTTACCACTCCCCATGATTGTATTAGTAAAGTGTATAGATGTGAATATCATTATTCTGTAATTTGATTTCTTGCCTATTATTTCCTTTTATCTTCCAATCACTGTGGGCAAATAGAATTTTCTTCATTGCTCAGTGAAAAAAATTGAATCTCTGAGAACTTAAACATTTTGTCCGTGCCTCCACCATGGCTGTGTGTCTTTATGTCACATCTACCTCAAGAATCTGGCGAAGGCCCTGAAGTCATTGCCCAAAATGACTCTCCTATCTTCTCTCCCTCTCTGTTTTCCATTTTCCTTCTTCCTGATTAAGGTAGAGGAGAGGGTGGGGGAGGACTCTGGTCAGATCTTTTTCTTGCACGCCCTCTAAAAAAAAGAAAGTAATAATGATCATAAACGGCCATTGATTTCTCTGATTTATGGGGCTGGCTTAGTGAGCCGCCTGTGTATTAAAGTCTGGGGCTGCATCGAAATAAATACTTGAGCACGCCATCCCAACTTCCTCATTTTCTGTCTTTCCTTTCCTTTTTTTTTTTTTTTTTAAGATTGGATTGAACCATAAACTTAAATCTTCCTCAGCCTAGGAGGAAATACATGCTAGCTGAGTCTAAATAGTATTGATCTGTGGCTCTTTCTGAGGGCAAAGGTCTCTGTTTCCTCACTGGAAACTCCCTTTCCTTCAGTAGGGTCAGGGGAGAAGGCTCTGCATGGATGGGGATGGGGGAAGGAGAGAGTGAAGTGAAGAAAAAGTATTTTGGTATCTGGGTGTGTGGAGCTACTGTGTGTGTCTGTGTGTGTTTATGTGTTTGTGGGTTGTACTGTGTGTGGCATTTGTATCAGGGTGGAACTGAGCATATTTATTTAAGCCTGAGATGGAAGCTTGTGCTTTGGGTGTATGGGCCCCAATGGTGATTGGTGTTTGTGGGTATATGTGTACCCAGGTCTTAGGCCCCCTGTGGGGCTGCTCAGGGCACAGGGAAGGAATGGTCTGTGGGCTTCCCCCCCCAATTCCCCCCCCACCCCCAGCCCTGTCACCTGTGGTAGGGCTTCCAGAGATGATGCCACCGATACCACTGGGGAGGCCACTGTGCCCCAGCACCCCCTACCCAAACACACACTGCCCTTAGTCAAAAGGCCAAAAAGGCCAAGTTGCAGGGGCAGGGGTGAGCTCTGGTTGACTCCTAGAGTCCCCGGAGGCCCAGGCCAGGGCTGGATGGGGCCTGATGAGACTCTTCAACCTGGATGAAGGTGTCTGTTGTGGCTTCTCTGGGGTGGCCATTAGTTTCTCCAATGGTCAGCCAGCCTAGCTTTTCCTTTATGTGTTCGAGAAAAGCTATTCATCTGGCAATGTAGCCAACCTGCTGTCCCCTGCTTCCACCATGCAGATACATGGGAAAGGGCAGAGAGAGGTAGGGAGGCATCCAGCAGCGCTCCCCTGGCTTTGCTTTATAGCCTGGGCCCATTTAACCTGGACATCACGGTGGGTGCAAATGGAAGGCTGTGCTCACCCCCATCTGGGGGAGGTGGCCAAGCATTACTCCATCCCTTTTCATTCCCACCAGAGACCTCAGCTCTCCTCTCCCACTCTGAACTCAGGTGAGGGGGCTACTCTTGTATGGCAACCTGTGGCAAGGGAAGGGCTGGGCCTCTGCCAGCCCCCACCCCTCCCCAAATGCTTTAGGCCAGTCTTTTAATGCAGTCTCAGTGTTGAGGAATCCTCAGGGATTCTCGAATAAAAAGGTTTTATTTTTACAGGCAGAAAAAAAAGTCCTGAATGGAAAAGTGCCTCATACAAAAGCACACAGCAAATGAGAGGCAAAGCCATCAGATTTCCTATTAGTCCAGGGCTCTTCTCACTGTGCCACTGAGTGGGTAGTGTCATGCGGGCAAATGCACACAGGTACACTCTTCCACACATACAAATGCACAAGCATGCACACACCTATGTGTATACATGTGCACACATGTAAAGCATATGTATGTATATAAATATAAGTGGGCTGATATGCAGAAGTGTGCTCACAGCAAGCACATGGACAATTGCCTGTGTGGAAGGTTCTAGCACACATTTATACATGGGCCAGGAATGCACACACTGGTTTTCTCTAGCTGGTGGGCTTCACTCATAGCCAGGGTAGGGGACAGAACATCATTTCCAGGGCTCAGGACAGACCTGCCTGTCCCCTTTTCCATGGAGGCCACCAGGAAGAACTGGGTCTGAGGTGGGTGGGTTGGTTGTGTGGGGGCCAGAAGTCTCTACCCTGGAGTCAGGATAGAGAAGAGACAGTCCCTTCCCTCTCCATCCCTACCCTCATCCCACACTCCAGGGGTTTGCTACAACCTTTTCTCCAGCAAGTGCATCATCCTGTGCCTTCCCAGCTGTACCTCCTGGGGGTGGAGCAGGCCAGGGCAGGAGGGGGCAAACTTTCTAGACAGGTTTCTCAGAGAGCCTGAGAAGTCATGGGCCATTCCAATTTGCTCCTTGAGTTTGCTTCTAAATGCAGCCTTTCTCAGCTGCAGTGCCATTCTGGAGGTGGAGTGGGCTCCTCTGCTCTGGACCCCATGGATATGGGGGTGGGTTGCTTTGAGGACATTTGGGAAAATTTCAGGCTGCAGTAACGGAAGACTCTAGGTATGGGGGGAGACTGTAGAAAAGCAGAGATTTACTATGTGTGCGGGCACACATCTTACCCAGAAGAGAGAATTACTATCAATAGCTACTGACTCAGCTTTGGGCAGGCAGGTGAGAGGGGGGGGTGGGGGAAGGTGGGTGGGGGATGGTGGGGGTGGTGGTGTGTAGAGGAGGCAGTGAGCACAGCCTCCCCCTCCTCATCTCTGCTGGATGATGGGGTTTAAACACAGGCATGATTTAGAGACTAACAGGCACCAGCTGATTTCTCCTTGCCCCTTTCACCACGCAAGTGCGCATGGGTGGTGGGAAGCTCTATTTAGGGTACTATAATCCTCCTGCAGCCTGAAGACCTGGACTGTAGGCACCCGAGGAACAGCAAGTACAGAGCAGGAGTGGGGGAAGCCCCCTGTGGGCAGAGGGGAGTCCAAAGACAGGAGGGACGCATGAGTATTCCAGATTTGGCCACAACTGCTACAAGAATGGGCTTGGACTCTGGCAGAGAGCAACCAGTTCCTGCAGAAAGACCCAGCATTCTGCCATTTGATAAAGGGAACCCAGCGGGAAACTTGTCTGATAAAGCTCGGCTGCCTGCTTAGAGGCTTCCTAGGGTTGGGGGGAAGCAGCCATTAATACTGTCAATTTCCTCTGAGCAAAGACATTGTAGAAGCTGAAGAAAACAAAAGCAAGTCCCAGTAACCAACTCAGCAGGTCTCTCCTGGCCCTTCCTCCGCCCCTTCACCCCCAGGTACAGGATTTGTCCATTTGGCAAAGTGGAGGCAATTCAGAAGACACTGATAAAAATTCAAACTTTAATCATTACTCACTGAGGGCCAACCGCGCGCACTGCTAACCATTTGACATAATTTACTTCACGTAACCACACATTTTTTTTTTGAGTTAGATGTTATCCCCATTTTGCAGATAAGAAAAGTGAGGTCCAGGGTCGTCTTGCCAAGGTCACACCAAATCACATTAAAGTCTACACTGTAATTATATATCATAAAATACAAGAACGATTCGCATTTGCGCAGCGCAGTACCGAGTACCCGCTGTGTGTCCTAGACTTCGGCACATGGCAGGGAGCGGCACTGATTTGCTTGTTAAGTGTCGTTCTTCTTTCTCTTCTTCAGTCTCAAGTAGGAGTGGTTCTCACCGCCTCTTCACCCCTCCCTTCCCTCTCAAGCTGTAACTCAGGTCCGAATTCAAGTTGACGCACCCACTCTACGCCTCCCACCCGGGTCTCAGATTAGGTTCCCAGGAGATTCCTATCTTTTCCCAGAGTAAGATGACCCCTACCCCCACGAAAAGCAATTTTCACCCTCACACCTTCCTCTCACACCAGAGCCCCAGCTGGGTCCGCTGCAACAGCCCGCCTCATCCGGGCATCTCGTACTTTGGCCTCGCTCCAGCACGGCTGGAGCTGCCTGCGCCCTGCGCGGTCCGCGGAGTGAGCTTCGCACATGCACTTCCGGTCAGCGCCGGCCAGGACACAGGCCGGAACCGCTGTGAACCCCTTCTCTTCAAGGGGGTTCTGGAGAAGAGAACGCACCTGGGGATCGGCCGTGGCCTCTTAAAGCGCCTCTCTCCTCCCCCCAGGAACCGCGAAACCCCAAATCTGCTCGCCCAGTGCGGGGCGCGGACCCGCCCATCCGCTCCCTGGGGACGCACACGGAAAGGTCACCTGCACCACCTCCCCGAGCCAGGCTCCGGGCAGGCCCCAGGGATCCGCGCGGGGGCCGCAGGCTCCAGGCCCCCCAACCCTCATCCCGGTTCTCCCGGACGATGTTCATAGTACAGTTTCTATCTGAGTCCAGGCTGGGGTCGCTTTCATTTTCTTTCCCCTTCTTTGCTCTCCGTCTTTTTCTGTAGGCTCCTCGGCCTCTGTGTTCCTTCTCGTCCTCCGCTCTAAGATTTTTGTTTTCGCTCCGGAGGCCGCCCTCCTGCGGCCAGCTTCCTCCCGCCGCTGGGACTCAGGCTCGGCTGCAGAGTGTACCGGGCGTCCCTTCGGCTCCCTTGCCTGCCCTCTCCGCTCGTCGCCCGGCCCAGCTCCCAAGTTTGCTCCTCTGGCTGCCTCCCACCGCCGCTCCACGGAAGTCCCGGACGCTCCAGCTGTCCGCTCCGTTCCCCGGCCAACACGTGGGAACCAGCGCCGAGCTTGGGTGCAGCCACGCTGTCCCCGATGCTCTCTATCCCACCCACCTTTAACTCTTGGGCTTCCAAGTGGGGGCCACTGGGGCGCGGTGTGGGGAGCGCCCTTCCCCTGCTAATGAGAGTCGCTTTGCAATATCGGGAGCAGGGCGGCCAGGCCTGGGGTCAAACCAGGAAGGGGGAGGGGTGGACAGCAAGGCTGCGGAAACCAGACTTTATTTGTGTTGCTTCAACTTGTCCTGCATGGTTAGACGAGGCGCGCGCTCTTGCACACACTCCACGGGCAGCCCAAACCCCTCGCTGGCTCGGCCGGCCGGCTCTGCGCCCTGCCTGGTCTTGGCTGGCCCTGAGCCACTGGCGTCAGAGGGCTTGGGCGCTTGTTTCCTCGGTGCTGGCTGGGGAGGACCTGGCTTGCGGAAGGGCTGCCAACTGAACTTTCCCGGACTAGGTGAGCGCCTTCCGAAATCCTCGCTGCGGGATCCTTTTTGGGGCGAGAGAAAGATGCAGAGCAGCCATGCCCCCTGCTGCTGCTTCCCCCAGTAAAGCGAGCACCTTCCGGGCGCAGAGACATGCCCATCTCCTCCTGTCCTCCTTTCCTGGAGATGTTTGGCCAGTTCGCTTCCACAGGCACAGCTGAGGTTGCCCACTCGGGTTCACTGTTTACTTAGAATTTCTTTAAAACTACTGGCGCCGACTTGCCCTAGCTCTGCGCCTTCCCTGGGCGGCGCCCACCCAGGCCGGGCAGAGCTTGCAGAAGGGCGCGGCTTGAACCGAGAGCGTGAGAGAGGCCGCGGCCTGGCTGGGATGCGTTCTTCCATCCGTAGCTCGATTTTCCGCGCCCGATACCCCTGCAGATTGAGCTCTGGCCTTCACCTTGGCCTCCTGTTTTAGGATCCGTTCAAGTGCTCTCTTCTCAGCCCCCCTCCGGCCCCAGGAGGACAGCTGAACCCAGTTCCACCCTTATCAGGCCTCGAGTTTCTTGGCATTCTCCATGTCCTCATAGGGCTGACCACATTGGTGCCCAGTGAGAAGTGTTTGTTGGCTTTGGGATTGCCATGCATGTGCGGGACCCCGGATGTCGATGCAGATGCAGCGCAGGGGGGAATGGAAGGATTATTGCTTTCCCTGCACCAAGTTCAGCCAAGAGTGAACAAAGTTCCCTTTCAGGCATTGAACTCTTTTTTGGCCCTCAGATGGGGCAGGACCTGTGGGTAGGAAAAGGAGGTGCTGAGTCCTCTGTGCCACTCGAGCGTAAACTTTGGCCCCAAACAGACCCGGCCACCAGGTGAAAGTAAACCAAGATGCGTGGGGCCCCGGGAGGCACCCCAGCTGTGGACATTCCCTCGTGTAGTGCACGACTCCTGCCCAGGGAAGAAGCTGCTGCTGCCCCCCTCTGGGATCTTGGAGAGGCCCGGCCTCCATAGAGACTGCTCACTTTCTTTTCTCCGGACCGTAGGTCTCCCTAGCCTCCCCTACCTCTCAATCCCCTTTGGGAGAGTTGTCTGTACCACCGCCTCACCCCCCCGGGGGGGTGTCCCCTGTTTGGATTTGGCCCCATCAATACTAGCAAGTCAAGCCCCGCCAGGCTAGCTGAGGCTGCGGGGCCCTCCCTCTTGCTACCTGGGGTGCGGTAGGGACTCCTTTTCCCCTAGAGACCCTCCAGCACTTCGGTGTTGATGATCATTACTTTAAATTAAAAGTCTCTTTTTTTCCTTTCCGTCTAAGCCTCAACTTAGTTTCAGAGAATGAAGCGTGAAAGCTCTTTTATGGAGATTACCGATGCTTCATTTATTCCCGCAAATGGCAAACACGGCCGGCAAAAACCGAGCGAGCAAGCTCCTTGTCTCGGATCCTCAGCCGTCTCGGTGTTCACAAGCTCACTTGGCTGTGAGACTCCGTTGGGGAAAGCCCCAGCAGCTGGGCTTCCCTGGGGAAGGGAATTGCAAGTTTGTTCGCTTGGGCTGTGACAGCAGGCACCTGCTGGTGGGTCAGCAGTCTAGCTGCAGACCCTCGGCTTCAGAGCTGAGGGGTTTGGGGTCAGGGAAAGTGTGTGGAGGGGGTCCAGAGTGTTAGCCCTGAGAATCCCTGAGGTGCTGCATTTTTGTCTGTGTGAAGATCCTGGTTATCCTCACTCCAAATCCACCCTTCCACTTCCTTTGTATAGTGGAATCCAGTAGAACTTGGGGTGCCTTGGACGGAGAGAGCCAGGGGATGCATGTACCACCTCCTGATCTCATTCACATTCCCATTTCAACCCTACACTCGCCCCATGGCATTCTCCATGCTTGGCCAAGGGTCTGTGTCCATAGTAAGGGCTTTGGTGGAGGCTGTTTTATTTTTGCATGCCAGCAAAATAAAGCCAGGGTACACACACACAGCCCCCAAGGGCAGGCAGTCCCCTCTGGAAAGGGTGGATCATTTGGAAAATGGATCCATAGCTTTGAACCTTTGGAATACAAAACTCACCTTGTGATTTGGTGGTTGTCTCCTCCACACGATCTGGGATGCTTTGACCATTTCACAAGGGGCAGTTGGAAGGAAGTGATATGGCCTCTGGGAGAAGAAACAACAGAGTTTTTATTCTTTTTAGAGCAGAGAAGTTTGAATAAAGAAAAGAATAAGCTCCTATAGAATAACTTCCAGAGTTCAGGCTTAAATTCCTTTGTGACACTATGTTATTAACTTGAACACAGTGGCATCTCCACATTCCAGCTACAAAAGCTATTGTTGAGAGGAGATACCAGCCCCCATTCCTCCCACCTTACCCAGCAAACAGGTTGCAGGGAGAGTGCAAGTGCTGCTTTGTTTCGAGTGTCTCGCTTTTCCTAGGAAGGTGTCTTAGGATGTGAGTGTGAGAGTTGCCCCGAGGTGTCAACATGGACCAAGTTTAAAGTGACGCAGTTTCCCTTATTATATAACTGGTGACTTGTCTATAGCTTGGAAGGAAGTGGGGCCCATTTAGTTATCCTTGCTGCCCATAATGGGTAATGATGGTTTTACCAAAAAGGTCCTCAGTGGCTAAGAGAGGCCAATCTAAATGACTCTTTGAGAACGAGATCACCCCACAGAGCCTGCGAAGGTCCCACTGGTGCCATAAGGGAAGGTGAGGCTAGTGGGTGAGGGGTTGCAGCATGAGGTATGTGTGAACACACAACACTAAGTTGGGAAAAGAGGAGAGAGGGCTTGCTGCTTGCCTGAACAATTGCCAACTTCCATTAATTACTCAGTCATTTTAATGTGAAAGCAAATACCAAAATGTGCTTCTGCCCATTCTGGATTAATGGCCTGCAAAATTGGATGAGGAGGGGGCCAAAAAGAGAGTTAACGTGTTCGAGAGTATTCAGCCCTTTTTTCAAACCTAGAGGGATTTTCCCCAAATGCCCGAGGTGGTGGTCAGTGAGTTGAAAACTTAACAAAAACTGTTCCTTAGTGAACAGAGGTTGGTTTCTAATAATGATAAACATCAGAAGGAAAACCTTCCTTGGGCCCTCATCAATTATTCAGTCACCCAACCTGGCAAGTGCTGGTGATGTCCCTAGTACTGGGGTGGGCATGTTGGTGTGGTGTGGCCCAGATAGTCACAGGAGCCGAGTGAACTCCTGAAGGCTGAGCCTGGGTATTTGGAATATTGCAAACACACTTAGAGCCCATCTCTTAACTTCCATAATGTCAAGGTAATTCCTGTGGGACCATTTTTTATTGGTTAACTTAGTTGAATTGATAATCTGTGAAATAGAAAACAAAGTCAGGTTTAGGTGCACCTGCCTTAGTTCATGATGTCAAAAGCTTCAGGTAAAAAAAAATACTTCCTTGCTTTCACCACATACAATGTGTTTACATAGAAGAATGAAACCACAGATTTATAGAAGTTGGAGATTATAGTCGCTTTTCCTTGATATTCCCACTCCCCTTTCCTTGTGCTTGTTCTCAGGTGGTTTTGTTGAGCACATTTTCTTGGGAATGTGTTTATATGGCACAGCCCCACAGAGCTTCCAGAAGTGTGGCCTTGGGTTTGGAATAGAGCATGTGAGACGTGGGGACACAGTCACTCCTTGCATCCCGGGGGGTGTATAAAGGGGATGAAGCCAGAGGTGCACTGCTGAAATGCCTCCCGGCTCTATTTTTGGGTCATGTTTTTCTGAGTTATTTCTAAGGAAAATTCCTTCTTCACTATAAGCATCACATTTCTGTATGGGCAAAACTTGGGCAGAAATTTGAAACATCCTTCCGGGGCCATTTTATGTTTAATTGCTTTCAGTAAATTTACCATTACAGGTCTATACCTTGAAGTTTACATTCTTGGAATTCTAGGACTCTTTCTGGGGTTCTTTTAGGCACAGTCTATACATGTAGACCAGTTTCATTAAAAATGACACAGTGAAATAGGAGTGGGTTGAAGTCACACAAACAGCAACATGGTTGTTTAAAAACTGCTTTCCTTCACCTTCCCCAGACCAGACTCTGGGGGAGAGCAGGCCTGTGGCTGGTCTTGCTACAAAGTGTACCACATGCGCTGACCTCCTAGAACTTGATAGGGTGTCAGTAAGGGAGAGACCACCTGAATTCCCTTTTGAAATAAAGTGAATTTATACCTGATGAACACATTTCATAAAATACAAGAATACTGAATCCCTGGGGAGGAATGCAGAGCTGGCTTCTAAGCTGAAAGATGACTTGTTTCTTGGTGTTCAGGTTGAGAAATCAAATTGTAGGCCTTTGAAGAGTGTGAGTGTGTATGAGTGTTTGAGAGAGAGAGTGTGTGTTTGTGTATCAACTTAAGAGGTTATGGTACTTACACAGAGGCTGGACTCGAACTACTTCAGCCTAAGGGAAAGGCCCTTTTTTCTTATTATTTTACACAGTGAAGGACCTTATAAAAGAGGTGGCTCCTTGTACTTTTCCTTGGGAACCCTAGACAGTGAGCTGCCAGCCGCTCCGTGGAGCCAAGAATTTAACATGCACAGAGGTGGGAAGCCAATGATCAAACCGGGCAGGTCCCAGAACCACCCTGCATAAAGACGAAAAAAGCCCTCATGGATTATCTGACTCAATATCCTTGGCACCAGGACAGACAAGAGTCGTTTTAATTCCTCACGTAGTTTTTCTAAACTTATCTAGAGTCTCATCTCTGACGTTCTGGGAGGCAGATGCCAGGGTGAAAATGGAAGTTCATGCCACAGTTTGACCATCTCTGCTGTTATTTGTCTGTTTCCCTACGCGGGAGGAATGCAGGGATGGAAGGGGAGAGAATTTCTGGGAATCTTTAATGATAGATATAAGGCTGATCTTTTTTTAAAACTGGAGTTTGCTGTTTAATAAATAAACCTCCACATGTCAATGTGGGAAATGTGATGTTTATTTGAGTGGATAAAAGATTCATGAAGAGTCACATCATGTGGTGTGTTGGGTGCAGCTTCTTTCCATTTCTAGATTCACATTTGGACGGAGGCAGGTGTCTTCCCTCAGGTGACTGGGGGTCCGAGCTAGGCCCAGCCTTGTGGGCAGGCCTCAGCCTTAGCAGCCTTCATGCGCAGGAGAAGAAATCCAAACAACCAGGCTGGGCGTCATTCTTCTCTGGTCTTTGAAGTGCCTGTCCATACCCCTCGGTTAGGGGGTAGGAAACGAACACAAATGACTTTACGGGGACAAGAGTAGAGAGGCACACTTGAGTTCTGGTGGTCAGTTTGGACGTTTTCCTTCCAAACTGTGCGTCTGAATGGTGGGAACTTTTTATCTGGAAGAGAATTATTTCGGTGCACAATTGTCAGTCCTGCCAGGAAAGTTATGGCTGCCCTATAAAAGAGGACTGCCTGTCTCCCTTTGTCCTAGGTTGAGAAGGCCTCCTGGTCAATAAATACATATTAATCATGTAAAAGGATTGACATGCAAATGAAGGGCATCATTGACAAGCCCTGGATGGCAGAGGGAAACCCTGCTGCAGCTGTGGTCCTGGCCGGAGAAGCCAGGGCTGCGCCAGGCTCTTTGCCGGGTGTTTTCTAGAGGGTTAAACACCTTTTCCCAATAAATATGTGCAAGAGTTAATTTGACTAGAGATGGCTTTAGGATCTTTTGCTTGCATGCTTCCTAGCTCTGCCAAGTCTCCAGGATTTTTTTTTCCTAATTTAAGTCTGGCAATAAGCAGGTCACCCTTTGGATCGCCGTGTCTCTCGGCCCAACTGGAAGTCTCCAAAGGTACTTTGTTCTTTCGATCAAAGAAAAGTTGAACCAATCAGAGAAACAGTTAAGAGCTTAGGTGAATATTTGGGCGAATGCTTAATATTGTAGGAGTAATTATTAGCTGCCATTATGAATTATTGCTTATAAAATAGCATGCTGTATATTATTGTGGCTTTCTTTACAGAGCAAAGGCACTACAAAATAACCTTGCTATGGGCAGGACTCAGCTTTGATTCAGATTTTTCTATATGCATGACACCTGTGGGTATATATATTTCACAACAATGGTTTGTTTTTTTTTTTCACAACAATGGTTTTTAAGATACATATGACCATGGAAAAATATGATTTTGTTGTCAGGACATACATTGAAAATCTTTTGTTATAAGGACAAAATAAAATTTGTTGTTATTATATATGTTCCCAGCACATCTGTGGGATGAATATAGTTGCTTTATCCATTACAAATTATCAGACTGTAAGAAAGTATTTTAACCCCACTGACAGACTAAGTTACTATATATGCTGAAATAAAAATGAAGAGAATTATTTGAGCCAGTGGATCTTCCAACTTTGGTTTTCCTAAAGGTATAGATGTTTAAGAGGGGGACAACTGGAATTCACACAATTTAGGCTCAGAGTTATATCTGCGGGCACTTGTCAGCCAGGATGCTTGTGTCCAGTGACTTTGGAATTGCAGTGTAATGCAGCTAGTTTTGGTGATATTCCTCCTGATGCCATAGGTGTCAAAATGGGCCCTACTTTGGTAAAAACTATGGACGTATGGGGCTTCCGGCAGGTCAGGCTCTGGGAGCAGTTACTGGGGAAGCATGTTTGTGGGCCTGGTTGCTGTCTTTCTTTTGTGGTCTGTGTCTAATTGTACCTAATGCTCTGCAACTGAATATCAGGTCCTGCTACGCAAACTGGAGGAAACACATGGGACCATAAGTGGTCTTTCTCTCCTGTTGTGAAGCATTAACCACGATACCTTGTGAATTAAATGTATCTGAGGATGACCTGGGGAACCAGATTTTTCTGTGTTTTGGGGCTGTGTTAGTGCTAAGCAGGATAATTGACTTGCCAAAACACTTGAGTTTTCTTTTTAAATAAATTCAAAAGGATGTTTTCTGATAGGGGTTTGTTAGCTCTGAAAATCCACTCCCAGTTCAAAATCAAACACTAAGTCTTTTAAAGTCTTGCTATGGACATATTATGCTTGATGTACTTTATTAATATTTATCTAGATTCCAGATGAATCAAATATTACCTAGAAATTAAACCTAGTGAACATGTCTATTGAATTACTGTGTGTGTGTGTATATGTTTATATGTGTGTGTAAAGGAGAAAGTAGCTACTACCAGAGATAAATTATTTAACATGATTTTCCTGTATTGTGGAGAGGCAGGCTGAGCCTCATTTTTTGGATTATGATTTGTATTATGAAATGCTTATCAAATGTTTTCTAAAGATTAGTTTAATTTTAATTAAATAAACCTTTCTCAAGAGGAGGCTCCCAACTATTTCTTGTACCCAGAGGCTAACGTACTTGTTGTTTTTAATTATTTTCTGCTGTTACCCAAACTGCTTTGGGTACTCCTGCCCAATTAAATGAAAGGCACAGGTTCCTTATACACAATATGTTTAATATTTAATTTTAATTAAATTAATTAAATTGTTTATTTAATTTTATGTGCATTATTGTGCACAGAATAATGCAAAATTCATGATAGTAAGAATTGGGGTGGGGAGGTGAATCAAAGAGCTTTCAAACAAGCTAATTACAGAGCTTGAAGGAAACTTCCCCTTCATTTCCAGGGGAAGCATCTAACATAAAGCAAAAGCTAAACCTGAACTTTCTCAGCAGCGACCCATGGCTATAGCCACCGTAGAGTTGTGTTTGTTGGCTTCTTTCATCGTCTGGAGCTTGCTTTGCAATTTGGAGCTGTAGCAGCTGCTCGGCAGAGGAAAGGGTATGTGCACGTATGTACATGCTGTTGTCACAGCTCACGCGCCAGTGACATTTTCTACTTTGCTGAACACAGAGCTACCAGCACAGTGCTCCTGGGGAAGGACCATTTTCTACCCAAAGACATTGGCAAAACTTCCGATAATGTCTTCCCACTCAGGAAAGGCCCATCCTGACGGCTTTAAACTGCCTAATCCAGGCCAGCGCTTAAAAATTCGGAGGCATTTGGTAGGGCTCACCTTTTGGTTGGAAGCAGCTCCTTGCAGGGAGGGGTCCTTTGGCCTGGCTCAGTTTCCATCACGGTTTGCGTCTTTGGGGCACAGTTTCTCTGGAGTGTTTTCATCTGCATAGTTACAGCCTTTACTGTCTCACCCTAGAGTGCTTCCTTCATTCCCAGGAAATCTGTTCTAACAGAAATATAATATAGACACCAAAAAAAAAAAGCCCCCAGAACTCTTGATTTGCTTTGTCATTTGTCCCATCTGAGTTGTCTCTAGAACAATGGGCTCTGGAGCCAAAAGTTTCAAAGTGCCTGAGTTGAAGGAATCCACTGAATTTTGAGGCATTTTATTATCTCTCTTCCCTATTTTCCTGACTTAAAATAATGACATTCTTTCCATCATGGTCTGGCACTTGGGGTATCTGAGCCAAATTTTCCAAACTTGACCTCATGAAACGGTGTATTCACTAAACTTCTTTTCATTTTAGCATTTTGCTCATCTGTGCCACAGTTGAATATTTACACTTATTATCACTCTATAAATTTTATTTCATGGGAGGGGATAGTTTCTTTTTTGGTGCCTCCTGCTTATTTAGACTTGTTAAGTGTACTTGGTGATATATAACCTTCGACTTGATTCTCTCAGCCACTGAGAAAAAAAAAAAGAGAGGAAAAAAAGGGAAAAAAAAAATAAATGGAGGTTGTTTCGGTTTCACTAGCCACCTTCCATGAGAATGGAGCTGCTAAAAATAAACTCTCTCTTTGTTGTTGTTGTTTGTTTTTTACCCCTAAGGCTGATTTTGTTTCAGTAGATTAAATATTATCATAAAAGTAGCTGATGATGCAGTAAATTAAAAATCAGGTTGTGGAATATTTTGCAAAAGCCTTTTTACTTCTGTGGCACTTAACTAGTTGGGGCAAACATTAGTTTTAGACCAAAAGCATTTGTCAGGAGGAGTTTTTGCTTCAAATAAGGATTCGGAAAATACAGAGAAGCATAGTTAGCCAGAATGGACCTACTGAAAAAGAGACCCTGAATTTCTACTGTAGAGAGATTAATGTTGGCTCACTACTCATAGAAAAAAATCACTTTCTCACTCTGCATTTATATAGCATAGCGCATCTGTGAGCTTAAAGACGTTTTTAGTATAAAACATAAGCCTGGGTAGCTGCAAGAAATGTATCTGAGGACAGATGCAGTCGAATTTGTGGGGCACTGCTGTGTCACCACATTTAGCATCAAATTATGAATTAAACAAGAAGAATGAATAACAAATTAGGATTCGCCTAAGCTTAGCTTTGTGCAGTGGGACAATGAAAATTTATTTGAATGCTATTCCTTGATGAGGTTACAGATTTTCTCCCAACAGAAGATACACATTAATACTGTGGAGACAATTATTGGAAGTTCATTTTCTGTGCACATCTTAGAAACCTTTTCATAGAAATAGAAAACTCCTGTGCAGATTTAGATTTTAGGAAACTCCCTATCCTAGGTAACTTTTCCTATGGAACTTTCAGTATAGGAGTATAGGAATGGTTTGTTAAAAATATTTTGGAGGATGATACCAGAAATGTCAAAGCTTAATTGTGTGAGTGGGTTTTTGGTTTTGAATTTTTTTTTTTTTTCTGATGTGTAAGAAAACTGTTAAAGAGTTTGGCTTTTAAGACTCCTACAACTGGCTGAGAAATGACAGCCTTCTTCCAGCTTGGCTGTTTATAAAAAAAAGACCACACTTCCCAAAGCCAACTGCACTTTTAAAAGTACAGTCAACTGCTCCTCCTCGCCTAACTAGAACCAGGAAATAACGTGTTGTGGCCCTCACTAATGCTTCACCACACGCTGAAATTGGGGTGAAGGAAGGAAAGGTTGCTGAGAACATTAACAATGGAGCAGACAAGTTAGATACACTGAAAGTAATTTCTTGTGTTACTGGATATGAGAGAACTCTTCAAGCCCCCAATTTAACCATGTACATAATCATTCCAAGATTATTTAAGAGACTAAAGAGAGAGACATATAAATAGATATAAGAATACCACCTGGACACCTACCTAGGGTATTTTGGAAAATTAATCAAAACATAACCCAGTATGACTGATGGCTTTTCTCGATGTAGGTGCATGTTATACCTAAGTGATGTTGCCTTATTTTTTTTAAATAAACTTTTTATTTTCAAAGAGTTTTATTTTTTTATTTTTTATTTTTTTTGCTGTCCATGTTCGGTTGTCCTATCAAGGAGTTTTAGATTTTCAAAAAAGTTGTGAAGATTTTTGCCTTATTTTTATTACAGGTATTGCCATTGCTGGCATAATGTACAAGTTTACCTCTTCGGGAGGACATTGTTGAGAGGCAGAAGGTGTTCCCCTGAGGAGGTGTGGCACGATGCAGCTTGCAGAGGGGCTCCTGTCTTCCTGGCGGAAGAGGCAGGGACCTCATGCACAAGTCAGTATAGAAAAGAAAACAACACTCCAATGTATTCAAATAGCAAGTTGTGTAAAAAAAAAAAAAAAAAAATAGCTGGTTTTATCAAAGGACCGGCTTTGGTTGGATTGCTTTTATATAGGTGACCTTGTGGTTTTGTCACTTCTTTCTCCGGGCCTGTTTGTTTCTGTAGACAGTCAGTGTTAGCATGCTGTGTCTTTCTCAGTGTCACCTTTGAGATTCTGACAAAAACTGGGCCAAAACCTGGAGCCTGCCCTCCTTCCCACCCTGCGGTCTCCCCTTCTGAGTCCAAGGGAGATCCGCTCACCTCCGAGGCCAGCCTGGTGCCCGTGTGCCTGTGCCGTAGTAATTCCGTTCTGTGGCCTTGAGCCCTAAGTAGCTAAATGGGCTTAATTTTTAAGAGTTGGAGGACAGGGAGCCAGAATGGGAGGGAAAAAGCCTTGGGAATCAATCACCGAAATCACTTCTCCGAGGTCCTAAGTAGATGGAACTGACTGCCTCCCCCTGCCCCTCTCACCCCCACCTGCCTCCACCCCACAGTGCTAATCACATTCAGGCCAAAGGCAGGGACCAGCTACCTGGCTGCAGCCTAGGGGACATTTTATTTTATTTACAGATGAGCTGTTAACCCTTGAAATATGGACTCATCTGGAAGCTGTGACAGAAGGAAGGCTGGCCCTGTTTTGGCAGCTCTGGTCCAGAGCTGCAATAGGACTTGGCTTAATTAGCTGTGTCCTTGGGAACACAGGCTTGGGAGGAGGGGCCCCCCAGCGTCCTCCCAGCCCCTGCCCACCAGAGGGGACTCCTTTAACATGTGTGCGGCCAGGGCCTGGCTGCAGAGAGGACTCAGCTCTGGGCTCCTGTGGAACATGGCTGGTGTCCTTCACCAACTGGGGCTCTAAGCAGCCATGTCGTACCTGGGTTTGCCTTCCCAAATAATGGTTGACCTCTTGAAAGCAATGGCTTTGAACACACATGCTCTTATTCCAACAATGCTGCAACTGCTCAAAATCTTTTAAGAATTCTCTTTTGGAATTGCCTTTAAGAATTAGTTTACAACTCACATATTCACACACACGCCCCGAGGTAGACACATAAAAGGAGTCTTGTTATTTTATACCCGAACCTCACTCTTGCTCAAAATAGCATTTCCCAGTTTGATCACTCACCTTATTCATCAGACTTGGCTCGGATGCCTTTCCACTCCTTCCCAAACTCAGATCCTCCCTAAAGGAGGAAATTTCTCCACCACCGAGGATTTTCAAAAGAATGTGCCACAGGCTCCCACGGCACTTCCAGAAGAGGAGTTCTTAAGGGTTTTTTTTTTAAGCATGGCAGTGTAATTGGAATAAATGTATGAGTTCCCAGGGTGTCTTTTTGAAAGGGGACAAAATACATTTGGCTGTGAAAGTTCTAGGTTGGTGAAAATTCCAGTTGTGAAACGGAATCTGTAGTAACCCACCCCACCTCACAATATCAGCCTGAACCTTGCTTCGGTGGGTGCTGGTGAACTACGGAACATTTTCAAGTGAATATTTGTTTGAATTTCAAGGCAGGTAGGGCAGGCTCCTCAGATGCAAATCAAGAGACTGGCTCTAAGGGCATGGTGAAATGCCCAGGGTGAGAGAACCTGGCAATTGGTATGTCTTTTACCAAACTCTTTCTACCTGAATCTAAGACTTTTCCCCTGTAATATAGATATGTAGACAACAATGACAAATAAAAATGCATTAGCCCTGAACCATGTTCTGAGAATACATTTCTGGTGACAGAAAGCCTTAATCTGCGTGAAACATGCTTCTTTGTTTTGATTCATTTTACATATATTTTTATATATAAAACATACATATAAAAGAGCCCAAGGATGCCCACGCTTTCTTCTAGAAACAATCACAGTGGAAGAGAGCCGGGTAGGAAAGAGACTAGAATACTACCTGATAGGCCCGAGCACGTGAGATCGATAAATCAAAGGTTCCCAGTGCAATTTTGGGGGAGAGAATCTGATATTTGACATTTGAAAGATGGCATCAACTGAGTCATCACAGGAAAAGCCAGAGGTCGCTAGGCTAGATGTCCCTCTACATCAATTGCTGGTTAGCACTGTTTTATTTTGAATTACATTTGTGGGCAGTCTAACCTTTCCAGTGTTAATCGAGCCCTGCTGTAGGTGGATTCACTTTACGGAGGGAGAACCCAGTGCCCCAGGGAAGGGCATGTGTGGTGGGAGGAGGCACCCGGTGTGGCAGGGAGCCCTGGGCTGGGGCAGGGTGAAGAGGGGCGTGAGTGGACGGCGCCATCTGAGATGAGGCTGCAGGGACTCCCCTTGGGAGGGGTGTGGTGTTGGGGGGCAACCTGCCCTGGCAGGCCTGACTACCACCCTGGGATACCGGACTGCTCTCTTCAGCACAGGGAACTGTGCTGGGATCAGGAGGCCTGGTTGGGCCTCCAGCTGTGTGACCTTGGGTAGGACTCTTGCCATCTCTGGGTGTGAGCCTATCATTTGCAAAATGAGGTGCTTGAATTAGCTCTGCAATTCCCTACTTGGGGTCCTTGACAGGAGAACCAGGGGAGGGGACCCCCATGACAAGTCTCAAGGTTTGGAGGTGATGGCTGGAAGTGTATCTATATTCTGCTTGCTCAGCATGCCCTGCCCAGCCAAATTTGACGTTTCCCTGCTTTGGGCTGGAGGTAGAGTAGCTCACTGTGTTCACAGACACTGTTTCATGGTACCCCAAAGTTCTGACTGTCAGTTACATGTGTCTTTGATTTATAAAAATGGGAAAAATAATTTATTATTTAATAAATATTTTAAAAGCAAACAACATTTATAATTTACCTGTCATATTGTAGGCCCTTAGTAAATGGTAATCATCATTATTATTATTAATGTTATTGTAGATAATCTGGTTAGCCAAGCTTTCAAAATGTGGGCCATAGCAGGGACATTCCGTCTTTGATGGGGACATAGTTGGGAGCCCTGGTGGAGCTGGCTTGCAAGCCCTTAAAGGAAATAATATGGTCTTGGGCTTCTCTGCTGCAGGCTCCTGGTGCCGGCAGGCAGGGAGGGCAGGGGGATCCATGGCAACTCTCAGGCATCGAACCCAGAGAAGCAGCGTCTCTAACCCTCCTTTCACCTACAGCCAGTCCCTCTCATTGGCTCCTTCTTATCCTGGAGCTGGCTCGGGCTGCAGACGGACTGGCCACCTGGCTCTGGTGGGCTGCGTTCTGGGAGTGCCGCAGGAAAGCCTGGGGGTCTGACTGCTTGCCTGATCACTGATGGGGTGTTGCATACTTTGTTGGAGATAGAGATGGGCTTGGGGAGAGACCCGAGACTTAGAAGGGACAGTGAATTGCATGTCTAGTTCATGGAGATGTTTGGAAAACAATTGCTTGATTGCTTTCTTAGAATTTTATGCCACACATCATAATAAAAATACCATTTATTGATTGCTTTCCATTTGCCCCACACTCTCCTCAGCTATGTGCATATATTATCCCCTTGTGTCCTTATATCAGTTCTTTAGGATGCACCAGTATTTCCATTTTACAATTTTAGACACTGATGCTCAGAGAGGCTAAGTAACTTTCTAAAGATTACACAGCTAGAGAGTTTCAGAGCTGGAAATTAAAGCCTATACTTGTTCCAAGTATTAACAATGTACTTCTATATGATTAAATATGCTACAGCACAAAGCAGGCAAACATTAACAAATTGCTGAAGATTTATAGAGTAAATGGTAATCCAGATGGGCTTCCATGAAGAAGAGAGTTTTGAGTTGGCTTTTGAAGGAGAAAAGGGATAGGGAGCATGGGATGGAGGCAGAGGGTGTGGACTGATCCTGGGTGGCCTGTGTAAAGGGGAGGGGGGCTTTGGGTTGGTGGTTCTAGGGTGATGGCGAAGGCTGAGCCCCTGTGGGAGGCCAGGCTGGGAGTGATGTGATCACAGTCCCTGCTCTGGGGACAGGTGACAGGTGACAGGTGTGTAACCTTGGGTAGGACCCTGTTTCTTTTCCACACCTTTGGCTCTGCTCCTGCTTTGGCTACCACAGTCCTTCCTGCCCGCAGTGGCAGGGGCTGCTGCAGCTCTCTTGCTCCGTAGACGGCAATCAGGCCCCAGGAGAAACTGGCACAGGACTGGCTTCCCTCCCTCCCTTGCTTTCCTCTGCCTTTTGTTCCTTTCTCTCTCCCTCCTTTCCTTCCTCCCTCCCAATATTTGCTTTTTAAACTAGAATTTAAGTAATAATTAAAATTTAAGTTAAAATTCACCCATAGTGTAGCTCCACCTCTCTACTGTGGAGCTACCCTGTTTCCCTTTTCCACCACCCTTTCCACTGCTGTCCATTTGCTCACGCTGTGTTTGCACAGTTGTGAACATCGAGCAGAAGCAGTCTTTTCGTTTCTCTAGAGACCTTGGTATCAGAACGCTTCTTGTCTGCATTGCCTTTGTGGTCACAAAATCATGAATGGCCACCTACATCCCAGTGGGCTGGGGGTGCCCTGATGGGTAGACGCTGCCTACTATGGCTGCATTTCTTTTCTAGTTGCTTCTTTTCCGAGGACTCCCTGATAGCTGACATTGTCGCTGGGGCCTTGGGAGGTGAGCAGAGCCTGGGGACTGTGTGCACAGAATGCCAAGAGGTGGGGCTGCCTGGGGTGAGGGGACAGGGTGTAAGCCAGGGATAGGCTGACCACAAGGTGCCATATCTGGCTGGGGGAATCAGCAGAGACTGCGAGGGCGGGATGGGCTGCCTGAGGACGTGGGTGTAGATCAAAGCCCTGCTGGTGACCCTGGGAAAGTCTCTTAACCTCTCTGAGTCTTACATTCTTCATCTGTAAAATGAGGCTACTGATATTATTTCTTGAAACTATTTTGAGGATTAAATGAGATAATGTTTGTAAAGTGTCTGGCATTCAACAAACATTAGTTCCCTCTCCCTCTTTCTCCTTTCAGATGGTCTTGAGCGCCTTGGAGACACTGATGAATGGAAGCATCTCTCTAGCAGGAGGCCTTGGCCACGGGCCTAGCAAAACGATGGCCAGTCCATTATTGGACAGATACTCAAGACCCCTGGAATCACGGCACTTACAGTCTGGTCTGGAGAAGACCAATAAACAGGTAAACACAAGCATAAGAATCTCCTGTAATGGTGAGTACTATGAAAGGACAACAGATATTTAAATCTGGGAGTCAGTGGTGCTGGCTGAATTTTATATGGAAGGTCTGGAGGGGCATTTGGTAGGAAGGTGGGGCCAGATGATTTGTCTTAATGCAGTTTTGCTTAAGCTGGGTGTTTATTTGGTGGTGGCTTTGAGGGTGAGCTATTATGGATTTTGTGGCGGGAAGAAGCTAACGTGAGCTTCCCCAAAGCCCATCGCCTGGCGCCAGCCCTGCTGAGGGAATGATGTTTAAGCCAGGTTTTGCAAGATGAGAAGTGATCAGGTGTGTGAAGTTCTGGGGCAGGAGGTTTGTACCCAAGGGCTAGAGTGTTGCGCCCCTGAGGGGTTGTGGGGCAGGATTTAATTTTCAGTGCAAGGTAGTCACTGAAGGATTTCGAGTAGGGCTGGGATGACTTGATCTGACTTATGGTTTAAATATTTATACGTCATCCTTAGAACTGATAGGAAGAAACTCGTCTATAAAAGGGGAGAATATTTTAGGTTAAGTGGCAAGTTTGTGCAGTAGAACTTGTGCCCAGACATATCTGGGAATGTCACGTAGGCTTTGTTTCATTGGTGAAATAGGTGTTGAGTTGATAGAAGATGAACCCTGATAGTACACAGCCACCACGTTGTGGCCAAGGGGAGACTTGGAGACATGATTAAGAAAGAGGAGACACCCCAGTTGTGACATTTCTGTGACCAGGAGGGAAAGAGGGAGAAGCCTGAACAGAGGACAGCGGCTGAGGTGTGGGAGCAGGGATGGCGGGGCTGTGGCCTGCAGGCCACCTGACATTGGACATCTCTCTTCCTTTTCCCTGGTGTGCCCCTCCGCCCCGGAGTCTATGACCTATGTATCTGTAGACCTCCCAGGCCTCGTGGTGACATACCTTCTCCCAGGCTTCCATGAGTTTTGTTGGGTTCCACTGTTGATTCCTTTAAGGGTCTTCCCTACCCCTTGCCCTGTCAAGAAGGATGGGGCCTGCCCGGGAAGGGTGGGGTAAGTGAGGTGCAGAGCACACAGAGCAAGGAGAAGTGCAGCTGGGTGGTTCAGCCCATTGTGACTCTCCCAGGGCTAGTGTAGGCCCGTCAGGTCGTATGTGAACACAGATCCAGACGTTTCCACGCACACCAACGCCTGCACCTTCTCACCCCCAAGCAAACCCTCTTACCTACATCATCACACACATGGGCCTGGTGCACCAGATCCCACGGTCCACAGACACCTGCACATGTTTCTGACGACCACATGAACCTGTGCACGACACCTCACCTGCTGGGTTCACGTCCCAGCCCCGGACGCAAAGGAGGGCAGGTGCAGAAGAGCCTCTGTCACCTGGGCCCTGTGAGGACCAGGCTGGGCACACATGGTGTCCACAGGGCTCAAAATGTAAACCCCATCGTGAGCTTCCACCCCAGTGGGCCAGTGCTTCTGAGACTTTGGCTTATGACTCATGGGTCATGAAACCAGTTCACCGGGTAGCAAACAACTTTTATAAAAAGTGACATAGATAAACCTGAGTAAGATCAGATAGAAAATATCAGAGTGTGCCTTCCCCATGCAGTAAGGGCCAGGTAAAATTTTGTGAGGACCCCACCCCCATATACAGTATATGTGTGTGTGCATGCTGGATTGCAGGGTCAATTTTTTTTTTTTTTTTTTTTTTTTTTTAGCTATGGCATGTAGCAAGAAAAAATGCTTGAAAAGCCCACAAAGCCTTAGTCTAGCACTGTGATGGGCAGCGGAAAGAAGGCTTTCCCTTTCTGTGTCCTCAGGAAGCGCCCGCAGGCAGGGAGCCAGGGCCTGCACAGAGCAGTGCAGTGTGGCCTGGCGGGGCCCTGACCGAGGGGGACAGAGGGCTGAGGCTGGCGGCTGAGGGAGAGCTTCAGAGGTGCCTACAAACCAGAAGGGACAGGGGCCCGTGCCAGAGGGGTTGCAGCAGAGGCCGAGGCTCCTTCACAGTTTAGGGTTTGGGCAACTGAGGGCAGGAACTTGTCTCTTGTGGATGTTGTGTCCTTTGTTGCAGACACAAGGAAATGGAGGGCAGGTGGAACTCCTGGTTGGTGATGGCCCTGGGGGGCCTGGGAAGAGAAAGCGTGGCCAGAGGTGCAGATTTGGGGTCTGTCGCCCAGGGTGGGAGTGAGAGTGAGCCTGCAGGCAGGGGTACGAAGGAGAAGAGGCCCAGGAGAGAGCCCCTGGGAATCTGCCACAAGCAGAGGCGGAGGAGGTGGAGAAGCTGTGAAGGGACAGAGGGGAGGGACAGTGGGTCTCTGAACCCATCAGAGCCATAAAGGAGGAGAGACCTGGGGACAGGGGGTGTGTTTAGAGGTGGACGTGCACCGCCAAGACAGCTGGAGACCTGCGTTCTAGCTCTGACTGGCAGGAGCTCCCCTCGCCCTCTGTGGGCCTTGTTTCCTGACCTAAAAACGAACAGGACATCACTGGAATAATCTCTAGGACCTCTGCCTTCTCTCAAATTCTTTGAGACCATCTGTGAAATGGGGTCAATCATCCTTGCCCTGCTTCCTTCGTCACAGAAGGACCCCTCTAAGAACCGTCTAGAACCACCCAGAGCAAAGGTATTAAGACTGCAGTTGTTAATAATTAGGTTCAAAAGGGCCTTCAGGGGTCTGAGCTAGGCAGGTAATTGCTCAATCTCCAGTTTCCTTTCAGGAACTACCTTCTTCTTCCTCTTACTTCCTGGCCCCTACCCCATCTTATTCTCAAAATCATGGATGGGAGTTGGTAAAAATTGGGAGATAGGGGGACAGAGAGACAGAAACTCATTAATTGACTGAGTAATTGTTGGACTCTACTGGGTGCAGGTCTTCTGTTTGCTGCAATGCTGGGGTTACCGTGGAGACCAGGATGCAAGACTGGCCCTGAGGGCTCCCAGCTGCTGGTGCACAGCAGAGCCAGCCCTGGAGCTTTTAAAATCCAGATGCCGCAGGCTCCATGCTAGACTTGCCAAACTCAAATCTTCAAAGACGCAGCCCTGGTATGGGTCTGCTTAAAAAGCTCTATAGGGGATTTTGTTGCATGTGGAAAGGTGAGAACCACTGAATGGGAATAATCAGTCCCTTAAGACGGAGTGATAAATGGGAGAAGAAGGTGAATGGTAGGTGCTGGGACAGAGCTGGAGGACACCCAAAGCAGGAGCACCTAAGGCCCCAGGACAGGGTGGGCATAGGCGCAGGCAGGGAAGACTTTGAAGGAAGCAAAGGCAAGGAGGCTTTCTGTGAATGGCCATGTGCTACTTACAGGTCCTTGCATATGAAGCGCACAGTCCGGGTGGGGAGTGCACCTCGTAGGCAAGTCCACCTGAGAAAGTCCTGCCGGAGGCCCCTCTCTTTTCCCAAGAACTTGGACCAGCTTCTTGGACGTGCTCTGTAGGAAACGAGTTCCGGTTAATAATGGATTCATGCAAACAAGGGAGGCAACCACATTCATCGGTGTCAGGCTGGGAGGGGTTTTTCTCAGATTTCAGGGGGACCAGGCAAGAATGAATGGATCAATAGCGACAGCAGCCATTTATCAAGCCTTCGCTGTGGGCAAGCCTTACCCGCACTGTTACTAGCTATGGCAGAGAAGGTACCATTTCCTCCACTTCACTCAGCAGCTCAGAGAGATGGAGTGACTTGCTTAAGGGCACACAGCAAGTAAACAGCAGAGCCAGGACTTGGGTCTAAGTCTCCCCAGGCATAATAGTGGCTAACTCTGGGAGCTGAATCCCTGACCCATGTTTTTGAGAGATCTTGGACAAGTTCCTTAGGCTCTCTGTGTCTCAGTCTCCTCATCTTTAAAGAGGCCGGGCTGATGGAGCCTCACTGTAGGGCTGTTCTGAGGTCTCAGTGAGCAGTGCCTGCATGTAGCGAGTGCCCGGTTGGTGGCAGTGAGAAGGCCACTGCTGTGAATGGAGCAGCCTGTACCACCTGCAGGCAGCCAGTATGAGGGACTCAGATTTGACAAAGCTAAGACTGACCACCTAGCTCTGAAATTCTGGAATGGATTTTGAGTCCTGACTTCTGGAAACACAGCTGTTGTCTTAGTATGAACCTCCCGGAGGCAGGGGGATTATCCCTTTGACCTTCCTGAGCACCCACTTGCTCAGCCCCGTGGCCGCGACAGGTGCGGGATTATCAGCCTCCTGCCTTGTCTGGGTGGCGTTAGCCCCCATCAGGAGGACGGACTGGTGTGTAAGGCTCTGTGGGACAGTGATGGAAAAACAGCTGGGCTGTTGTGGGGAGGCTGCTGGCCAAGGGTTACCTGCCCTAGCGGCAGACAGGAGAGTGAGATAAAACTCCGGAAGTGGCAGATTCTCTGCAAGTACTCAGCTGGAAAGCTCCTTTGATGGGATTTCAAAGGCCTGTGTGCAGGGGCAGGCACCGTGCAGGGTGCAGGGTGCAGAGCCTGTTGGAGGCTGCCAGGGCATGGCTGGGGAGCCAGGCGAGGCCTTGCAGGCAGGACTGCAGCCCAGCCAGGGAGGCTGGGAATTCCTGGGAAAACGAGCCTGACCATGGCAGGTGGGCTGTGTGTTGGGGGGAGGGTGGGGGTGCAACATTATGGCAACCATTCCTTGGAAAGGCCCATCCTGGAAGCCTAGGGAAGCTGCAGAGAAATGAAAGCCAGGAGACAAAAGGCTGGCAGGGACGATGCCAGCACCCATGGGCACGGTTCCAGGCTGGGACCAAGATCCCGCACCTCTGGGGCTGCTGCAGGTGGGAGGGGACTGAGCCCAGAGCAGGCCTGAGTGTCTGGCTGGGTTGGGAGGCTCCTTCTGGCAGGGCTTCCTCCATGCTGTGGGATAAGCAAAAACAAACAAACAAACAAACAAACCCCCAAAACCCACAACTGCTCACTTTTCTCTTGTCGGGGGATCCAGGTGCACGGGGTGGATCTAGCGTTAATTATCCAGAAAAATGTCATTTTAACCCACCGTGAAAGGCAAAGGTCTTCTAAATTTGGCCCAAATTATCCAGGCCGTGTGGCCGCAATGCCGATTTTCACTCAGCCCATTTACAATAGTAATGGATTTCCGGGACCTGTGTGTCCTCAGTACCTGACACGTAGCAGGTGCCCAGGGATTGAAGCCACTGAGCAGCCACTGAGGGCCAAAGGACATTTCAGGTGCCACAGAGGACACCAGGCAACATGCATGAGGGCCACACCCACCAGAGAACAAGCGTGCACACCGCCACGTAGCTGCGATGTTAAACACGATCGGTATCGACAGTAATCGACTGTAGCCGGTGTCTGTGAGCAGTTAGTGTGTGCAAGACACTGGGCCAGCTCATTTAACTCACGTGAGAATACGGCATCGCTGGAATTAGTAACTCCATTTTACTAAGCTTTACCAAGGTTACTTGGATACATGCAAAAATCCATGCTTTGCTGCCCAGTATATGGGTTATGCTCAGGCCTGGGGACATCGAGGGTGGCCTTTGTCCCCATTCATGCTGTGTGTGACCTCTCACTTGAACCCAAGTCTTTCAACCTGAACCACAAGCATTTTCTGCTGGTTCTTAGTGCTGGGGGTCCTTGGGTCCCCCAGGGTCCCTAGGCCCCGTGGCGGGCATCCTGGGGCGTGCTCTGCCTGCCAGAAGCAGTTTTCCCAGCCATTCGTATCCTCACGAGTGTCCCAAAGCTAAGGATGGAGCTGGACCACAGGGCCTCCTCGGAGAGACCTGGGGTCTGCGGTCAGCACAGCACAGGCCTTGACCCCTGAAGCAATGTGACCTTCCATCATCCTCTTGCCAGGTCCTGTGAGAGGCTCAGAGCTCCTCAGTGGCTTTGCAACCTTTTACGCCTTTGTTTAAATAGCGTCTTATTCAAAAGCTCCATACAGCAGGAGGGGCCCTGGTCCGGCTGAGGACGGAGAGCCCCTTGCAGCCTGGCGTCCAGCCCTGTCAGGACACTGTGCTGGCCACACCTCAGGCCCCTTGGTTCCTTGGGGCACATCTGAACACCCTTGGAAACAAGATGCCTTTTGAAGCCCTGTCTAGCCCCAACACCATATGATTTGGTGCCCCTCAGAGGGATATTTGCCCTGTCGAGAAACCTGAGCACCTGGCAGGGGCATGCCTCTGGGTCCAGGCCCACGGTGGCTGATGGGCTGTTTTGGGGAACAGGGAGGCTGGAGGTGAGAGGAAGGGGAAGCCATCTGCAACCCTCTGGCCGTGTCTCATGCAGCAAGCCTGTTTTTTCTCCCTCTTAGGAGTACTGGGTTTAAGAAAAATAGTGCGTGCAGGGCCCTTAGCCTAGTTTCCGGCATACTGCACGCACGCAGCAACCATGCCTGTTTTTAGCACAGCTCTGCGAGGGGTGTTTGAGGCCGGCCGTCTCTGGCATGCATGTTGCATCAAAGCTGGGCGCAGCCTTTACTTCTGGCAAAATGGGAGGGGAGGTTAGCCAAGGTTCTCTGGGCATCTCCTTCCTTTCGGCTGTCCCTCTTCTACTCCCCTTCAATGCCCCTTTCTTCCGACCTGGCCCTGCATGGACAAACAGAGCTGCATTGCCTTGAAATTCCCTGCCCTGCAGCTCATCTTCTCAAGGTCAGACACGCTTTGGGCCTCCCGAGGTGAAAATCGGCAGGTCTGTGACACTGAGCTCCTCTCCCAGGCAGGGCCAGCTGGCCATCCACCAGAGCTGCTGTGCCCTCGGGCTGCCAGCGCTCTGACCTGCTCACCTCTCTGTCCCCAGCACCCCGGCCCAGCCCAAGGCATTGAATACAGTCACCATTTTAACAGAGCGTTTGGATGTCATAGACGTAGCTATCTCTGATCCAAAGGAGTGATTCTGAAGGTGGATGTGTCTGGCCAGCTCAGAGGGGATGTGGGGAAGGTTATGTTTTGCATAGACTCCAACATCCTTTAAATGATGTAACTGTCTAAGTGACAGGCCTTCGCTATGAGCAGAGGAGGGGTTTCGCTGTTTAGCTGGGGACAGGGGTTTCTGACATCAGAAATGTCATTTTTTGGCCCTTTAAATGATGTAACTGTCTAAGTGACAGGCCTTCGCTATGAGCAGAGGAGGGGTTTTGCTGTTTAGTTGGGGACAGGGGTTTCTGACATCAGAAATGTCATTTTTTGGCTGTGGGTTGGGACAGGAGGGAAAGGGGGCTTCTTACACCCAGACTAGGAGCTTCTTTGAGAGGGTGAAGAGGAATTCTTCGACTAAAACAAAGCATTCTCAAAGCCAGGGAAGGAGTTCTTTGTCTCCACGGTAGTGGGCTGGACACCGGCAAGAACTAGAAATTTCCCAGGGGAGGCTGCAGACCAGCTGAGGAGATCAGTGTTTGTCCAGAAGAACCATGATGGCCCGCCATCGCCCAGGTCCTTTGGAGCCTATTACCTGACCCCACGCCCCCAAATCTATATTTTTATATTATCCAGGTAATTGAAAACAAAACTGGATATCTTTCTACATGATTGTAGGTATTTTGTCTGATTTCTCTTTCAAAATATACAGCACAGATCTAAAGAGTGACTCCAGAGGCAGAGCCGGGGGCTTCTGTGATGCCCCACGTGTAAGGGGGTGTTTGGAGTTGGGCAGGGAAGGCCGAAGTTAAGTGCTATGTTTGGTGACTCAGATTCCTGTCTGCTTCCTGCCTGAAGCCTTGTGCTCCGAAGGCCAGAGAGTGTTGGGTTTGAACTCAGTCCTGCCACATGGTGGGTGGTGGCAGAGGCTTGCCCAAAAGGCAGGGACAACAGACTGTGGCTCAGGGAAGGCAAGTCCCTCGTGTGAGGGAGAAGCCTCTCACACCTGCATCCAAGCGCAGTGCCCAGTGGAGAGTGGGCGGCAAGACCCCATGCTCAGGGCAATCCCAGAGCTGCAGGAAGGATTCGGAGAAGTTGAGGACAAGCAGAGAAGACCGGGAGCTTACACAGCATCCAGTCTGACCTCCTCTTCCCACAGGCCAGGAAACCAAGATCCAGAGCTGAATTCCTGGCAATATGAATTTCAGCAGTTGTAATAAATATCTCTGATTCTTTTTTTTTTTTTTTTGAGACGGTCTCACTCTGTTGCCCAGGCTGGAGTGCAGTGGCGTCATCATAGCTCACTGCAGCCTCAAACTCCTGGGCTCAGGCAATCCTGCCTCAGCCTCCCACCTCAGATTCTTTAGAACAATATGGACATCCCAAAACACTGCTGTGTTTTATTAAGAAACTGACGGCATGGGACAGGGTTGAAACTAGAATCTAGGCTGTAAGAAAGGGCACCCAGGGAAAAAACAAAAACCATAAACGAAATGAGAAACTGGGAAAAAATGTTTGCAACTCGTCATAACAAAAAAGAGTTGAGTTCTTTAGTATCTAAAGAGCCATTATGAATGAATAAGGAAGAGATTAACAATTGAACAGAAAAATTGATAAAGGCTATGCATTGCTCACAGGCTAGGACACGCAAATGGCTCCCAAGCATTTGCAAAGTTTCTCAACCTCACTGATAATAGAAGAAATACAAATGTAAAATGTAACAATGTTTTTCACCTATTTGATTGGCAAAGATCAAAAAGTTCCTTATTACCAAGTGTTGCCCAGGGTGTGGGGAAACAACAGTACTTTTGCATACTGTTGGTGGCAGTATGAATTGATGGAGAGTAATTTGGTAATAACTATCAAAATGAAAAACACACATTCCCTTCGGCCAGCTCTTTTACCTCTAGGGAGTTTTCCTGTGTGTATGTTAGCAAGGCAACCATGTGCAAGGATATGCACTAAAGCACTGGGAACAGCATGGAGTTAAGAGTCAAGTAGTCAAGGAGCTACTTAGTTAGAGGACTTGTTAGATTATGGTGCATCCATCTAATAAAATATTACGTAGCCATTAAAAAGAATGTGACAGCAATATGTATGGATAGTACATAATCCCTAACATATGCTGTTAAGTGAAAAAAAGTAATTGCAGAACAAACACTGCCATTTGTCTAAACAACAGATGTATGTATACATGTATGTGCATACATATATGTGCGCATATATTTATATGTGAAATTGCTCATATGTGCACAGATTATCTTTGGAAGGACACATCTACAAAAGGTAGTGGCAGAGGCTGCTTCTGGGAAGGAGAACTGGGTGGGGGAGGGACGACGTGGGGGGAGGCTTTTTACTCTATGCTCTTTTGTCCCTTTTGAATTTTGTATCATGTGCATATATTTCTGGTTTTAAAAATGATAAACGTTCAATAAAGCTATCTGAGATTCAGTGAGGAGGGTCTCCCAACCAATCTCACCCTGTAGAGGTGAAGTTGCGGGTGGCTCCAGGTGACAGTGGCCCCGATGAGGCTGAGGCCTGAGAATGAGGCTGCGTGGGAGGCAGGCTCAGCGTGAGCCAGAGCAAGTCTGGAGGATGTTGGGTCAGGCCACTTGGAAGGTCTGGGGACCCCCAAATACAACGGAAATAAAATGGAGCATTTGAAACACCAATGATTCTAAAACCTAATGGCTAATTGGGTCGAACCGCAAGCCCATTTCAGATGATCTGTTTGTCTGACTTCTTCCCCCACCTCCGACATAAGGTCTGTCAGGACAGCGACAGTCTTGTGCAGCCTTTTGCAGAGTCTGTGCTGACCTGTCCGAGGCACACTGAGCCAGCAGCATCTGCAGGTGCTTCCGAGGATGGGGGTGGAGTCAGCTGGCTGCTGGGTTCAGTGGGTGTTACCGACATGGCTGTGTTCTCTGAGGCCAGGTCTACGCGAGCAGGTGGTTTAGCATCGGGATCACACTGATCTGGGTGTGAATGTGGGCTCTACAAGTAGGAAGGCTCGAGTGCCAGTTCCTGCTCAGCACAGCAGGGATAATCATATCTACCTTGCAGGGCTGTCACTAGGCCTGGTGAGGATGACGGATGCAGCATTCTCGGGCCCTCCTACATGCCCATGTTGCCTGGCGCACCAAGGCGATGTGGTTGGACTATGGCAGATGGTTAAATTAATTAATGGGCTCTAGGCAGGCAGCCTTGGTTTGAGTCCCAGCCGGGCAAGTTATAGGCTGTGGGACTTGGGTTAATTTACTTAACCTCTCTGTGTTATGTCGTCTGTAAAATTGGGTTAATAATAGTTCATAGTTCACATAGGGCTGCTGTGAGGATAAAAATGAGGTATATGTAATGCTGTAAAGCACTTAGCATGAATCCCATCTTGGAGTAAATAATCAATAATATTAGCTATCATTCTTATCATTATTATTTTGAAACAACTTGATAAATCTAGTCAAACAGTTACTGATCTAAAGTTTGGTTACCAGGTTTCTGGGTTTTTTCCACATGCAGTGAGAGGTGCTGGAATTGGCCTTTCCAACGTGGGCAGCTTATGCTTTCCGGAGATACAGGTCGGGCAAACGGGCAAAATGCACCCAATTAGACTCACCCCTGTCTCCCGGGAAACTGCATCCCATCTGGCAGTGCCCGTGCCGGACCAGGTTGGGGAGGAGTCAGGAAGGGCTTATTTCAAAGAAATAAAAAATTCCGCACAGCTCAGAACACGGGGCCTTTGGAGCAGAGTTAGAAGCAAACAGAAACGAAACGCAGAGGACCTCCGTGGAGGGTAGAGGGAAACTAGGAATGTTTCCGAGATTCTGAGTACAAAGGAAAGGGAGGCTGTGTCTGGGAAGCTGCGGCATTTTGGCTCTCTTTCCAGGAAAGAAACATTATGGAAATAGGGGGAAAAAAAAGAGGGTGTAGGCAATTGCAGAGGTTAGAGAAACTGGGTCTGAGGGGGCTTAGCCAAGGCAAAAGAATTCCAAGGGGGTGCCAAGGACACCATGGAACCCATTATTGAAATAATGTCAGGATGGAGATTTACTAGAGGAATTTAATAACAAAAATAACTCCCTCAGCCTCTCCTCCCAGATTAGATGGTATACCTCCGCAGCACGATAATGAGGAGAGGAAATGGGGTGGGAGACAGTCAATGCGGGATACATACGTCTATTTTTAAAAAATAAGCAAAAGCAACAATCCTATGAAAAGGACACAGACTTAGCACAGGCCTCCTGCCCCCTTGACATTTTGTTAGAACTGGGTGCAATCGATTGCTGTTTGATTGGGAAGGTCCTAAAACATGTTTCCGTTCTGTGGACGGACCAGGCTAAAACTCAAAGGAGAAATCTGCTCCACCCCCAGGCCTGCCCTCTACTTTTGGGTATTTTTGAGACAGAAGCAGGGAGGGTCCTTCCTGCATGTTCCTGGCCTCTGCATACCTCTCTTACGCAGTCACCTCGATCCTGATGTGTTTGCCGGGATAGCATACGGGTTTTCGAAATTGGCTTAACCCAGAGCCATAGGCTCCCTGCCTGCATTCTCCTGACTCAGAATTGAGTCGGAGGCCCCTTTTCACAGAGCAGGGGGACGCTGGGCCAGACCTCTGGAGGTGTGTGGTCAACCGGAGAACCGTGGTGGCCCCAGCAACACCCAGCCTGGGCTCCTCACAGCAATCGGAGCCCCCTCAGCCCTGGATCATTCCAGAAGCACAACTGAACCTCAGCACACCCCTGGCATAATAAGAGAAGAAATCAAAACAGGATCTAGGGCCAACCCGAGACTTAATTATGATGATTATTTTTTATTTCACCACCATGAAATTTCAACCCTAGGATGGCCAAAAGCCGAAGGCCGCACACCCTGGAATCCGAAACCTATTTTGTAAGCACTTCCCTCCCAGCCTCCCAGAGTTTAAATATTAATTTGCCTGTAATTGGCGGAGAAAACAAACAGGCAATTAAAAACGCTACAAAGCTGACTTTCTCCTTCCTCTGCTCTCCCCTCCCTTTTCATTTCGCTGCCGCCTAGAACTGGCTCTAAGACAATGGGACCCCGAGCGGTGTGGAATTCTAAGCCTGGGCTTGCCTTAAAGCTACAATATGGATTTAATTTATATGCAAATGCAAGCAATAAAAAGGCAGACACTGTAGAAATTATAGCCCCCCCCCCCCTTTTCTTAGGAGATGCTCAAACCCTTTCTCTCCTCTTGCAACTAAGACCTAATTATTATTGGTTCCTGCCACCTCCTCCCTCTCCTGCCCACTCTGGGTGTAAACTGGGCCATTTAAGGAAAACACAGAATATTGGGCACAAGAGAAGGCGCATCAGGATAATTTCACAGTCCGACTCCCTCTCTATCCCCACACCTCTCCCCGTCACCCCTCCCCACTGGCCTGCTGGGCTCTCCTGTTGACCAGTAGAACGCAAAAGTGATCAAAGCCAGCCGGAAGCCTTAAGTCGGCCAAAATAGGGGCTAAAGTATGCTAATAGAGGAGCTAAATATACTTTAATCCTGTTATAATACAAGGTAACTTAGAGGCAGGGAAAGGGCCTGGTGGCTTTGGCAGGGGGCGGAGGGGGGCTGGGGACCCCTGTGAACCCTGAATAGAAGTGGCTTCCTATTCTTTCTCTGGCTGGGGGTGGGGTGGGGCCTTCTTCCTCAGATGCTCACCCCAGCTCCGCCTGCCCCGTTTACTGAGTGTCAACAGTTGGGTGAGCAGGACTTCTCAGCCCTTAGATCAGAATCCTGTGACCTTCCACATTGAAGCGCACACCATTCAGCCAAGCCTTCCAGCTGTTGCCTGAATGATGAGAGTTTTTTTTTTCCCCCTTGGAGTAGGGCATGGCTTAGGAGGACACTAGGCAACAGTTTTAAATTATGTCCTCACCACCACCCAACTTGCTGTGCAGCTCCTGCAGGGGCCTGTGCAAAAGCCTGTCTTGGTCTAGCCTGCTGAGGATGGATTTCGGGCAGAACTGAGCAGGCCTCAGAAGGGAAGCAGCCTCTCTGCCCAGCCTCAGGGCCACAACCTCGAGCAGACCAGCCCCTCTCTAGTTTTAGAGGGTGGGGAGGAGCCCACCTTGAGTGTCTGACGCTCACTGATGTAGGAGTGTGGATCCTTGGCCTCCCCATCTCTCTCTGGGCTCTGGGCCTTGGAGGCTCTGGGGGATTCCAGAATGTCAGGGAAGCAGTTCTGGTTGGGTTCTCCCTTCTGGGCCCGGATGGTGGCAGAGGAGACTGATGTAATCTTCCAGCCAGCCAACTGCCTGGTATCAGAAGATTAGACACAAAGGTCTCACCGAGGCCTACCCCCCACCTTGCCGCTCAAGTCTGAAGGGTGGAGGGGGGCAGGCAGCCAGTGGTCCTGAATGTCTCTCCGTTAAGTACAAATTACATACCGGATATATCAAGTTGTAATGGTGTATTCTGAGTCTGACTGGTTTCCTAAGAACGTCGATGTACCCTCCAAAACGCCGAGACGATGACACGGGCAAACAAAAAGGAATTCAGTCCCGACAGAGTATGTTTTGTTTGAATTCAAGCACAGCTCTCTCTCTCTTTTTCTTCTTTTCTTTTTCATTCTGAGTTCCTCTTCCTCTCTGCCTTCCTCTTTGCACCCCAGAAGCCCCCACTTGAACACCTTAAGCAGCAGAATCCTTCTGACACATTGTGCTTGTGGGTTGTTGATCTTACGAAGTTGGCCAGAAAGTGTATGAACAATTAGCTCCCGGAAACCTGGCATTGTGCAAAGAGATTTTTTCTATCTTTGCCCCCGGCCCCTAACCAGGCCTCGGTTTCTTGGTGTGTGAAGTGAAGGGGTTGTGCAAGGTGGTCCCTAAACGCCCCCACTAGGGCCTCTGGGAGTCCAGGTGGCTGTCTGTCCAGCAGTATCTGCAGCAAACGCACACGTGGCCCTGAAGGGCTGGTGACACAGCAGGCGCTGAATCCATGCCCGGTGTTGCTGTGTGAAGTGCATCACCCAGTAGTGCACAGAAAAGCGCCTTTTCGGGGGGGAAAAAGACCACACAGGCTTCAACGTAAGAGACACTAGGATTTGATTCTGGCTCTACCACTTCCTGGCATTGTGATTTGGGGCAAACTCTTAACTTTTTCACACACGAGTTATTTAATCTGCAAAATGGGGGCAAGACTGACTATCTCTTGAAGTTGTAAGGATCAAATGAATAATACCTGTGATGTTCTTGACATGGTGCTCACGTCAGCCTGGTAAGTACCTACTGAGCATTACCTCTTGTTACTGCTAGAGAACTCAGACAGGTGCTACTTTTATGTTATCAGAGGAAAAGGCCATTTTTGTGGTTTTAATACTTATCTATTTTAGCAAGAGGGAAATGCAGCTGTCTACGTGAAGCCAGTTCTGAGTGATCCTCTTCCCCCATCCTTTTTTCCTACCAAAGGTGAGGGCATCCATGTTAAAATCTGGCTTCTGAATGAATGCCGAGGTCCTTGCTCCTGAGGCTGATCTAAGGCTCTCTCCCATTCTCCCTATCTCTGGTTCTGCCTTTGCTTTAAAATATCTTCCTTAAATCCTGGAGTAAGGCCTTTCCAAGTCTAAAGGGGAAAATAAAAACTATTTGCAAATGTCCCATCCAGCCAATACAATACTTGCTATTTCTCGCTTGAGGAGAATCCCACCCCCCAAAAAAACAATGAATCCTAAGGACTGAGTCATCATTTCTGTTCTTGCAACAACTCATAAAATGGTTTTAATTATATGGTGTTTCTCCAAGTAAACAACCCTACTGAAAGAGAAAACAACATTAAATTTTGCTGAATGAAGTTGGGAGCAATCTCAGCACCACGACTGCTGACAAGTAACCGGAACCTCCGATACTGTCCTTGTTCTCGTGCGTGTTTTCTCTTAACGGTAGCAACAAGGAAATAAGAACCAGCCCAGAGAGACAACAAGAGCAGCGTAAAACATAACTTCAGTACAGGACTCCAGATCGCAACTGAAATCCAGGAGTTATTTTGGTAACAGTTTTGCTAGGGGAAAAATATGCAAAGATCTTTGTTTCCACCATAAACAAACACAATATTATCCTGACTACAGTGTGACCCATAAAACATCCTTAGGTTGACTTCCAAAACGCTGTAGCAAACATATGAATAGTAACAGCCGATTACTGAGCAATTCCTCTTCTTCCTTTATTTAAACTCTTTATGTTCCACACATTCATTAACATTTCCCTGCATGTCTCATTATTATCTCATCAAACATTTATTATTACTTCAAGATAGATAATTAAAATTTTATACAGTTATTTCTCTGTATGACAATCCAGTAGATTTCCAGTGCCCCCACTCTCCCCAGCACGCACATGTACCCTCACAATTGGGTCGTGAAACTCATGAACTTTCGATTCAATGTTCAGAAAGCATAGGAACAAAACCTAAAATTCATTTCGAATGGGAGTTTAGTTTCCTGAATAATGGCTCAGTTATTGCAATTATTAAAGAATCAGAGAAAAGAGGTCTCACAGGACAATCCTTGTTCTTCATCAAATAAATAACCGGACTCCACTGATAATATTATGAGACAGACAAACAATGTACATGAGTGGCTTTAAGGCCTGAACTGGATTTGTTAGAACTGAGTACTCCCAGACAGCAGATGCAATAAACTCAAAAAGATTAGCAAAGAATTACTCCCTTTCCAGGATGCATATTACACATAGGATTAGAAACCCTGATATGGATTATATATCACACATATTGCACAGAGCACAGAAGTATCAAATTTATCGAAATGGGGTGAGATCTTTTTTCACCGGAATTTAAGAATGTACGTTGATTTTTGGCTACTTACAGCTCAGAAGATAATTTCCGGATGGGAAGAACGTCCAGCCTTAACAAGCCAGTGGCTTCTTGTTTTTCCTGTGCTGTTTCTCTGCCTAAATCCGAGCTCCAGCAGAAAAATCATCTGAGACCAAACCCAGCCCTAAGGGGCTTGGCTTGCAATTTATTAAATTGCTTGAATTTGGTTTAGGAGCTACAAATCTTTTTGTTTCTCTGAAAAATAACAAGTGTGCCAAGCTCAAAGAAATTTAGACTGCTGTCAATTTTTTTCCCATAAATATGCAAACCAGAAAGAAGTCCATTTAGTCTGTCTAATTAATTAAACTGATTAATGCCACTTACTTTGTGAAAAATACTAGCAATATACTTCAGTCATTTTAGCCCCAATCCAAAGCAGGGGAAGTCTATGGGTTGCCAACCCACCTCTTCTGAACACGAAAAACATCACTTTGCAAACAACAATTTTTCCCTTTTTGGAGCTTTCCACACATAGTCGGTTCAAGTTTTAGAATCATTCCCCAAGAGCACGGCTGCTCTGCACTCCCCTTGGAGGGGCAGTGTTGGGGCAGGTGTGGTAGGCACAGCCCAGAGTTCCGAGCTGCCAAAGGAGCCAGAGGGTCTGTGTGGGGTAGGGGGGATGTGCGTGCCATGTGCCTAGGAATGGGGTGGGAGGGTTTTAACAGGCGTTCAGGTTGTTCAATGATCATGTGTGGATACCGGGGTCTATCCTGGGACAGATGGCCAATGCCACCTCTGGCATCAGATGCCCGTTTAACCATCATTAAATCTCCTTCAGGCTGTCTGCATGTCCTTAGTGGCAACCATGTAAGCCAGCTACAAGACTGTATTAACATATAAAATGGGTTGGCTGGTAGAGAAACACAGTGGTCCCTGCCCTCAGGGAGCTTTAATTCATTAATTTTCGTTGTGCCCTTACTATGTGCCGAGCAAAGGAAAAAGTTAGTGTGCAATGCATATAGCCTCTAATTCCATCTCAAAGTGTTTGGTACACAGATTCTGATCCCAGGCAGTCCAAGGCTTTGGAGGGCTCAGGGGTGGATTCAGGGGTGGGGGACTGGGTGGGAATGGAGCAGGGATGGCATGGTGGGTGGGCTTTGAAGAATGCAGGGAATGTTGGGTACTGAGGAGCTGAGCCACACCTCTGTGAGGTCCTTATTGGGCATCTGTATGGTAGGCAAGCCACAGGCTAACTGACGGGGGAGGTCAGAGATCGTCTCAACAACATAGAACATAAACACTCTGCAAGAGGGGCCGGGGTAGAAGTCACCTTTGTCACTCCCACCCTGACAGCGTAGGAGGTACTTGCTCAAAGATGCTGTGTGCAACCAAGTTCAATCCATATCTGCCCTTCTGGATGTCCTTTGCAAAACGCCATCACATCTCCTCATCCTTTTTTTCCCAGCTGTTTTAGGGTCTTCCTCTTTTGTTCTGCAGACTGCAGAGTTTTTGCTTCATGATGCTCAGGTCTTGGGTCTCAGCCACACTTCTTCACACTTCAGTGCGCTGGTCTATGACAATATGTGGGCCCCTCTGAATGACCTTAGGGTCTACCGAGGTGTTAGATGTCTTTGGGGTGGAGTGGGGGTAACAAGGGAAGTATCGACCCTCAAAGGCTGTACTTTTGATTGGGGAAATAGAACCCAAAATCTGTTGGTGGCTCATGAGCTTGTTCTCGCAGTGAATCTATGAGGGAGGTATTTGATTATCACCATTTTGGAGAGAAGAAAAGTGAGTTTCCACAGTGGTTTTTAAGCTGCCAAAGTTACACAGAGAGTGCCCATGAGCCATCTTCCTCGTTCAGACATTTAGAGGGGCACCCAGAACACTTTTAGTGTTTGTTTCTATGTCTGTCTGCCCCCAATGGCCTGTGAATTTCTTCTAGGGCAGGGGTCAAGTTTGATTCGTCTGCTGTGCACACTTGGCACAAATGACCTTCAGTAAGGATGTGCTGAGTCAAAGGATGGCTCTCCCGCTGGGACTGGGGCTGGGAGAGCAGACACTAGAGGGCCATTCATTGTAGAAACAGATCGACAAAGACCAGGACAATCTAGCACAAGCACACAGTTTTCAGCTTGCATGTTTCCTTAATTCTGTCTTTGCTGTGGCAGTATTGACCAGGCAGTGAGAAATGCACTTCTTTGCACGCCCAGACACAGCCTAATGCTGAGCAAATCTGAGCTTACCCTCACCCCTAGCCCCGTTAAATTGGTTTGATCAGCCTGGTGGCCTGGAATGTCTGAAGTCTTGCAAAAGACACAGGGGTGTTTGTTGGTGGGTCTCGCATACACTCCCAAATTTGACATGGCTCGACAGTTGCACAGCTATCTCTGTCTGCTTCCAGCCCCAGCTCTGCCCCACTGCCCAGCCCCCATGCCTCCTGGCCACCAGCACATATGTCTAGTCAAGCCCTTTATACATCATTTAATTTATAACAAAATCCTGATTTTCATAATGGAGTCAGAGTTCACATCTTGGAGAAGTAACAAGTACTATACAAATGCCAGGTGGGAGGCAATGGGAAATGTGGCTTAGGAAAGTAGGGCTAGTCTAGGCTCAAAATCCCAAAGGTGTGATTTTGGACATGTCACTTAACCTCTACTGAATTTCTGTTTTTTTGTTTTTTTGGTTTTTTTGTCTTACTCTGTCATCTGGGCTGGAGTGCAGAGGCATCATCATAGGTCACTGCAACCTCAAACTCCTGGGCTTAAGCCTCAGCCTCCCGCGTAGCTGGGACTACACACATGCAGCACCATGCCTGGATAATTTCTCCATTTTTTTGTAGAGACAGGGTTTCACTCTTACTCAGGCTGGTCTCGAACTCCTGAGCTCAAGCAATCCTCCCACCTCAGCCTCCCAGAGTGCTAGGATTACAGGTGTGAGCCACTGTGCCAGGATTTTTGTTTGTTTGTTTTTTAAATGAAAGTTAATAGGGGTTTTCCTGAGGGCAAAATGGAATAACCTGTGTAGAGCTTGGGATGGAGTGGTACTTGATAAACAGTTCCTGTTACTATTTTTATTTCCAGGCCTCACATTAATCTGATGTACGTTTATCACAGCCTGTGTGGCCAAGAACGCTTCCATGTCTCATTACCCTTTGGATCCTGATATCCTCTACCATCGTGATGAAGCTCTGGGAGGGCAGTCAAGGGAACAAGGCCAGGCAGCTATTTTCAATGAGCGAAGGGGCCTGATCAGGAGGCAACAGAGAGTGGTGGGGTCTGTGACAGACTAGCGCGCCCATGCCTTGTCTCATGGGGTGATTGTGACTTACCTCTAGCCAATGCCAGCTATAAATGTGGGCACATTCTCAGAGTTTTAAAAAGAAGCCAGACCTCTTTTTTTTTTTTTAATGTGAAATCAGTTAGTAACTGATTAAAATCTTTTGAAAACATGGTACAGGCCAACTCTGTGTGGGCCAACACAAACATGTCTGTGGGCCAGATGCGGATCTCCACTGTGTGTCCTCTGGCCCAGAATCCCTGCCTTCTCCTGCACAGGCGTGAGGCAGGGTGGAGCTGGGAAAGGCGGGAGCCTGGCAGAATCTCGAGGCACTGCATCTTGGGTAAAGTGCCATGAAGGTCTACGCCAGCCCTCACTGGAATGTGGGAACAATGGAATGAATGTCTAGCACAGTGTCTGGTGCCTACCAGGAATTCAATCAGTTACTAGTGTTTTGTGTTCTAGAGAGGATTTTTCCCAAGATCACGTAGATGAGTGATAGCTTTGGGGCCATGTCAGTCCTGTTTTCAGTCTTCATTTCAGGGTTAATGTCATTTGTATAATCTTGGCAGCCTCACTATAGTTTGTGGGATAGTCTACTTCTGTCAATATTTTTTGCATTGTTATTTGCTGTTGATACAATTATACTTGAGGAGTTTCAGTACCAGAAGGGCCTTTAGAAATAACCTTGTCCCACTTCCATATTTCATAGAAAAGAAGACTGCATGCCACAGAAGTTGAGTGACAGACCCAACGTCCTATAACTAGGTTGGCTGCACTTCTGCTTTAGTTGTGGATGAATTTGAGGTTCCAGCTCCGTCCTTGCTTAGTCCAGGGTCAGGCTAAGAACTCCTTTAACAAGGACCAGATGGGAAATATCACATTGTCTGGGTCCAGAGACTGGTGGGTGCTTTATGCTACTAGCTGTAACCTGAGCAATAAGGCCTGCACGTGGGTGAGATTAGAAATTGGGGACGTGGAGGGGGAAGGATGGGGAGCTGATAGGAGGCATGGCTAGGGCAGTTTCGGTCCTGGGAAGAATGAGTCTCTGACTCCTGGAAACTTCCGTCTCCCTGCCCCTGATTAATTTTTCCGCTTTATATTATCCCACACTGTTAGATGATGCATTATCTTCCTTGTCTGTCTCCTCCCAGTAGAATGTAAGGTCCACAGTGTGTGTTGTGTAAGTAACAGTGGTAATGTATGCCCATGTGAGATTAGTCATGTTTGTCTCCTTCCTTCACACATGGTGTGGAAGGGACCAATCAGGTAACTTGTCCACAGTGACATTGCTAAGACACTACTGGTAGGCTAGAACCAGAAACCAGTCCCTTGATTCTAAGCATGGAGCTCAGTCCCCTCATCATTTCATGTATACATTCAACAGTCTTGACAATACAACACTGCCTGTAGCTTCAGTGCCTGTGGGTGGAAATAAATCTTTGAGCTAAAAACTTGCAAGTTAAGAAAAATTCATCAGAGATTCATAGATAGAGTATCGTATTGCTTTGGCTTGGAGTGATGGACACTGAGATAGAGCTTATCATATTGAAATAAAAAATAATCCCACTTCTATCCCCACAACTTACTCCAAATGGAAGGCAAGAATTGTTCTCCGACTTGGGGAAATAACATGGAAGCACCCAGACTTAAAGAGCTCCAAGAAGTCAGAGGGATCATTCCATTGATAGAATTATGGACTGGAAGAACTTAAAGTTGAAATCGATCTCAGGAATACCATCTGGACCCAGGTTTCCCTAAGAATGGTGCATGCACTCCTGGTAACCAGAATATGAACATTTTATATTTTCATAGTTACATATTTATTTTCATATGTAGTGGACAAAAATAACTATCTCATCAATCCATGATTTTAGGATATTATTGCTTAGGATAAGGCTTGCAAGAAAAAGTGATTTATTTAAAAGAGAAGTATTATGTTAATTAGGGGACAGGGGTTATGAGAAAATGGCAAAAATGCTGTTGGCACATAAATGCCAGAAGTTTGGAACCTGAATTTTTTAGCTAGGGAAAAAGACCCCATGAGATCTCTACCAAGGCCACTAAATAATTGGTGGCAAAGCTATGCCTTGATCACAGGTCTTCGAACTCCCAGGCTGGTGAGAGTCCAAGGAGCGGATGGCATCTTCCCGGCGTCCCCACCAACTGTGTTCTGTACCCATCTCTCCATTCATCAAATGCTTGCTGGGTGGCAATGGCCAGGAGTTGGGTGTGGTAGAGAAGTCGTGGAAGTTGTGGTTCTTCCTGCCCCAAGGAGCTTAATCTGTTGGTGAAGCAAGAGACGTACCTGAATTAGGAGTGATCGCCACACACTGTTGACCTCACATCCCCATCAGTCCCCACCTACGATTACTTATTCATTAACCATAAGCATCTATTTGTGTACTAGTGAGATGTTCGGGATAAAACACATACAAAAATAGAAAGAATGAGGGTGAGCTAAAGGCAGAGTAAGTAATCTTTTTAAATTTATCAATGAGACAAAAAGAAACTAAATATAAAAAGCGATGAAGTACAAAGGAAACTAAATACTGTAGAAACTGAAGAGGAAGTGATAAAGTCATTTTTTTTATTTTAAAAAATAAATTTTATTTGTTGATAGTAAAAAAAAGACATTTTGTTCTCAAAACTATTATTAGTTTTAGAGAAATGTATTTGAATGTGTTTAAATGTTGGCTTAACCCTTTGTGATAGAGCATTGGATTCAGAGTTCTGGTTCTAAGTTCCTTTCTTCCCCCCTTACCTAGTTTTAATGGTTGGCAGAGCTGAAAAAAGACTCTTTCAAAGATAAATAAATCCAAATGGAAGAAATGCAGTGCTGGCTGTGCTTGCTAAATCAAGATGCTCATTTGAAAAAAAAAAACCCATCCAGCAATTATGCATAAGTTTTTATTGAAATTCATCTAGTCAGCTAGTCAGTTTCTATCTTCCTTAATGTCAATTCTTGTAAACTAATCAAAAGTTATATTTTTAACAAATGAGTTCAAGATTCACTGAAGCTCTTCGTTTTGGAAAATTCTTAAATAGGTTACAAAATTGTTTCCAAGTTTTAAAAGTGTGCAAATATTTTAGCTGCTTCTTTTTTGTTTTAAAGGTATTACATATATTTACCTCAGAGAACAGAATCACTCAATGATGGAAACATTTCTAAACACTGGTGTTCAAAGTACTTTCACTATAGCTTAGATTCCTTTGGCAAAACAGTTATTTATCACTCATTGTTAAAACATCACTTTTTTCCTGGAAGGGACAAGTTAAAAAAAATAAGAATATGCCAGCTATTATGCTATGATAGCTAGTTTCATCACAGAAAAGTCCAACAAATTTTGAACATATGTTTTTGTAAAAGAAAAGAGTTATAACTCATCTTAAAATCAATTACCTTTTTATGTACTTTGCCATGAGATAACCTGCAGTCCTTTTAAAGTACAAAAGATTTTCATGGTCATTTCACATCTCATTACAAAGTATTGTAAACATTCTGCTGTTTAAGATAAGGTCACCGTAACTCCTGCGTAAACTGTACATGTCACAATGTGTGGAAACAATCAGAGGCGGGCGGGAGCCACTGATGTTCCACTGTAATGCGCACCAGCCACTGTCCTCTCTGGATTCCCCCATGCCTCATGACACATGATTGTCTGGCTTAGTGACCCGGTGAGGGCAGTCATGCTAAATCCTCAGTTAGATATTTGTAAAGTTTGCGTTGCTTTTAGACGGATAATAAACCCAGATAGATTTCTTATACTTTCTTCATACATCTGACTCTGGAGGTTGCTGAACTGGAGAAAGATCCAGAATAATGTGCATTGCAGAATTATGTGGTATAGACTTAAAAGAAAGTGGGCTGGAATGCCAGGAAGGCTTCACTGAGGAGGTGGGCAGAGGCTGGGCTTTGGAGGAGAGAGTCGATTTGGGCTGGTGGAGTGGAAGTGAGAGAGGAGCTGACAGGGGCCCTGTGGCAAGACCCCATGCAGTCTCTCGGGAGGCCTGGGTTCCCCTTTGGCCTCTCCTTCCTGGAAGGGATCGGATGGGCTGAGCGGGGGCCAGGGAAGCCACTTCCTCTGAGCAGGGGTGGGCTGGAGTAGCACCAGGGGGTGGGGCTGCGGTTGATGCTGTCCTGATTCTTGGCAGAACCGCAGGGTCCTGCCTCCCTGCCTGCCACTCACTGTCCTGACCCACGCCCACCCCTGCCTTGCCATCGCCGAATCCTGGCACCTTGCATCATGTCTTCACTTCTCACATGGTCTCCTGGGTTGCCAGGAGCAATCCAGCCACCCTGACCAGGCCGGTGCATGGTTCCTTCTGGGGTCATTGCCCTGAGCTCTTTGGCCTACAGTTGGCATCTTAAGGTTGGCCCCATGGATCTAAAGCATTAAAGTGGAGGATCAGAAATGGTAGGGCATAGGGCCCTGAAGACATTTCTTGCCATGATTCATGAAAACCAAGGCCAGATCCTCCAAGGTGGGCCACGGAGGGAGCCTGTCCAAGTGGGCTGCTGCAGTGAGGCCAGGAGCTCTGTTTCTCGTCCCAGGCCCTGAGATCCAGGGTCCTCTTGAGTTCTCCTGCTCGTTCCCACCGCTACCACCACTCTGGCCTTAGGAGGTGCTGCTGCTTTGTTTTTTACTCTTTGGCCCAAACTTAGAAAATACCTTCCTTTCCTGATCCAAATAAGGCTAGAAGTTTCAAGGGTCAAGGCTCTCTAATTTCCACTTAATTAACTCTAATCCTTCCTCCCTTTCCAAGTCGGGGAATGAGCCAGGCCCGAATTATAGGTAAAACCTTCTTCGCACCTGCCACCCAGGACAGAGGTCTAGACTCCTTGATTCCTCAAAGTCTAAGTTCCATACAGAAAAGCCATGGATGAAGAGAAGGTCACGTGTCATGCCTTGTTGGTCTCATGTCTGCCTTCTTAGTTCTAGCTTTCCCTCTGGGGTTCCTCCTCTTTCCTGGAAGATCAGTGCTGGGAATGGCCATCCATAAAGATCTTGCTTATCTCCTTGGACTTGCAGACCATTAACTAATTAATTCAATCAATAAATGTTTATTTTCTACCACGTACCTCTGTGCTAAATACTGGCTACATCATGGTGAGTAAGACAGAGAGGGTCTCTGTTCTCCATGAGCTTTGCAGTCCAGTGGGGGACGCATATGTTACACCCACGGTCACACAGCTGTGTGTGTGATTACAAAGAGGATAAGTCTACATGTCAAACTCTGGGTTCTATGGTGGGCACTAACAGTGGTAACGGGGTGGGCACTGAAGGTATCTGTGAGGAAGAAACCTTTGCGCTGGGGCCGGAAGAACGAGTAGTTGTTACTGAAGAAGATGTGGAGGAGGAAGTGTTGGAGGCAGAGGAAAAGCACGTGCAGGGGACGGGAAGAGGAGAAGCTTGGCTCAGTCAAGGAGCCAGAGGTGAGTATGACTGAGCCAGGGGTGGACCCTTGAGGAGCTGCAGGGCAGGGGCCAGAGCACTCACAGGGAGTCCACGAGTTTGGACTTTATCCTAATAGAGGCGGGGAGCCACTGAAAACTTTAAACCCAGGGAGTGGCGTGATCAGATTGTGTGTTAAGGTCACCATGGCTGGTGTGTGGTGGGTGGGCTGAATGGAAAAAGAAGAAAGAGTAAGAGCAGATGGGGCTATTGGAGAGGTTTATGCCATTGATGACAGTGGCCGAGAATAGATGGTGCAGTAGACATGGGAGAACAAGACATGGGACAGTGCAACCCGGGAAGCCAATGTTGTTATCAGAAATGCCCATGCACAGACAGTGGCAGCGCCCGAGGCCTTCCACATCGTGGTGTGTGGGAGCTGGCTCATACCCGCTCCCAGGAGCCTATTGTTAGCTTTTCTTCCCAACTCAGCACTCAGTGATGCCATTTGGTATCTCGAAGTCAGCCAAGGTGGCTGTATTTACACCATAGAAATTAGCAAGTGCTACAAACTGGGGCTTTTTCTTCGAGGAGAGCCAGCCAGCTGTTAAATGTTTGCCAGCACACTCCCACTTGCATATAACCCCTTTTTACCAGCAAGTGGCCAAGAGCCCCCTCCCAGGGTGTGTCGTGCTGTGGTTGGGATCTGCTGGTCAGACGGCCTCTCAGCCTTCCCTGGCCACGAATCAGTCTCTGCGCTGCCCGGGTGCGTAGGCAGTGAGTGGACCTTCTGAATACACCGCAGTGCAAACTCCACAAGCATTAATAAGCTGCCACTGTTTTCTGGGGACAGTGCTTATTACAGGGGACCACAGAGATGAACTTTGCCCCATCTTTACTCCCTAAACTGGAAGAGATGAACCTGTTCACAAGGAAACTGGGTGCCAGGCCCTCACGGTAAGTTGAGAAGTGAGGTGTCAGTAGTGTTCTCTGGAAGGTCTGAGAGAATAATTCATTCCAAATGAGGGGCCTTAGCAACGTTCGCTGGGAGCAAGGTATTCCAGATGGGCCTTGAAGAATGAATAGGTTTTCAGAAAGAAGAGGAAGAGAAATCCTGGTTGGAAATAGCACACAAAAAGGCCCCAAAGCAGGAAAGCATGAGAGGTATTTACGGACTAACAGCCAAGTAGATGCTGGAGTAGCAAGAGCGTGTGCGTGTGGGTGGGTGGGAGGGAGCCTTGAGTGTTGTGGCAAAGCATTTTGATGTTTGCAGGCAGCTGGGATGCAGAGGAGGCTTTGAGCAGCGCCTCAGGGGGGCAGTGGTGTGGCCAGAGCAGGGACCCCAGTCAGGAGACTGTTCAGTAGGGCCGTTCAGCTTCTGCATCCCACAAACAATGTGCTAGCTGACATTCTATCTTGCCAGTCTCAACACTATTCTCGTCTCCTTTAATGACCTGGCACACATAACACACCCAGGCACAATTTGGTGGCTTCAGTTAACACCACACAAATGCCGAACTCAAAACGCGCACCTTTACTGAAGATTCCCTCTGAGTCGCAGCCTTGGGGCCCCCAGGAGGTGGTGCTGTCCCAGCCTGCTGGTACCTTGGACCACCACGATGGCATTCAAGGACTTAGGACCCTGATAGGCACCCCCCAGTGTCTGTTTCTGAGTGTTCCCTCCTCCCTATTCCTGGGGAGGCAGAGGGCTCAGGGCGGCAGCCACACAGGTGCAAGAGGAAGAGCACAGTCTCATTCTGTCACATGTTAGCTCGGTGAACTTGGGCTGGTTGTTCTGCCTCAGTGAGCCTCAGTTTTGTCATTAATAAAAAGGGGTATGAAATACTAACTTTTAGAGTTGTTGTGAGGGCTAGGGGGTGTGACAGTTGTACAAGAGGCTGAGAGTTTACAGCTGGACTGACTTGGGCATGAATCCCAACTGTGTGAACTAGTCACATTGCTTTACATCTTTAAACTCCAGTGTCCCCAGACAGTGGTAGAAATCACTTTCTCTGAAGGTCGTCGTAAGGGTCCAGGGTGATGAGGATCGCCAAGTGCCAGGCACATGGTCAATGGTCGATCAGTGGGAGCTGCTTTGCTGTGTTGTTTTTATTAAAGTGCTCAGTGGAGTGGCCTGCCATGGAGCAAGCAGTGAACGGAAGCTTCCGGCAAGGCTGGGCTTGTCAGCACACCCTAATTCTAGCCTGCCTGTGTCTCTCACCAGCTGGACAAACCAGTGTTCTGCTCTTGGCCTCAAGACCCTCATTTTAAAATGATGGGGTTGGATCACATGATTTTCAAGGACCCTTCTGACGCATTTCCACACCAGGGCCCAGATCCTTTACGTGGCTTGTGTTTGACACCTGCCCCTGCCGACTGGACGTGTCATACACAGCGGCAGAAGGCTACAGGGAGAGGCTGGGGCGCTGATCCTGCTGCCCTCAGGGGCTCGCACATCTGAGGCATGCGGAGGTTTGAGAAAAGGACAGAATGGCTGGGCTGGTTTGTCTGAGGCAGGACGGGGCTGCTGGGGGCGTCGGTACGCTTTGCAGAATGGATCCAGTGCCTGGCATAGAGGAGGGGACTCAACTGGCATGTCCAAAGTGATTAAATGATCTGGACACTTACTGAAACACTGGCCCCACCTGTCATGTTTCCTCCTAGACTGAGGACACCTCATGTTCTGGGCAGCCTGTGCCTCCCTCCAAAGGACACCTGACTCCAGGGACCCCCGGACCAGACACGTGTTCCACTGGGCGGAGCCTCCTTCAGATACGGTGGGTGTGAGGAAACATCTTACCTCCTGCAGCTCCCTGCACTTGTGCAGGCACAGGGGGCATCCACACGGCCTCCTTTCAGCTGGGATCCTGATCAATGAGCAGCTCTTTGCCTCCCCACCAGCTGCCACCTCTCCCTTTGCTCCTCCAGTCCTCTCTGTCCTCACCAGGCTGCTGCTTGACCCTCAGTGCACAGGCCCCCTCTGCTAGCCGGGATCCTTCCAGCCCAGTTGCCCCGTGTGCTGCCCCCCTCCGTTCCTTGTGTGCCCCTTCAGGCCGGGCCCCTCCAGCCTCCCTTTTGCTGGGATTATTCCCAGTTATCCTCCCTCTTCCTGGCCCCTGTGAACTGGCGATGCATTGGGGTGGTCAACCCAGCTTGCGATGCTCAAACCCAGCTGAAGTTTCAGATATCTTAAATGTCTTTGTTAACTTATGACACTGGTGATGTTTGTCTGATTGAAAGGAATATGGACCCTGCCTGAGGATTTCTCACTGGAGTCCGCCACCTCTGCTCGTACTATGTGGGGCTGGTCTGGGAGTTCCACTGGGGCAGGCGTGACACCATGGACCTGTCACACCCTCACCTCACCTGCCTCCCCAAAGCATTCACGAAGGGGTGCTCTCAGAGGGATCTTGGCCTAGCCTTGTGAGGCCTCTGTAAGCCTGGCTGGGGTTGTGTTGATTTGGCTTATGTGGCCCTGGCACAAGAAGCTTCTGGGCCCTCTTGCTGGAGTCTGTTATACCTAATTCCTCCCTGCTGGGACCCCGTGCTGGCCTTCTCCAGTTTTAACACTCTGACACCAGACCCTTGAAGATCTGGCCTCTGTTCAACACTCATTGTCTGCCCAGCCCCAACCCTAGCAGCCCTGCTTCCCTGCCTGCTGAATGGGCTGCAGGTCCCTGTGTGCCATGCTTCGACCTGTTCCAGCTGCCTGAAGTGTTCATCTTCCTCTTGGCCTGGCTAAATCCGACCTGCCCTCCAACCTTCACCTGGGAGTTCACCTCTGTCTGGCCCCTCCCGACTCCATTCTCTTCCTGCCACCTCAGGCTGGCACAGGCACCTGCCCTTGTCACTTCCCAGCACCTGGGTTTCCTCTCCAGAGACACTAGTTTCACCACGCTGTGCTCTTCCTCATGTGAACTGTTTCCAGAGGAGACCAAGGGCCCTGTCCAGGTGCACAGCACAGGTTTGCTGAAGGAATGAGAGTGCCCAGCCCTTTACCCCTCCCGCTGACATTCCTTCCTTAATTTCTTCTCTGCGCATCTTTCTGAGTCCCAGGCACCTGCTTATTGGTTATGTTTCTGGAGCCCTGAGTCTAACCATGAACCTATCAGGCTGACTGGCCTTGAACTCAGCAGGAAAGAGGGGAGCAGAGGCCACAGACCAAGTCTGACTCCTGGTCTTCGTGTTGGCTAATGTCCCAGCCACCCCAGCTGGTGGTCCGCTAATCTTATCTTCAGCAAGAAAGAAGGCATCTCATTCCCTCCACTGCATAATCACCCTTGACCTAAATCCAAGCCACCCTTGATCTTTTTTTAATATGCCCAATGATTCTTCTGCTCTAACCCCAAACTCCGTAGCAAGGCTCCCAGGACTTCTGTGGTCTGGCCTGTAGATACACCTTTCTGACCCCTTCTATCATTTATTCATGTGCTCCACCCACAGTTCACTGTTTCCTAAACAGCTTGTGGCTCCTTCATGCTTCCTGTGACTTTGCACATGCTGTTCCTTTTGCAAGGCATGCCCTTCCCCCTCCTCCCTGACAGGTCAGGTACCTGCTCTAGTTCCCACGGATGAGCCACCCCCCCTCCTCAGGGATCCTTAGACTCTGAGTCTTATTTTTATGACCACCCCCCCAAACTCCTTTTACCAGATTTTGCTTTAATTATTCATCTGTATTTTATTCTCACTAGAGCATGTGATGAGGCCTAACTTCCCTATTATCTCTCTTTGCCTCCTCCCACCCCTCCAGCCCTTGGAGGTGTGTCTGACCCGTGGTAGGCCCTCCTTCCTGCTCCTGGTGAGCACCCTAATGCAGGTGTCTCTTGAAGTAGCATCATCATCACCTACTGAGCAGAATCTGCATTTTACTCAATAACAAGATCCCCTGTGGATTCACACACACATTGAAGTTTGAGAAACACGGCCCAATATTCAAAGAGTTTCTTATGTCTGATCAAAACCTTTGCTGGTTTTAGCCAGCTGCTGGGACAAAACACGGCTGCACTGGGCCTTTTATCTTCCTGGTGGCTTGAGAATGTTTCATTGCACCTTTGCACATCCCCAACCAGAATAAATGAGAACAATGTTCTTAATGTGCCTACCGGCAGGTTCTTCTCTTCTAATCAGGTCCATATGCTTTTTGTGACTCCTCTTCTGGAATGTAAAAAAAAAACCCTATTACCAAGTCTTCTTCCTAGTAGCCTTTTCTCTGTAGCCAAGTTAATTCCAAATAGAACATCTGGAAATTCTATTTTTTTGCCTAATTTGAACCAGACTAAAACCAATCTGCATAAAAGTTTATGAACTTTCTGGGCCCTCGCACCTTATATTTCCCCATCTGCAGAAGCTGGCAATTTGGAGGCCAGGAATGGGGAGCATTTGCCCATCTCTTTTTCTCGGGCTGGGAGTTTGTTGCCTTGTGGATTGGGGCAGGGAGCTGGGATGGTGGTGCAGTGGGAGTGGGGGGAGTACAGGGAGAGAGAAATGGATGGACTTGAATTTCTCATGCAAAAATAAATCTGCAAGTGGATTTAAATGTCCTTTAGCTTTATGCTGAGGTGATGGGTGGCTGAGAGGGGATGGGGAGGGCGTGATGCCAGGTGAGGGAAGAAAAATGGAGTGTTGGCAACGGGGGAAGGGAAGGGGATTGAGGCAGGTACCATCAGCAATAAACTGGAAGGTGTATTTTAGCAGCAGTCCATTGGCCCAGTGGCTCAGGATTTGGGAAGAGGCTAAACTAGCTCTTGTCTTTGTTATTAGTTTGGCTAGAGACTTGCAGGCTAACTGAACTGAGAGGGCAGCCCAGCAGTGAGGGGCTCGGAGTATCCTCTGTCATTGTGGGTGAAGAGCAAGAAATGAAAACAACTTGAGATATTTTAAGCAAGATGCAACAAAATTCCAATCAAAATCTCAACAGGCTTTTTTCCTTTTTTGTAGAAATTGACAAGCTGATTCTAAAATTTATGTGGAAGAGCAAAGGACCTACACAAGCCAAAACAATGCTGAAAACGAAGAACAAAGTGAGAAGACTCACAGAACCTGATGGCAAGATTTACTGCAAAGCTGCAGTAATTGAGTCAATGTGCTATCGGTGAAAGGATAGACACATGGATGATTTGAGCACGAGGAAATCGAATAGAGGGAATTCAATTCTGCCTTAGTCCCTTTGAGCTGCTACAACAAATACCATAGACTGGGTGGCTTATAAACAGCACACATTTATTTCTCACAGTGCTAGAGGCTGGGAAGTTCAAGATCAAGGTGTTGACAGATTCAATGTCTGGTGAGGGCCATAGATGGTGCCTTATCACTATGTCCTCAAGTGGAGGAAGGGCTCTCTGGAGCCTCTTTTTTAAGACCACTAGTCCCATTTGTGAGAGCTAAATCTTCATGACCTAATCACCTCCAAAGGTCCCACCTCCTAATACCATCACATTGGAAGTCAGGACTTCAACACATGAATTTGGGTGCGGGGCAGGGGCACACACAGTCAGGCAATAGCAGATGCTTACAAAAGCATTGGAAAGGCTGGAGGGGTGGGCTCTAGGCTGGGCCTCTGAAAATGAGTTCTGGGGTACAGCACTCTCAAACCCACCATTCAGGGAGTCACCATGATCCAGGTATCGGGAAGCTGGAGTCAAGGTGCCACTACAACCTGATCTGTCTCTTGATATCCAAGAACCTGAAAAGAGGACTCTGGAATATTTCTGCAGAAATTCCTTACTCTCCATAATTTTCCTTGTCAGCAGGGGAAAGTGGGGAGGGAAGGGGAGAAAGGGAAAAAACACCCAAAAGAGCCTCCATTTCATTTTTGCCTTCAAGTCTTATCGTGGGAATACAAATTGCATCTAGTACGCCAGCTGTAAAGGATACTGGCACATGTGTTTCTCAGCTTTCCACCCTCTGCAGTACAGAGAGTTACCCGGGAAGTAGGGAGCAAAGGCAGTTGAGCAAACCGACCATGGCATCCACCGCCTTTCTGATCTCAGAGCTCCAGCTGCTCTAAGAACAACCACTCAGCAGTCGTGTGAGGATGCTCACGGCAGGCAGAGCCCAGGGCTGAGGTGCTGGAGCCACACGGACGTGTAAGATAAACGTCCGACATTTATCAAGTACTTACTGTGCACCAGGCACTCTGCCGAGAGTTTGCATGGGTCTTCATCCTTATGACACCCTGACGAGGGAAGGATTGTAGTTCCCCCATACTATAGATGGAGAAACTGAGGCTAGAACAGGACGATACCTTTTCCAAGGTCACAGGTTTGAACTCGGATTGTCTGACTCTAAAGCTCATTTCTTTCTTTTCTACTACGCTGTCTCGAAAATATGCATCCTAAGCACACGGCAAAGGGTGGAAGGAAAGGGAGAACATGCAGCACCCAGGGGTGAGACCTGTCACAACACCCTGAGGGCTGGAGGGGGGGAGGCCACAGGAGGTGGCTTTCATGTTCTGCTCTCCCCAGGAGGTCCCTGATCCCTTCTTAAACATTTTATAGGTGTGGATGCTGTGCAGCCACTTGGGTGAAATGGATTCAATTAACTTTTCAACATGGCAGGGGTAGTGGGTTGAATTGTGTCCCCCCCAAAAGTGTGTCCAGGTCTTAACTGACCGTATGAATGTGACCTTATTTGGAAACAGGGTCTTTGCAGATGTGAGTAAGGTAAGGATCTCAAGATGAGATCATTCTGGATTGGGAGGGGCCCTGAATCCAATGACCAGTGTGCCGCCGGGAAGAAGATCACGAGAAGGCAGCGGCAGGGATGGGAATGATGCTGCCACCTGCTCAGGGGCCACCAGAAGCTGGAAGAGGCAGGAAGGAGCCTCCCTAGAGCCCTTGGAGGGGCACAGCCCTGCTGACCCCTCTATTTCAGACTCTGACCTCCAGAATAAAATAAATTTCTGTAGTTTTAACCACCCAGTTGGGGTGGTTTGTCAGGACGGCCCGTGAAAACAAATACAATCGTGAAAACAAATACAATCGGTAAGGTAAAGGTCGCCTTGATGGACAAAGTCTTCAAGCTTCAAACGGGTCCTCCTCCTAGAATTTGCAGTTAGTTTACAGGCATCCTGACCTTCTTATTTAGAAACTGAGCATTCATCTTTTTTCACTGTATTTTATTTTTCTTCTCTGCCTGAGAACTTCTCGCTAAATCTCTCCCGCTAATCCAAGCTCTATACTTCCCAGAGAACTTGACAGTGTGACAGCCTGGGCATCAGAGTCGGACAGTTGTGGGTTTAAACTCTGACTCTGCTGTGGGCCCGTGGGCGAGTTGCTTAACCTCTCTGGGTTTTAATTTCCTCATCTATAAAAAGAGGGATAATATCGATATTCGCCTCACAGGCTGGGCAGATGAGGCAACGTGCCTAACGTGATGTTCAGCAGATGGTCAGTCTCATTCTTTTCCCTTTCCTTCGAGAGCAGAGGCGAGACCCTCTCCTGGAAGCCTCCTCTGAGGAACGTTAGTCCTCACCGCAAGTCCCAGTCACTCCAGCCTTGAGTCTGCACTGGGTGTGCTTCCTAGCTGATTCCTGTGCATGAACCTCACCCACCACCTCCTGGCCCTGGGGGGCCGTGGTGCTGCCCCCACCTCTGCTGGTCTGACTCTTCCTTTTGTGGCTTTCCCGCAGCACCTGGTGCAGGGCCAGCCACACAGAAGCCACGAGGAGATGTTTACCCCAGAGGAGATGATGGGGAGCCTCTGCCCAGCTTTGGAGAGACTGTGTCTTTACCCCGCTAAACCCCATTTCTTGACAGTGGCCAGATCAACTCATCTGGACATAATCAACAGAAATGGGGTGCCCCTGGGATAGGTGCACCAGAGAAGTGGAGGATACAGCCTCTACATGGAATGGGGGCTCATTAGTTCTTCTCACTCTTGCAAACACGATAATTCTTTAAATAAAAAAAAAAAAGGAAAAAGAAAAAATTACCTGTCACTTTTTGCGCCATTTCTCGGTGGCTTCTGCACAGCCTCACTGGAGGGGAGCCTCATTACGAAGACTTTATTAAGCTTGCAAAACAGGCTGGGAAGCGCAGCGAGAAGCATACAGAACTAAACTTGCCACAATAAATGAACAAAGTGCGTTCCTGATGCCTGGCCCCTTTGGGAATGGAAGCCCAGGAGACCTTGGAGACTATTAGTATGCAACTTTATTAACTTCGCTCTGCACACAGCACTTAGCCCGGGGCGGCTCCACGCAGCTCCTGGCCGGAGCGCAGCTCCCAGTTCACCTCCTCCTCGCTACCCCTCCTTTCAAGGGCTTGGTGGCTGCAGCCCATTTGTTCCTCTTGCCACGAGGCCCTGGGGTCAGAAGCTCTGTCCAGAGGCTCCTATACTAAGATGAGCTCACTGCCCACTTGCCTGCACATCTCTAGCCAGGGTGACCCTGAAGAGGAGATGGGGAGAAGAGAAGCCCAGCAGGGCTGGGTCATTTTGCCCAGTTGGGACGGGCACAGTCCTGTCATGCCAGATTGCTCTACCGTTACCCCCCGTGCCTACCCCATACTGTTCCCATCCTTTGAAATAGGTGAATATGGCACATCACGCTAGGGTCCCTTTGTCCTCTGGGGAGATCCCTGGGGAAGTCACTTTTCCTATGAGCCTCAGTCTTCTCATCTGTGAAATGATGCTGACAGTGCCCAGCTGGTGGGGTTGTTGTAACTTTGATGATGTACATGAACTTCAGCACCTGGCATGCAGTAGGCACCTGCATGTCCTTCCTCTCCTCTTTCTCTTCTGTAAGGATGACAGAAGTGCTTCCCCAGGAGCTGCTCTGGGCAGGGAAACCCCAGCATGTGGGAGCTGCAGGCTGCACATGGCGCTGTCAACCTGGACCTCTCCCCACAGCCCAGCCAGCTCTGGGATTGTCCACGCCCTTTTCAAGCATCTGCTAGTTCCAGGCTGTGCTTCCCCTAGGAATTGTGGGCTCCCTGGAGCTTGCTCCTTCTTGACTCGAAAAATGCTGGCTCAGGCACTTTGGGAGCCCCTCCTCTGTGGAGAGAGAGTGGTATAGAAAGGAGACCTGAAGTGCTGAAGGTTCCAGTGCCTGAAAAATGGCCCCCTGTGTCTCTCTGGAACCCTGGGCTGCAATGGGCCAATGACAGTCTAGAGAAGGGCCTGGCTCAACCCCATCCAGGTGTGCTGGGCTGGGGAGGAAGGAGGGGAGTCAAGTGTGTCCCCACAGCCATCTCTCCGGTGGGTACAGTTAGGCCTTCCAGTAGAGGTGGCCCAGCCTTGTGGTTACCAGGGGGCTCTGGCCTTCAGCTGCTGATGGGTGGCTCTCAACTTCAGCTCTTATTTGTTGGGAGACTTTAGGCAAGTTGCTTAATCTCTCTAAGCCTCAATTGCCCCACTGGTAAATGGAAATAATGATGTAGCAACCAAATGAGATAGAGTTCTCAGCACTCAAATAAATATTGCTGCTCTTGTTTTAGTTTAGTTAGTTTTAGTGGCTTCTTCTCTGTTTTTGAAACAGGGTCTTGCTCTGTCTCCTGGGCTAGAGTGCTGTGACATCAGCCTAGCTCACTGCAACCTCAAACTCCTAGGCTCAAGTGATCCTCCTGCCTCAGCCTCCCAAGTAGCTGGGACTACAGGTGTGCCACCACACGTGGCTAATTTTTTTATTTTTTGTAGAGAAGGGGATCTCACTCTTGCTCAGGCTGGTCTTGAACTGCTGAGCTCAAGGGGTCCTCCCACCTTGGTCTCCCAAAGTGCTAGGACTACAAGTGTGAGCCACCATGCCTGGCCTTAGTGTTTATCTATCTATCTATCTGTCTATCTATCTATCTATCTATCTATCTATCTATCTATCTATCTATCTATTTATTTATTTATTTTGGAGACAGAGTCTCACTCTTTTGCCCTGGCTAGAGTGCCGTGGCATCAGCCTAGCTCACAGCAACTTCAAACTCCTGGGCTTAAGCAATCCTTTTGCCTCAGCCTCCCAAGTAGCTGGGACTACAGGCATGTGCCACCATGCCCAGCTAATTTTTTGTATATATTTTTAGTTGTCCAGATAATTTCTTTGTATTTTTTTTTAGTAGGGACAGGGTCTCGCTCTTGCTCAGGCTGGTCTCGAACTCCTGACCTCGAGTGATCCTCCTGCCCTGGCCTCCCAGAGTGCTAAGATTACAGGTGTGAGCCACTGCGCCTGGCCCGTAGTGCTTATTTTCAGTCATGATGAGGAAATAAAAGTTGGAAGAAGTGTCCTTACTCCAGTTGGCTCTGGGGACTGGGGTCAGTCAACATGAATAAAAAACTTCCCAGGAGATGTAAACTAACAAGGAGATAGACAAGTCATAAATTAACATACACTGGGAGATTCACAAGTAACTGAAGCTTGAATAAAGTTCAAGAGGGAAGTGTGTGATCCTGTCTTGTGGACAGGAGTTTGGAGATGGCTTGATAAAGGGGAAGGCAGGTGTGTTGGGCTTGATAAAGGGCTGGACAGGAACCCAGGCCTGTCCAACTTCAGCATCTTTATGCTTTTCATGACATTGTGCTGACATTCGCACAATAGCCCCTGCTGGTAGGGAGCGCCCAGTCTAGGTGAGAAGAGTGGCCTTTATCCAAGGATGAGATAAGGCAGGGATGGCACTGGGGCATCACAGGAGAACAATATCTGGCCTTACCTGGACACCTGGAGACCTGGCTCCAGTCTTGGGGCCCTGGGAGAAGTCTCATTCTGCTTGAGGTCTTGGTTTCCTCATCTGGCAAATGAAGGGGGTGAGCACCATCCCTGCTCTGAAGTTCTGTGTTCAAGGAGTAATTATTAATAGTTCCTGGAGAAAAAGTCCAGGAAACAGAAAGCATCTCCCAGAAGTAATGAGTAAAGAGGGGACAGGTAGGGGGATCACCCACAAGGGATGGAAAAGTGAGGATTTGGGGTTCTCCAGGTGGGCTGTGGAATGAGAGCGTGAGGTTGCTGTGTCAGCTCAGGCCCAAGTCTGTCGTCCTTTGCCCTTGGATCCTGATTCCATAAGGACTCTGAGTGTCAGAGGGGCTGGACATGGCCTTTCCCAATGCCACTCTCAGGGGTTAGGGACCATCTCAAACATAACCTTCCACAGAGTCCTGAAACCATTGATCTTAGCCCTCCCATTTCTCAGGTGAGGAAGCTGATGTCCAGAGATAGGGAGGAAATTAGCCAAGGTTACTTAGAAGTCAGAGACAAGCCTGGGACTAGGAGACTTTAGGCTCATGGAAAGTTTGGAGCTACAATCCAGGACTCCCAATTCAAAAGCTCATGTCTATTTATAACACATTAGCTACATCCAGACATGTGATATGGATTTGTTACTCAGGATAATACGAAAAAACATTTTAAGTCCTATTAACCTCTTTCGTGGGTGTCATCTTAGATGATGTTAAATGACAGGGGAAGGGTATGACTGAGTAGGGTGTGTGCAGGGGACAATCAGGACAAGACCTACAAGGGTATTTCAGAGCAAGCAATTTGGAGATGTGGACAGTTAACACTAGAAGAGCCTACAGGTAGATCTACATAAGGTGGGCAGTTGATAATTATTATTATTAATTATTATTAGCTCTAATTAACTCCTTAAGGGCTTCACAGATTCACCCAACTGTAATGCAACAGTGGGAGGCCCTGAACTTGTGCACCTCAAGGTTGGCAAATCCATGGCACCCATTCTACTGCTACTGTTTGCAGCCTTGGCAGGCATCATTAATCGATCACAGCACTCTTATGTGGCCTCAGAATCCCTTTTGATGTAGTTCCTGAGAAGCCACTGCCAGTCAACAGGACGGGCGTGCAAGGGCGCTCTGTCTGCCCTCACCCATCTTTCTTATATGGAGTTGGAGAAACTGAAATCCAGAGCAGACTCACCGAGGCCTCTTAGTCGGTTTGTGGCAGGCCCCGATTTTCCTATCTCCAAATATTTTGCTCTGTGTACCAAACTATCCTGCTTTACCTGCATCACTTTGAAGAAAGAAATGCAGAAAGTTGCAGTAATTGCCCATCAGCAGCCAGCTGTCACCTGGCAGTGAGCACCAGTCTTGTGTTTCTGTCCATGTGACGGTTTTGGTTCCAACTTAATAGACAGTTTGTTTCCCTGATGGCCCCCCTAAGCCCCTTAAAGTCCAAATTCAGGGAATTTACTTTCATGACTTTCTGCTACCAAGTCTGAGGGAACAGGGAGGCCAAATAGTGTTCTTCAGGGAAGATGATGGCAGAAGGGGCAGGGTGTTTTCCAGAACTACTTCCAAGGATCACACATCTAAACTCAAAAGGCCCTGAGGGGGCATTTTCGTAAACAATTGCCATAATAATATAAATAAAACAAAGCATCTCATGAGCTCCAATGCAGCTGTACATCCTCATGTGGAAATGAGTTTTTTGGCTTGCTGGAAAATGGGGTCATTAACGCTTCTCCTCATTATTATCTCTGCCCAGGCTCCATCTAGAAATCATTTTTGAAAAATGATCAACCAATTTCTAAACAGGGCAGGATTTATTTATTTATTTATTATTTATTTTGAGACAGGGTCTCACTCTGTTGCCCAGCTGGAGTGCAGTGGCATCATCATAGCTCACTGCAGCCTCAAATTCCTGAGCTCGAGTGATCCTCCTGCCTCAGCCTCCAGAGTAGCTGGGACTACAGGGGCATGCCACCTCACTCAGCTAATTTTTCTTTTTTTTTTTGTACAGACAAGGTCTTGCTGTTACGCAGGCTGGTCTTGAACTTCTGGACTCAAGTGATCCTTCTGCCTCAGCCTCCCAAAGTGCTGGGATTATAGGAGTGAGCCACCATGCTCACGCCCAGCCAGGGCAAGATCTTTAAATGGACCTGTTGTTCAGCGTGTGTCTGTCTCTGAAGCTGAAAGAGAGCTTGCAAGAGGCTCATCGGCAGGGAGCTAACTGAATTTGTAAACCAAGGACTCATCCCAGCCTTCCCTTCAGCCAGGCCTGAATGCTGTTTTTATTAATAGTAACTGCCAGCCCGGCCCACGTCAGCCCAGATCAGTGGCTTCTTCTCTAGAAGCATGTTTCTTTGAGGAAACTCACTCTTAGCAGTAAAGATCCCACACACTGTCTTAGGGCTTTGTTAGTTTCCAGAGTTGTATCTGATGCTAACTTACAACAGTCCTTTTTCACAGCCCATTTCACAGGCGAGAACACTGTGTTACATAAGCTTTGCAGTCTGCCTGATGCCACGCAGCAGATTGGGGTCAGAGAGGACTAGGATCTGAGTCTCCTGCCTATGAACACATGTACTCACCACCCAAGATTGTGTCCCTGTCACCAGACATGGGCAGATTGGGCCCAGGTTGGACAGCTCCAGCTTGCTCCAGCACTGCTTGCTATGGAACATCATTGCGGCGAATGTCGAGCTTGGTTAATCCGAGTGTGTTCCTGAAGATGCTTATTTCAGTGGTGGTGGCTATTGGTGACGCCAGACCCACTTTCACCCTCAAGCATAACTGCAGGGAGGAGTGTGCACCGAGGCACAGTATGATTTCCAAGTGTGTGGTGATTTCTTGAATAATCCCACCCACAGGTGTGTATCTAAATAACACGTATATGGGGACATGAGGTTTCAAAGGTCATCTGTGGCACCCTTCTGCTTCAAGGCAGTCTTCAACTAAGTTGTTCCAGACGGAAGAGTCTTTTTCACTCATTTTTTCCTTTTAAAGAGTATCAATGAAGGAGAGTCCCTAACATCTGTGGGTCAACCACTTTGGCATTTAACAACCCTCATGGCCAGGAAATTAATCCTGACATTTAACCTGAATTCTCCTTGTGGTCTATTTCCTCCATTTTGGGACTCAGTGGAGTGAGAGAACAGCTGCTCACCATTCTCGGTCTACTCTGCTTCACCACAGATGAAAAGTGCCACATCGCCCTTTATTCTCTTCTCAAGTTCTGGGCTGACAATACACTTGAGGGTTTTACCTTGCTTCATAGATCCTGTTTGCAAATTTATTCTAAATCCTTTCCATATTCCCACATCATTCTTGGCTTGTGATAGTTCAAAGCAATTGTGATTGAGTCTGTTTTATCTCAGAGCAAGCACGCTATGTACCTTTCTCTCCACTCCCATGCCACCCCCTCTATTAAAAATTGTCATGCAAATCAACAACTGCAGCCCTACATAAATGATTTGTATTATATAAGTACTTGTGGTCTACTATGGTCCTTTGCTTTTTTTTTCTCCTAAGTGTGTATATTTTCTCTACCAATTATTTCTTTGTCCTGAGTCTGGGTCTTTTTTATTAATTTATTTTTAAGAATCCTGCTTAACACATTTCTTTATTGAATGTATTAATAATTTTGACAATTATAGCCATGCCTGCCATATGGCCCACTGATGTTAGATGATACAGAGGATTCTCCCATATTTTCTTCTTATACGTATAGATACTTGCATGTGTATGTGCCTGTGTTTTCAAAATCAAAAAGCAAAAGTAGAAAATAATAATATGAAACATTGGTCTATACCAAGCAGGCACAGATCTAAGTTCTTGCTTTCAATGATTAAGATTTTTTGATAGTATAAGATGTTTAAACATGACATTTGGGGAGCATAATTTAAGGTAGAATGTATTCAGGGGTGGGATGTGTGGTAATAATGACAATACTAAGAGTGAACATTTGCTGGGGCCAACTGTATATCAAAGTGTGTGCTAAACACATTATGAAAGTCATTTGAAATGGGTCATCAGCAAAATAAAAATTCCAAGAAAGAAAAGATGTGTGAGGGATGGAGAAGTCACACAGCCTTCTGGGAGAGGAAGGAGTTGAGTCGGCCCTAGACCTGGCCCAGGTTTCCTGGCTCCCAGTCCGTTGCTCTTTCTGTGTAAGGCATTTGCTGGGTCTTTGAAGGCTAACAGTTTCTGAGACAAGAAAACTGGTAGAGATTCTTTGGTTGTGGAGTCTTGCTCCTATTATAATGGTACGTTATTTAACTGATGGTCCCTGTCTTCAGTAGGGGTCATTAGCACAGATGAATTGTGGGCAGGGGGTGGTTTAACAAGGGCATGGGCCAGATTTTGCAAAATGATTTGCCCTTAATGAGAAGGTAACAATCGAGTGCTTGTGGATAAATGCCTGTTCTCTCAAGATGTCATATACCTGGTCCCATATCCATCCACACATGTGCTCCCAGCCAAGTTCAGAGTGAGAGTGTCTGTATTTCTACTGCAAATTGGAAAAGGACACTTGAAGGAATAAAATGTCAGGCATTCAGATTCAGCTTCCGGCTCTGGGAGCAGAACAGGAGCAAAAACCCTCAAACCAATTCACTGGGAAAATGAGGACCTGTGTTGAGCTGGCACTGTTCCCCAGTTCACTCACCTTCTAAAAGGGAGAGGCATTCAGACACATTTCCTCCGGCAACTCAGACATGTTCTGCCAGAGCAATCGCTCCCAAGCAGTGACCTCATTCTTGAACATTCTATATTAAAGTCACTTTTCTGTGCTAGGTGCAGGAAGTGGAGTGAGGGACCCCAGTGATGAAGGGGTGACTCTGCTTCCAGTGAGTTGTAGTAGGCCAGTGGGGGAGTCGGTGTGTAAGTGGGTAACAAGATATGTCGAAGATGTGTTAAAATCAGGGCCCCATATTTAATAATGTTTCCTCCATCCCATCGCCCCAGCTGAAGGCAACTCTTCTCTCCTCTGAACAGCCCCTGAGTAATATTATACTCTTACCTGGCGTGATTATCAGTATGTGTATATACATGGTACATGTCTGATGTCCTCTAGTTGGCTGTGAGCTCCTCAAGGGCAGATCTGTCCTCATGGCCTTTCTCACATTTACCACAATGCCTTGCACAGTAGGAGCACTGTATTTGTTGACAGAATGAGAGAATGAATGAATGGTGGTAGTACGAGTGGGTATCAGAGATGGGAAAGTTTAATTAATTAATCTATCCATTTAACAGGTATTAACTGAGTACCTACCAAGTGCTTGGTACTCTCCCAAGTGCTGGGGATATAGCAGTGAACAAGATACACAAAACCCCTGTCCTCAGAGAGGTTGCGTCAGGTTGGGAATATCAAATCCTATTTGAAGATTTGAGCAGGATTCACAGTAGAGCTGGCTGTGACCTTGGCCTTGGAGAACGGAAGGAATTTTGGAGGGTGAACAAGAATAGTGAGGCCGTTATGGGTGCAAGGTGTGAATTAAGACCTGAAATAAATGATGTGTACTTTCCATCACATGGGAGTGCGATTGTGCTGTCAGACCTGATCGCACTACAGACTCTATTGTCTACTCCTAGACACACCTTGTTATCAGCAGGCAATAGTGGGATCTACTGTACTTATCCCCAAATTGAAGGGGAGGTGAAAAAGGAAGATAACAAACAACCACTGAGCTAGACTTTGTTTCATTCCCTCTGCACAGTGACCCTGCAAGTTGATTATTGTCACCATTCTTCTGCAGAGGAGGAAACAATTGCTCAGAGAGAATGCTGTCTTAGTTTGGGTTGCTATACCAGGATACCATAGACCAGGTGGCTTAAATAACAAATTTTTATTTTTCACAGTTCTGGAGGCTGGGAAGTCCAAGAGCAAGGTGCTGGCAGATCCAGTATCTGGTGAAGAAACTCCTCCCATATGTAGACAGCTGTCTTTTCATTATGTCCTCACATGGCCTGGAGAGAAATCATCTCTCTCATGTTTCCTCTTATAAGGGCATGAATCCCAGTCCTGGGGTCTCTACTCTTGTGAACTAACCACCTCTGAAAGGTTTCACTTCCTAATACCATCACATTGGGGGTTAGAATTATAGGAATTTTAGGGGGACATAAATATTCATCCCATAACACATGCATAATGGGGCTGGAATGGTAGGTCCAGGACAGCCTTTGAAAATCACTTGTCAAAAATGGCAAAGCCTCTGGTAGGTTGGATCCTTGAATGACCGTGTGCAGCAGAAGTGCCCACCAACATGGGACGTGGCCCTGGACTGTCACTGTGAACTTCTGCTCTGTCTGAGCCATGACACAGCTTGGGTGTGTTGGTCACAGTGGGTTAGCCTACCCCAACTATATTAGTTTCCTAGGGCTGCTGTAACAAAGCAGGTCAAACTGGGTGGCTTAAAACAACAGAAAATTGTTCTCTCACAATTCTGGAGGCTAGAAGTCTGAAATCAAGATGTTGACAGGGTTGGTTCCTTCTGAAGGCTGTGAGGGACAATCCATTCCATGCCTCTGTCCTACCTCTGGTGACTCGCTGGCAATCTTTGGCATTCCTTGGATACATCACCCCAATCTCTGCTTTCATTGTTACATGGCATTCTCCCTGGGTATATGTCTCTGTGTCCGAATTTCTTCTTTTTATAAGCATCCCAGTCGTATTGGATTAAGGGCCAGTCCTACTCCCATATTACCTCCTCTTAATTTATTATAACTACATCTGCAACAGCCTTATTTTGAAATGAGTCACTTTCTGAGGTACTGGGGATTAGGTCTTCAACATATCTGTTTTGGGGGGCAAAGTTCAACCCATAACAACAATTAATATGAGCAAAAAATTTCAGAGAAAGCCCCAAAGTCATGTCATAGGCATCTCAGATTCTTACAGCAATTCACCTGTGGTCCTTGAGGCTGACTTCTTATCATGAGGATTCTGAGAAGCTTCCCTCTTATCCTTTCCTGGGGAACCGGTCCATTCAGCCTTTGTCCTCCTGGATCGTGGGTCAGGCAGTCAAGCCTGAATCCTCAAGTAGATTTAAATGACCTCTTAAAATTAAACATCCTGGGCCTCAATTTTCTTATCAGTAAAATGGGAGTAATAATGCTTATCCTGCTTATCCTACAAGGATTCAAATAAGGATCAAATAAATACATAATAATAACTGATGCTTAGCCGGGCTCTGCCTCCTCCACTCTCCTGGGTTGGGTTCAAGGAGGGAGCTTGAAGCTCAAGTCAGTTCAACACGTGGTCCAACACAACAGAAGCTGTGCATTACTAATAATAAATTAAGTAAATATTACTTTAGTTTCTCTCATATTCCTCAGATTTCAATAAATGAGGAAATTAGGGTGAAGGGAAAATAAGGGTAGGGCTGTAAAGGGTAAAGTTGGTGTGCAGAAATATCTACCATAAATCCTGTGTCACTTTTAGAGATCACCTTGAGCTTCTTTACTTTTTCCAAAGCAAAAAGTAACCAAAACAAACAATTGATTATGAAAATGAACAGGCTGTTCCTTAAGAGAAGCCCAACTTTCCTGTCCAGGAGACCCACACCTTATATCTTCTATAATCCTCAGTGAGATTTGTGCACTAATCTCAGTAATGACAGCATTCTATACCTTCTGGAGAAGGCAAATTCCACTTTTATTTCTTTTTATTTCATCACCTAAATCGATAACGTGTGATACTCAATATCATATGTAATTAGGGAATTACAAAATTAAAACAACAATGAGATATCATTATATACCTACTAGAATGGCCAAAATCCAAAACAGTGACAGCACAAAATGCTGGCAAGAATGTGGAGCAATAGGAATTCTTATTCACTGCTGGTGGGAATGCAAAATGGTACAGCTACGCTGGAAGTCAGTCTAGCATATTTTTTAGCTAAAACTAAACATACCCTTACCATATGATCCAGAAATTGTGCTCTTTGGTATTTACCCAAAAAAGTTGAAAACTTGCGTCCACAGAAAAACCTGTACGTGAATGCTTATAGCAGCTTTATTCATAATTGCCAAAACTTACAAGCAGTTAAGATCTCCTTCAACAGGTGAATGGATAAGCAAATGGTGCGACATCCGTACAATGGAATATTATTTAATAATAAAGAGAAATGAGCTATTAGGCCATGAAAAGACATGGAGGAACGTAAAATGCATATTGCTATGTGAAAGAAGCCAATCTGAAAAGGCCGTATGATTCCAATGACATTATATGACATTCTGGAAAAGGCAAAACTACGGAGACAGTACTAAGATCAGTGATTATTGTCAGGGGCTTGAGAGGCTGGAGGGGTGACTAGGTGGAGCACAGGGGATTTTTAGGGCAATAAAACTATTCCGTGTGATACTGTGATGGTGGATACATGACTATGCATTTGTCAAAATCCATAGATCATATAGAAAGAGTGAACCCCAATGTCAACTGTGCATTAGTTAAAAATATATCAACATTGGCTCATCAATTATAACAAATGTACTACCCTAATGCAAAATGTCAAAAATGGGAGAAATTGGGTATGCCTGAAGGAGTCTATGAGAACTGTTTGTATTTTTCACCCAATTTTTTTTCCCTGTAAGTGTGTAACATGCCTTTAATTAGAAAAATAAAATGCATGTGAAGGTGCGCCTGGAATTGCAAGACATTCGGACATAGACTGAGCATCCTTAGGCAGGGCGGAAGTTTCCCTTTCTTGCACTCATTTCACAGAGCCAAGGCTTCCCGCCTTAGCTACAGCCAGGGAGCTGGGTTCCACGTGAGAAGAACAAGAGGGAGGTTGGAGAAACCGGCACAGAAAAAGACTCCCTTAGGGGCCCGGGCTCCGTGCCCCACACAGGTTCGCTCTCATGCAGGTCCCTTTAGCAGCTTTTCATCTCTGGCTGAGTCACTGTCAGGTCAGCATGTTACCAAAAAGTGTTAAAAGGTGGCACTTTTAGAGCGGGTACTTCCAGGCAAACCTCTTCTTGTGTTGTCAAGGTGTCTAGTATGAGTTCCATTTCGTAGATCCGGAAACTGAGGCTCAGAGACCACGTCCCGCTGCACAGGTGACAGAGCAAGGATTCAGCCTGGCGCAAATGAGGCGTTGTCATCACACTAGGTGCTGCGCGGGGGCCAGGGCATCGGCGCCCCCTCCTACCCTGCGCCTCCCCCTCCCCCCGCCAGCCTCGGCCCTGGAAGCCCCGCCCAGTGTGACAGCCGTCGGCTCCGCCCCCCGGCCCCGCCCCGGCAGGGTCCGCTTCTGGGGCCGTCCCGCCCTCCTCCGCAAAGGAGTGGCTGGGAGCTGTGAGTGTGCGTGGACTTAGCACTGGGAAAATGAAGAAAGGAAAAGAAAATTAAGAAAAAATCTCGCTAGCTGTTTGTTAAAACAAAAAAATCCAAAAGACACTCCAAAAGCGTATGCACAACAATAACAGATGTTGTTTAACAGGCTTGTAGGACATTCCCATAAAGTTATAAACATATCTTTCAGAGGTTACTGAAGATAAACAGATAAAAGTCGCATATTTTTTGGTACAAGAGACAACTTGCTGTTTGGAAGCCAAATAAAGATTCCAAATGTGAGATGCACCTGAAAAAGATTAGGAGATAATATCAAGGATATTAAACTTGGGGCCAAATCTGACATGCTTTTCTTGGAGTTGTACATGTCTCAGAAAAAATAAAAAAGTGGGTTCGAGCTCCATGCAAGAGACTTGGGGCTGACAGGGACTTAGGGCACATTTCTTCCCACCCCTGCTGTTTTCCCTTCTCTGGTTGGAGGTTGGCTTCAGTCTAGGGCACAGCCTGCTCTGCTCACTCCTGCCCCCGTGCTTCACTCAGCCAATGTTTGCTGAGCCCCCCTGAGTGCTGGGCGGTGACCAGGTGCCAGGTACACAGACCCGAGAAGGAGAGCATGGTCTAATGAGAGAAGCAGATATACAAACGGATACTTTAATAGGTAAGCATCCCATGGGATGCTGCGGGACCCCAACTGCAGGGTTCAAAACCCAGCCCTGGCATTACTTGCTCTATATCCTGTGCGAGTTAATTTATTTCTGTGTGCCTCTGTTTTATCACCCATAAAATGGAGCTAATAAAACTAGCTGCCTATATAATGTATTGCCTTTTGTGTAAAAAATTACCCTAAATTTCGTGGCTTAGAATAACAAATATTTCTAAAGCCACAGTGTCCATGGGTCAGGAATATGGGTGTGGCTTAATCATCTCTCTGATCTCTTAGGAGGATGTGATCAAGGTTCTAGCTGAGGCTGCCATCATCCGGGGCTGGACTGCAGAAGGCTCTGCTTCCAAGCTCACTCATGGGGCTGTTGGTGGCCTCAGGCCATTGCTCCAAACAGCAACACTGAGACATTAATCTTCGCCACATAGGCCTATAGGGCTACTCACAGCTGACAGCTGGCTTCTCCAAGAGTGAGGCCAACGAAGAAGAGGAAGGGAGAGAGACAGAGAGAGTATTAGAAGTCAGCCTTTTTGTGATCTCGTTTCAGATGTGACATCCCATTGCTTTTTCCGTATTCTATTTGTTAGACAAAAGTCACCAGGGCCACTTACTACTCTAGCTCATAGGATTATTATGAGGATCAGATGTGCTAACATGTGCCAGAGGGGAACCATGTTCTCCTCACTTCCACTGTAAGGCTCTGTCGTCACGTTGAGCTGCTCGGAACGTTAGACTACTTCCTCCTCCTCAAAACACACAGGCGCATGTGCATACACAGACGTTTCCTACCCTCCTACCCTCCTTTCTCTTGTTTCCTGTCTGTCTCCCTGCACTAGTTCGTAAGCTCCATGGTGGTATGGATTTCTGTCTACTGTCTCACACCTAGAAACAGTGCCTGGCATACAGCATTTATAAGCATTTTTTCTTAGCAATAGTTATTGAGTTGAATGATGGCACTAACCTGCATCTCCACTGGGAGAAGCAGTATCGGAATTATATGATCTCATTACTGCAAGGATGGTTCCAGATTCCTGCTTGTCTTTCTACTTTTTCTTTGTAACACACACTGTCCTTTGTGTCTGATCATCTCCAGCATCTCCAAGTGCCCCTGGGTGCCTCTCATGACCACATTCAATGTCAGGACATTTCCTATCATGTCTAGCTCAACACCCTTCCTGTGCAGTAAAGCAGGGACATTTGGACGGCTTGGGGACAGAAGGCTGATGTGATGTGGTACACAGGGGCAGGCACTCACCTTGTGAAGGGTGGTTGTGTGCCTTCACTCCTCAGATCTGAGCTTCTTCATTCTGACCTCATCAGAGAGTGGCCACCTGCTGGCTTTGTTGTTGAGCCCTTTGAGATCTGCACTGGTGCCATGGGAGAGGCTGAGCGGTCTGGAGAAGAGCTGGGGTGCAGGCTTAGGAGTGAGGACCTGGAGACTGACCTTGGCTTTGACTTGCAATTCTTCCATTGGGCCAGGGCCTCTCAAACTTTAATATGATCCAGTTCACCTAAAAGATTGTGTTAAAATTCAACTGTGGTTTTAATAGTGTAGACGGGGGCCTGAGATTCTGACAAGCTTCCAGGCAATGCCAGAGTAGCTGGTTCTTGGATGAATACTTTTGAATAGCAGTGAGGAATCAGGCAACAGGTCCTTCTTCAGTAGTTCTTCCTTGCGTAGATCCTGAAAGCCAGGGTCTCCACCCTTTCGTGCAGATTCCAGCTAAGCAGCTAGGCAACATGCAAATGAAAAGAAAACCAATGATGGTGAATCAAAGGTAACTAGAGGCAGAGGGTAGGAATGCGGGAAGAGAGGGAAGAACCTTTGGATGAGGAATAATGGAAATGAGACTGCAGGGTGAGCACACTCCAGAAGGATGGCGAGCAGAGCTTTAGCTTGGCTGGAACGAGAAATTGGGGTCTGCAGCAAAGCGCTTTGAATGCCAGGCTTTGGATCAGTTCTGAGGCCTCGGGTTACCGGACCCAAAGGTCTCCAAGGCTCAGTGTGAGGCAATAAGGCATGGCTGGTGCCTGTGGTCAGCCAGGGGGAGCGTGTCTATCTGAAGGGGCAGTTCCTACTCAGCTCCAGCTAATCACTGCCCTGTGGGATTGTAGGCCTACTGTGGCCAGGTCTTCTGATTTTTCAAGCTAAGTCACATATCTAGAATTTTATGTAAAATCTTCCAATTTTTAGAAGTTGTCAAGCCACACAAAACTCATTTGCAATCATATCTGGCTTGAAGCTTCCAATTCATGGCCTTAGACGGAGGCAGAGGACAACCTGAGGAATGTGGGTCAGGAAGGTGCCTCCTGGAGGAAACCAGCCCCTGCCAGTGTTCACCGCTGCCGACAGGAGAGGGTCAGGAGAGGCTGTGCCTGTGGACGCCATACTGTTTCACCTGTGATCGCAGTCTTCATCAGCAGTCAAACACCCGGAGAAGAGGTGTCCTGAGGACCAAGGGAAGGTGTTTACTTGAAGTCCAGAGAAACTCGGAGACAACTACCTGCTTTAAAGGGCTAAATGTGCCTCCATCTCTTCCATCACGCCCTGAGACTTGGCACCAAGGTCCCCTCCACCAAGCGGCATTGTTAGAGGGCAGCATGCAGTCTGAGACCATGCACACAGAGCGGTCAGAGGAATGTTTGTTTAAATTTCAACCCTGTCATTTCTTAGCTTGTCGACCACTGACAAGTCAGCTAACCTCTTTTGCCTCAGTTTCCCTTATATATTAAATAGTTACATCTATCTCAATTTAAGCTATCAAATGATACCTCATTTGATCATATTTGATTTTGAATTCCTCTGTTTATACAGAGAAACAACATAGTGCCTTGCACAGACTAAGTGCTCAGTTAATAATGTTTATTATTATTATTATCTAGTTTGGGGCAAAAGAATATTAGCTTTGGAATGGTCATTGGGGATCATCTAACCTCCTCACTTTACAGAGAGGGAAACTGAGGCTCAGAGCAGGGGGTTGTCCAGGGTCCCATGGTGAGGTGGCATCAGCTATAATCTGTCATCTCCGCATCTACTATGCCACATGCTTCTCCCCAGCAGTGACCAAATGGCCTGGCACGTGGTGTGTTTTCAGAATGAATGAATGACCCAGTAATCATGGACAAACCAGTCTTTTCTCACATATTCTCTTTATCTGTGTAACATTATATCCTTTTTGGGGGGAGGAGGGGGACAGAGTCTCTCCCTCTCTTGCCTGGCTCTCTTGCCTGGGCTAGAGTGCAGTGGTATCATCATGGCTCATTGCAGCCTCAAACTCCAGGGCTCAAGGGATCCCCCTGCCTCACCCTCCCAAAGTGCTAGGATTACAGGTGTCAGCTACTGTGCCCGGGCTCCATCCTTGGTTCATTTAAAAGCACACAGACACAAAGGAGTTGATACATATGGAATTCAGCGATTTTGGGATTTAGAAATGGTGAAAAATTTACAAAGTGGTGGAGTTGGTTGTTATTGTCTCTCCAGCTAGCCTCCCTTTCTCCCTCTCCCCTTTCCTTCCCTCCCTGCTCCCCTCTCTCCTTCCCCTCCCCTCCTTCCTTCCTCTTCCTTATTCCCTCCCTCCCTCCTTCCCCTCCCCTCCTTCCTTCCTCTTCCTCAATCCCTCCCTCCCTCCTTTCCTCTCTGTCCCTGCCTTCTTCCCACCATCCTTGCATCCCTCCTTCCTCCTGACTGTCACTCTGCCAGTCATTCTTTCATTCAACCTGCTTTTATTGAGTATCTATCACATGCCAGATTCTTCGGGCACTGTGCTAGACACTGGGCATATAAAGATTGAGCAAAACCAACATGGCCACTCCTTCTTGGACCTTACAGTCTAGCAAGAGAAACTCCTAAAATCGATCTCACCAATTCGGCAATGAGTTGAAGGGCACCACAGGGGCTGCTATGGGGATGTCTGTGTGTGTGGTGGGGTAGGGATCTGGCTTGGTCAGGGGCTGTCACGGAGGGCCTCACTGAGGACGTGGCATTGGAGCTGAGAGCTGAAGGACCAGGAGGAGCTCACAGGGTGAAGACCGGGTTGGGGGTGGGGCAGGTCCAAGAAAAGGGAACAGATGTTCAAGGGTTCTGGGCAAATGCAGGAAAGCTGGTGTGGCTGGGGCCAGGGAAGGGCCCCATCATACAGGGCCAGGAAGATTCTAGCGAGGTTTTTGCACTTGGTCCTGAATTCACGGGGAAGCCCTTGGAGGTTTTTAAGCAGACGGACACTGTAAAGAGTGGCTTCTGGCTGCGCACCAGGGAGAGGCCTCCAGGGGGCCGGGGCCGAAGCAGGGAGGGAAGGTCAGTGTGGTGCCTGGGCCAGGGGTGCCGGTGACTTGGAGAGAGATTTGGGAGGTAAAAGTGTCAGGATTCAGGCAGTTGTTAAATAGTTGTAAATACTTAGAGGATTTCCTCCCCCACGTGAGCAATGCTCAGGCTCAGAGAGGCAGCTGCTCAGCTCCCACCAAGCGGGGCTTGTCAAGTCCCGAGCACGGTCCTTCGGAAACTGCTGTCTATGTGCAAACACAGATTTTCCACAAATACTCCATCACTGAGGCTTTGCTCAGTGCCCGCTGCGGGCCCAGCCCTGGCTAGGCACTATGGGGGACTCCCCTTCTCACACTGACAGGGGCATGGGATGAGTTCTAGCCTGCTGCTTTTTGGACATGTGGCTGGAGACTGCATCTTCAGCACCAAATACTGGGGGAGAAGCAGAGCAGACTCTGTATGCTTCCAGAAGTTTCCAGAGATGACCAGGTTGCCATGGCCATAAAGATATTCAGGGTTCCTGTGGATGAGGGGGGCTATTTTGTCCTTTGGAAGTTTGTAACATATCCGATCAATACCAACGTGCAGTAAAACTGGACTTTTCATCAGAATGACATCAAACATGTATATGCAAATGGTGAGGAACTCAGATATTTTCAAAAAGAAGAATTATCTGGAAGTATTGGGAAATCCTGTACCTTATATACTGAATTTTTCAGATTTTAGCCAGACGGCAGGGTTCAGAAACCTCTGATTTAGCTCTTGCCTGCACAGGCATTCTGGAAACCTAGAATAACAGCTTCTCTTTAGGCAGTCAATTGGGATTGCTAAAATGATACAAAACACATTTTCTTGTCTTGCTTAACTACAGGTATTTTGTCGTACACCAGCTGCATGGAGTTGTGTGTCTTCACTGTGTCCTGGGAGCCCAGCTCTCTGGGAAAGAAGGGACTGGCCAGTTCTGGTTTTCACCCTGTCCTGATTATCCACCACTGGGCTTCAGACCTGCCCATTGGACAGAGGGAGAAGATAAACTCCAAAGGGAGGAGGAGACAATTCCTAAGTGTTTCAAGTAAAAGTGTTCTTTTTCTAACAAGTTTGACAGAGAAGAGGAAAAGTCGCCAGTGGTTTGTTGGCCTGATGACACTTATTTGAAAAGGGCATACCCTGCCTCCAGTGGCACTTTTGAATTTTCTACCCTCTGTACAGATTCCAGCAAATTCACAAAGCTGCAAATGTTATGGCCTCAGATAAGTGGGGAAGTGGTATATCTGTGGCAGCACAAATAGAGGAAGAAAATGAATTGTCGGCAAAAAATGCATAGACTCCTTTGAAAATATTTATGTACAGATTTTATAAGTTCATATAAATGCCACACTTAGAGCATTCATCTTAATCCAGAGCTATATCCTTTCAAGGAAAATAATTTTTAATAAAGATTCCATCACCCTTAGTAAACCTTTCAATTTAAGGATTTCTTTCATATCTTGCAAGAGAGGAAATTTCTCTCTTAGTCAGGACTTGCTGGGGTACTTGTTCCCCTGCTAGAGGGGAAAAATTTGCTGCTCACACATTTGGTGTGGGGAAAAAAATGGAAGATGGACTCCATTCTGGTTTATTTTCTTGAGCTTGTAATTTTAAAATATCTTATTATGAGAGCCCTTATATATTGACTGTCATGGGGTAGAAGTCAAGCAAAGAGACTGCTGCCTGACGTGCCTGCTTCCCTCTGTGAAATCACCACAATGCCACTAGTATTTTTTTCTCTTTTTTTTCTTTTTTCCAAAAACATTCTTTTCTGCAAAGAGTGACTAGTACTGCTGGGTAAAAATCTCAGCCTTGAATGCAGTGGTGTAATTTCCTGTGATAGATAGCTTGGACAAACGCTCATCAAAATTACTTTCTGGTTCTAACTTATTCAGCAAGACGAATGTACGACATGGCCCCAGAGGCTGGGATTTGTTAATTTGCAGATGTCTTTGCTCATGTCTGTCTGACCACGTTGGCAGCCCCCTCCTCTGCACACGGGTGGGGCATGAGCCCCTCTGTGTGCACCCTGGCCTTTGCACCTGCAGACCTGCCTCTGCAGCCCGGGGAACATTCAGCACATCTACTGAAGGAGGCAACTCTGGGTCTTTCACATGCTGCAGATTTACATTCCAGAAGGCAAAAGGGCATGCAATGATTCGAAGACAGTGACACTGACAGAGTGCATTACTGTTCTAATCTCTAGGACCCCCCTCTGGTGGGCTGACGGACATATGTGGTCGGGCAAGAAGATGTACGGAATCTTTTTTTTTTTTTTTTAATTTGGCTATTTGGACCACAAGAGGAAATCTCAAGATATTGTGACTTGAGGGATGAAGGATTTCAGGCAGAGTCCCCAGCAGGGCAACAAGATCTGCTAAGAAGATGTCACTGTAGTTTTTGGACTCATCTAACAACATTAGAGAAAAGGGAAGGTCAGTTTCCATGGCGTGAAACGGCAAACATGTGAATTGGGATTTACAAGCTCAGACCACACTACAGGCAGGCTTGGTGTTCAATGCCTTCCGTTTCTGTTGCTTTGTGTGAAGGACCCATTGAAACCACCCAAAGGCCAAGTTTATGAATATCTCCCTGACTGGACCGAGTTCCCTCGGTGTGCGCCTTGCACGGTGGCCATATATGGACAGCATCTGAGTAGGGAGTGTGGCCCTGGAGTGAGAGAGATTCCACAGCGTGGGTGCCATTTCCCCTCCTAGGTCTTAACCTTTCATAGCGAGACAGACAACCAGGAAAGTAGGAAATCGAAACAAGCTATGTTTAGCCGAATTTTACATACCATAATCTCTTTACCATGGTCGAGCAAGGCAGGAATGCTCAGGCCAATCAGTTCTGGCTCAAATCCTTTCCAGAGGGGGCTGATTTACAACTTAGCACCATCCTCGTCTCTTCCCTGAGAGTGAAGTTAAATGACCCAAGAATAACATCAGTCTGCACCAGGACTCGCCAGAATGGTCTTCGTAAGGGTGGTCTCGGGCGTAGGCTTTCACCCCTCCGAAGTCCTGGTAAGGGTCAAGTAGCATTCCTATTTTAAGAGGTCGACAGGGAGGTGAGTTACGAGGTCCGAGGGAGAAGTGCTGTCTGGCCCGTGGCCTTTGTTGCCTTCCTCCTCTGCGGTGGCCCTTGAGCCAACCCAGGCCAGTGGTACCCAGTGTGCTTCAGCCCCTCCCTGCTCCAGGCTCTTCTGCCTCATGCTGGATATGAAAAAATGTCCAGGTGCTAGAAGGCAGCTTGAATGGGTGGACCAGGGCCGAGAAAAAACAGGCCAGAGGTTTGAGACTTCAATGGTTAAAATATCTTGATGTAAAAATGAGCCCCTTCAAGTAGTCTGAGAGGGCCCCCAAAACCACCTGACAGGGCTTACAAATAGACGAGTGAGATGTTGAAATTATTTTTAAGACAGATGCCTTTTTAAACTGTATACAGAACACCTTTCGGGGCTCCTAGTTGCGCAGTTCCTCAAGCAGGAGGTATTTCATCTTCACAACATCTGGAACTGTCAGAGGGGTAACGCGGCAGACCTCAACAGATGCAGGCACTTCTACATGAAAGTGCACCCACAAATCATGTGCGGAATCGCAGACCGGCACAAGTGTTTCACAGGCAGCTCCGGGAAAAAGACGCTCTGGCAGGGAGGAAAACTGACTGTCACCCCCTAGGCCCCTCTGCTTTTACTGCTGAATCAACGCCTTTAAGTAACTTTTCTGCGATTCTCCACCAAGTGGCTAACAACTGCAAGTAAGTTGATTTCCTCGGCTTGTAGGAGGTAATTGACTAGAAGGTTTTTTTTTTCCTTCGGGGTAAAAATTTCTTTATCCCATAAATCCATAGCCTTGGCGCAGTTGGGTAAAGGAATCTCTCTGCTTACTTGCTTTAGGTTTTCCACTGGCCTTGTTGGGAGGGGAGGTGGGGATAGGTAGGGGGACAAGGGACAGCCATTTGCTGCATGAAGGGAGCCAGTCCGGCCCCACATCGCCTTCACATGATGGACAAAGACACGTGGCAATGGCAGACCTGGCTTTCCATTAAACCCCAGACAAAACTGATGCTGTTTTAATTTGTCATTCTAGGGGCACATTTGTCAAACGTGCTGTAAAAACCTCTGTGGCTCGATGCATCGCTCAAAATTTTGATGTAGCTGTGGGAGAAATAAAAACAGGAGGGTCCCCACAAAAGACCAAGTTAGGACTTCATACAACTGTTCTATAAATGACAGTGGTAAAACTAACACTGCAGGTAATAATGATAACACAATAAATGCTCTTAGCTTTACTAGAGCATTTTGGATCTTGTAGAATAGATGGGAAGTTAAAACTGGCTGTTGGAACCTTTGGGATTTATAAGAACCTCTTTGGTCAACATAATAGGGAGGGCGGGATCTTCCAGGGCGACGGGAAAGCTGGTGTCATAATAAAATCTCCGTCATCATCACTGTTTTCGCTCTGCTCTAGTGGCAAATCAGCCCTCACCCTGGTCATCAAACACGTCCTTTAAATTAATCTCCCAGCTGGCGAGCGGTACTCCCGGAGTGAGCGATGCGGCTGCCTGGCCCACATTAGGGCGGAGGAAACCGGGAGGCTTGGTTGGGGCGGAGGCGGGTGGCAATTATTTCAGAGGTCAAGTGTTTAAACATCTGGTGCCTCCACGAGGCCAGCTGTGGCCCGGACACCTCTGCTTAGGCAGGAGGAGCAGGAAGCCCCCGGCTGCTGTGCTTTGCATCTGAGCACTTCGTCTGGTTTCTTTCCCCTCTGCCTCTGGGGAAGAATGCCCGAGTGAGAACAGGCAACTGCACAACTTCTACCACCCTGTGGCAACTTGGTGCCATGACATACGCTCCTTCTTCTGGGGCCTTCTGTCCTTTCCTGCGAGAAACATCCCCCAGGGATCCTGGTGTCACCTTTTATCCCTCCTTCCACGGGACAACCGGTGGATCTTTGGAGGTCAACTCCGACATGTATTTTCAGCTTTTGAAAGATCTCAGGATCACCAACGCTGGGACTCTTGTTTTCACTGCAGGTGAACGGTGATGAACATATACACTGGCAGAGTAATGGCCACAAGACAAAACCAGAACAAGCTTCAGCCACAGCCAATGGGGACGCCCCAAGTCCAGCACTCGTCACCGGCGGCCTGGGGGCTCGGGGCGGAAAGCCGCCTGCCCGCAGAAGCTGACAAAGCACTCGCACTGTTTGCATTTCTCCCAGCCTCTGTATCTCCCAAATGTTCCTTTTCCACAGCAAGCCCCCCACCCCCGATTTTATACATAGCAGATGGCCTTCAAACAAATCAAGGAGCAGAAGCTGCAAAAGCCTTAGGAAAAAAAGACAGTGAAACTCATATATTTCTTCAAACGATAAGATGAACTACAGATGTTTGCTGAAGGGTGATGGCGCTGCCTACAACTTAAGACTCGACTTGAGAGTCCACTTATGTTTAGCGTTGGACAAGCCCAATAGATGCCATGGTGTGATTTATGGAGGCAGTTTGTGAGATTTTATGTTACTGGGGACATGGTAATTAAAAAACTCTGCCATTCTGCCTGCAAGCGTCTTTCTCCGTGGACCCAGGCAGGGAGTCCGCGACGGTAGTGGTGGGTGCTCTCCTCTAGCTGGCCTGGCCGTGGCCCGGGATCTTCCTGCATTCTGACCAACACGCCTTCTCGCTGTTGGGCCTCCCTCTCTGCCCTTCCACAGAGTTCTTGGTCCTTGTGAATGTCCTATCCTTACCTGACACCTGCGGTCAGATTAGTCTCAAATTAAGCTTGACAAAGTTGCTAAAAGAGAAACAGTTTTCTGTTGCAGGGTCCAGCTGCACACAGAAAACAGCTACTTGTTAGGCACGATTTTTGAGAAGGAAGAAAAGACTCCCTGCAAAGGGTTTCATAATGAACATAAAGCATATCTTGGAAAGACCAGCAGAGGCCTGTAATTAACACAACGGTAAGTCTCCGTGTTTCTATTAAAAGCTTCTTTTTCAGGACTTGTTGTGACTTGGTCATACATATTTACTATAAACTGAAACTGGGACTACAAGGCCTTAGCTGAATGCTGTTTCCCCATCTTGCCTCTTTGCTTTGCAAAGTTGATTCATAACAGTGCAAAACGTGCAATGTGTTTTGGATCCACACGCCCACTGCAAAATGCCAGCCAGCGTATGTCTCTGTGCGAATGCACACCTACACCGTCAGCACGTGTGCACGCGGCCCGTCCCCGGGCACCCAAGGGCTCGGGCAGAAGCAGCCGGAGGAGGCCCCAGTCATCTTCTGGCCTCTGCAGCAGAAGCGTGGGGAGCCTTTGAAGTTACCACAGCTCAGGTGGGAGCTCCTCAGAGCAGCTCTGAGAGGAAACCATTCGTTTTTAAACAAAGAGGAAAATTCCTTAGGACCCCGATGTTTCTGCTAAAACGAACCTCTGAAAAGGTGTTCTCCAGAGGATCAGGCACCAGCTGTTCCCCATCTCTACGAGGTTGTGAAGAGAGGAAGTGGGCGGCCGGGACTGCAGCATGAGAGACCTCAGCTAGATAGAAAAAAGCATGGTGAGACAGGCAGACTCTCGGGAGAGAACACGGAAGATGGTGAGTGGCTTCCAAAACCAAGGTGGCATGTTCAGAGGCAGGAAAACAGACAATATTAATTTCCAAGATCTGTTCTGTTTGCATGTTGAAAATAGCAAGCATTGCCTCTTCCCCTGCCACCATGCCACTGTGTCTGCAGGCGAGCATGTCAGCACGCAGCACTCCCGGAGTGAAAGCTGGAGAGGACCCTGGGAGCCCGTCTCCTCTCCTCCCCCAACTTCACACAGAACCACACCCAAAAGCTTGCTTATGTTTAAAGACTTTAAATTACCTAGTACTAGACATATATCTTTTTTTTTCTTTTTTTTTTTTGACTTCCCTACCTCGTAATCTCTTTTCTTTGTGTGCGAGTTCTCCATTCTGTAAATCAGGGTGGGGGGCAGAAATGTCCTCTCATTGCTGAGGCTGCAAAGGCAGGTCCTCACCTCCCACCCCGCCATGCAGGGGACCGCTGAGCCCTCATGCCGTGGCCGAAGCTTGTCTCGGCTTTACTCCGCATCCTGCCCATGGAAGGCGAGTTCAGGGGAAGGACGTGTGCTGTGCAGGGTGCTCCATCCGACACGGTGTGGGGAGGTGACGATGGACAGGGCAGGCCGCCACACAGTGTCCATCTGCTCTGGTGTGTTAATGTTGGCTCCACGTCTGAGGGCCGGGGGGATGCAGGCTAGTATCCCATGAATGAACTCTTTGCAGACAGAACAGATAATAAAGGCCTGAGCACAGCCAGCAATTCTTTGACTTGTGACACCAAATTGCTGGCTTTGCAGTGAGAGCTAGAATCAGATCCTGGCTGAGATATCTTGGGCAAGACTCTTACATTCTCTGAGCCTCCGTTTCCTCATCTTCAAAATGGGAGCCACAGACCTTATACGATCATTGTGAGGATCACATTAGGGGAGAGAGAGAGCACCGGCACAGCTTGGCATGTAGCTGGTGCTCAATAAATAGTAACCTACCTGCCATCTAGAGGGAAACCCAGAGGAGGGAAACGACGTGGAGTAAGGCTTGAGAGGAGCATGTGACTGTGTTGGGCGCTGTAGCCACCGCAGCAGGTCCTCAAATGGCAAATGAATGGGGCCCAAATGGCAGGTTCCTCCCCAGTGATCCCATTCACAGAGCCTAGTGGTGGACCTGGGCTAACGGGTGTGCTTGTTGTTCATTTGTGCCCTCCTTCCCTGCCCTTCACCCTGGGGCGCAGGTCTGAGGGGCATGCACTGCCTCTCCCTGCCCCCTTGCCGCCTGGCTTCTGCCTGGGTTTGGCCAATTCCAGCCGAGCTCCAGCTCTCACCAGGCCCCGAGAAGCCCCTGATCTGCAGGCCTAGGCATGGCTGTAGCTTCCTGCTGTCACTAATCCCCAGGGCCTCGACTTCCTGTGGTGGTTCTTTAGTCCTACCCACACTTCCGTGGACAATCTTTTTACTAAACTCGCTTTGGAATCCCATCTGAGAGTGCTTTCTCTTTCTTGCTGGGAGACTGAAGGAGAGTGTGATTGAAAGTAGATAGAATCAATCCAAGAGGACTTCCTGAGGGATGGTGTCTCTTTCCCAGGTTTTTGGAGGAGGACTGCAGTGGTTTGACGGAGACATGAAGTAGAAGGCTGGTGTTCCTGTCTGGGAGACTGGAGTCAGCAGATGCTTGGGAGTTAGAACCTGTGTGAGCTCCTCACCGGGGCTAGTGAGGGTCCCTATTAACAAGACATCACTGCAGTGAGAAAGGGAGAGAATAATGATATTAATACTAAAACTAGAAAATAGTCACCACTTATTTATTGTCTACTTTGTGACAAATATTCACAACAGCATGGTAGGTTTTATCATCACTATTTTACAAATAAGAAACGGGGACTGGGAGAGTGCAAGCATCGTGCCCGAGGTCACAGTACGTGGCAGAGCTGGGGTTCACAGGTCCCGGGCCCCGAGGGAGGCTGCCCAGCTGTCCCAATTTGCCTAGGACTCAGGGGTTTCCCAGGATGTGGGACTTTCAGTGCTGAGTTTGAGTTCATGGCAGCGTCTACTGGGTGGCAGTGCAGAGGTGGTGAAAGTGGGAGTTAACAGTCATTCCTGTAACAACAGAAAGTTCATTTTCTTGCCTCAGAAGAGCCACTGGAGTAGATTGGTGGGAGCGGAAGCACATGAGGGAGAAAGAACGAGAACAGGAAAGACTGGCTGTCAATCATCCTGTGTGGCAGCTGGGGGTGGCACAGTCCGTCCCAATGGCAAATCAACATTTCCGTCTGTCTTTGGAATGTGACGTTGCTTTTCTCTCTGACTGACCTACCTCTGCAATTCATTTTTAGCTGCAATTAGTAATAAATGGAGGGTGTGTTCTTCGCACACAGGGAACTGCGGGTACAGGGGGCAAGAGAAGAAAAAAGGGTGCCCAGATTCTGTGGGCAGCGCAGGAGACAGATGCCTTATGATGGGCAGAGCCCAGCCTCAGCAGTCTTGGAGGTCTGGAAATTAACTAAGAGCTCCCAACTTGACTAACCCTAAGGCCATCCAGTAGACCCTGCGTGAACTCAGCAGGCGGGTGTGCAGTGGATGGGGCTGTCCGTGCAGCTCCAGGACATTCCAGGCCCGCAGGTCCCCAGTAGTGACAGCAGCCATGAAGCTGCCATTTATGGAGTTCCTGCTGCCTTTGCTCTAGCTGTTTCATGGACATTATTTTAAATGTTTAGAACATTTCAAAGCAGGAATTATTGATCCCATTTTCAAGATGAGGAAACTGAGGAAGAAGGAAGATAAGGAAGTTCTCCAGGGATTTCTAGTGTAAAATGGGTAGATCTAGGTCACAGTGCTGTTTCTCTGCTGTCTAAGCCTGGACCAGACCACGGCTGGCTGCACAGGCCTGGAGTGCTCACTGCTGTGATGATGGCTAGTTACGATGCATGGGGTCCTGGCATATTCCACGGGGGGCGGGGTGTGTCATGGAGTTGTCCTTGAAGAATTCAGGTGGGGTTTATTTTTTTGAGAGACACAGTCTCTCCCCGTTGCCCAGGCTGGAGTACAGTGGCAGGATTCATAGTTCACGGCAGCCTCAAATTTCTAGGCTCATGTGATCCTCTTGCTGCTGTTCCCCCAAATAGCTAGGACTACAGGTGTGAGCCACCGTGCCTGGTTAGTTTTTCTTATTTTTTGTAGAGATGGGGTCTCACTATGTTGTCCAGGTTTGTCTTGAACTTCTGGCCTCGGGAGATCTTCTGCCTTGGACTCCCACAGTGCTGGGATTACAGACGTGAACCACCACACCTTGCCTCAGGTAGGTTTTTAACGTTCCCCACCACTCCCATGATCACTGCCTTATGTCCCTCCGACTTCCATGCATTTGCATGTGCTGTGCCCACTTCTGGAATGCCCTTCCGTCATCTGACCATCTGGATAGCCTCTCCCCGTCATTCAAGACAGCTTCAGCACCACCTCCATGGAAAAGTCTTTCCCACTCCCACCTGTAATTTGGGAGATGTCCCCTCTTCTGGGGTCTCCTTCCATCCCACAGGGGCTGTGACCCCAACACTGATTATTCTGTAATCCTTTAGCAATTTGTCTGCCAGCTCCTGGCCTAGCTCTGATCTGTGAGTTCCTCCAGGGCAATGACTATGGATTCTTTGATTGGCACAAGGGGTATGCTCAATACTGTTTGTTGAGTGACTAAGTGACAGAGGCCAGAGTGCCCCAGTAGCTCTGCCTGGGCTGTGTTGATCTCCATCACCACTGACTGTGTGCTCCTCGGCATCCTTGGGTTTTCTTTGTGCTGGATTTTCCTGCACATGCGCCCGTGAGTCGTGCCTGTGGACCCTCTGTGAGATGCTCCCTCTATTTTGGTGCAGTTTTTCACCAGTGAGTGCCCAGACTAGGTGCTGCCCTTGGCATAGTCTTCATTAGTGGTGGCGATTTGGGAGAAGGAAGAGACAGAGCAGCTGTCACAATTCATACAGACATGGCTGCCGTCTTGTTTTATCAGACTCCTGAGTTTGCAGTTAAGAGAACTCTGAGCGCAAGGAGAGCTTAGATTCAAGCTCAGCTAGAGAAAGTATTTTACACACGACTCTTCTCTGAAGAACAATCCAAACTCTGTAAATATGTGTTGTGCCTGAGGATGAGCCAAATCTGGAGCAAATAGTCGATTCACAAATCATTTCTGTTCAGCTCAAGGCAGGTCATTTACATGTTTAGGGAGGAGCCTCTGCTCAGGGGGTGCAGCCAGCCCCGCCAGAGCAGGTGAGAGGAGTTGGAAGGCTTCGGACATGCACTACCACTTGCCAGCTGGGCTAATCCTTGGGCTTCAGCGTCTGTAGGATGCTGAAGTCTCTGCCAGCCTTCCTTGTAGCTGCCACACAGACTGAATGAGGCTCACACACACTTTTTGAAGGTAAATGAACACATGCTTATTTTAGTGGTTAAAATCAAAGCTTAGAAACCAACTTGGACAAATAATTCTGCTTCAAATGCTTCTGTTCTGCAATATAAGTAAGGCCCAGGTGAAACACAATTTGCAAACCTGCTCGTCGTTCTTCCTGGATCACAAACACCCCTGATGCTGAGTTCATACCTTTGAGTTATGTCCCAGGCAAGAACCAAGCCCCGGCCAGGGCTGCTGCGAACCACTGAACCACTAGCAAGCCGCATAATGAATCCTACAGGTCTCTACTTCAATTACATGATGTGTTAAGTATTTATTGGGCTTTGTATTTTGATCGGGAATACTCCCTTGTCAAAGTACTGCTTGGGTTTGGCTTGCTGATGTCGGCAATGTAAATATGATTTAATTGATTAATAGGCATTAATGAGTAGTAATTAAGGCACAACCTGTTAGCTGGAAAAATCTCACAAAACAAGCACGTTGTCATTTAGCCTGTAAACGGCAGGATGGCCTTGCTGCTGCTGTCTGTCGTCCTTGCCTACGGGCAGTAGTCCCAGGTAGAGTCAGCGGCCTTTTGCATGTGCATTATAAATAAAATAAAATGCACATATTAACATATTGCTTAGAATCCATTTATTACCCTTTCATCCACTGAAAAAAACTGAGCTCTGTCAATACAAAATTAGCCTGAATCTCTGATCTGAAGGTCATCTACGGAGGAGAAAGCCTTCTCCTGAGGTTGGTGTAGGTAGTCTACTTCAGGAGGTTTCACTGTCTATAAAATCCTGGGCTTCTATTGCATTCATCCTTTGATTATCGAAAACTTTCCTCTGCTGCTAACACTCAGGAACAATGTAATATGTAACTTCCAATTAAAGTTTTCCATATGTGGCAAAAATTGTAATGAATGAATCAGTAAAGACCGCATAATGGAAGCCTATTAGCCAAGTGAATATACTCTTTTAAGTCAAATTTCTATACCACTTTTGTATTATCTCCCATCAGAAGAGAACGTGCAATTACCAATTTTATCTTATCTTGGCTTATTATTAAAGAGTAGTAAAGGAAACTTCATTCCAGGAGCCATAATGTGATTTTTGATTAATAGGGAGTTCTTATGTGACAAGAATATTTCTCCTAGGCAAAGTATGCACATGGATTTCTGCCCGAGCTGGCTTGGAAGCTACGTCTCCGGTGGAATGACTGTTCAATGACAGAGCATATATGTTTCTACATGGGAGATCAGATTCTTCAGGTTCTCCACAGTGCAAGAGGGGTAGGAAAATTGACATGGACTTCGCAGACATCAATTTTTATTTAGCTGGTTCCAGTTACATCAAACTCCACATGGGTTTGTGTGCAAGAGGTCAGATGAGCAGCTCAAAGTTCTAGGTCTTCCAGGCTCTGCCAGCAGGAAGCCTGAGCTTTTACGGTCCTCTGCCTGTCTGCAGTAGTCTAGGCACATTCTGGAAACACAACAGATACCCATGAACCGCATGACCCAAATGTCAGCATGCTCTCCCAGCCCAGCTGCACGTGGGAATGTTTGAATTTGCATTCCAATCCTTCCAGCTAACTTTTCTTGGAGAGTTATTCTAGTGAAGGTTACCTGGGATCTGGCCTTTGGCTATGAGTGACCTGGGGATAGGTAGTAGGTAGAAGACAAGGAGGGAGCTGTCCTGGCTGACCTGCAGTCAGTGCTCTGCTATTTGCAGGGTGCAGCAGGGCCCTACTCCTCGGGGCCTGGGTAGTTCCGTTGGCATCTGGCTCTGATCTTACGAGGTGCATGGCAATTAGCAAGCGTCCACACCGTCTGAGCCTCTGCTTCCCCAGCTGAGAACAAGAATACTACCACCTTAGGAACTTACCGTGAGGACCGAGACGGACATGGTTTAACACATAATCGTAACTATAATGGATGAAGCTACCACTGGTGGACATCTAATGGGTTGGGCAGTAACCCAGGAGTGGCTTAATTCATGCTGGAGCCCCGCCCACCTGCTGCTGGGCTCCCTGGATTCTCTGCTCCTCCCTGAGGCTGCTGCTTTGCTGGTCACGTTCATCCTGTCCCTAGCCTGGGTGTGGTTGGCACAGGGACCCTGGTCATGTTCATCCCACCCCCAGTGTGGGTGTGACCAGTGCAGGGGACCCACACGTGGACAAGCTGCTGGGGTGGGGTTTAATTCTGTGGAGACAATGCATTTTCTATCAATTGACAGAATGACTCAGATGCCTACAATAACACATACACTTTGACCAGAAGTATTCCTTCTGGAAGTTTGTCATAAAGGAAGTAATTAGGCAGGCATAAAGGGTATGTGTATAAGGATGCTCCCTGAAGCACTGTTTAGCTTCAGGAATAAAATAACAATAGTGGGAGGAAGAGGCTGCCGGTTGCATACTCTGGGGTGTATCTGGACTAAGGGATCCCGTCCAGCCTATTAAAGATGATGTCATAGAGATTATCTAACATAGCAGAAAGACGGTTATGATAGGGTAAGTGGAAAATCACGTTACAAAATAAAATATGCCATACAATCATATTTTTGGAAAAAAAAAAAAAAAAGACTTAGGGATATATACCAAAATAGTAACCATCAATTTTTTTTAGCACAGTCAGATTATGGGTTATTTTATATTCTTTCTCTTTCTCTCTTTTTCTTATTTCTATAATCTGCTGTTAAGAAATAATCAATATGTTCTACACATGTAATTTTTTAAAAGCAATAAAATGTTATCGTGTAAAGTCTTTCCTTTAAACGGAACCCTCAGACCCCTGAAGCCCTCAGTGGCAGGCCAGGCTTGTCTCCGCACAGAGTGGGATTTCAGGGGTCCTGGGTTCCTTTCTGAATCGTGGCTGGCTGTTCTCCGATGCCCCACGAAACATGCTGCCGCTGCTGACAGGCCGGTGTCCTGTGGGGAGACAGACTCCTCTCACTGCTGGTGTAGTCAGTGTCCCTTGGTGGGACACAGGCCCTACGGGTCATCTGGCTGCACGAGTCAACCCTGCGGTTGGGCCATTCTCGTCTGGGACAGGACACGAAGGGAAGCGGAGACATGAGAAGAGCGGTCTGGGAGGGGGCAGGGTGGGCCTCGGGACAGCTGGGCTGCTTTCCATCTTTGCCACGCAATTTAGTGTCTTCCAGAAACAGGAGATGCCATGGCCGCAGAGGGGAAAGGCTGGCCCAGCCCAGGCCTGGCTCCTGCTCTGGGTGGCACCAGAGGCCGCCCACTGCAGACCAGTGCTTGGAAGGAGGAGGGATAAATGCAGCTGTCTCCGGGAGGGCAGGGGTAATTGGTTTCTTCCTCAGAGCTTTCCTTTTTAAGGCAGAAAGCTATAACTGGAAGGCCACAAACGCTGGTCTGTGAAGATAAAGCCGCCAAAGAGAGGGCGTTTTTGGTCCCCAGTGGTTGGCCCTTGTCATTAGCCTCCTGGGCTGCGGTTTGGCCTGGCCTAGCTTCCTTAAACCCTGCACAAAACTACCTGTGGCTCTCTGTCACCTAGAGGGTAGAGCCTGACCCTGCAGCCTGAGATACCTTCCTGGGCAACCTGACCCCAGCTGACCCCACCAGTGTTCGCCTCTCTCCCGTCTCCCCCACCACTGGGAGTTTAGCCTCCTCTTTTGCTATGTTTTTTGATAATGCTGGGGCTTTAGGCATATGCTGTTCCCGTTGCCTGAAAGCCCCTCCTGTTTCTCCACATGTTGAGCCCTTATCATCTTTCAAAAATATATAGAAAAAAAATTAGCCGGGCATGGTGGTGCACACCTGTAGTCCCAGCTACTACTCGGGAGGCTGAGGCAGGAGGATTGCTTGAGCCCAGGAGTTTGAGGTTGCTGTGAGCTAGGCTGACGCCACAGCACTCTAGCCCGGGCAACAAGCAAAAAAAAAAAAAAAAAAAAGAACCAACTGGAATTTTCTATGAGGAAGGCATCCCTGATTCACTTCATCCCAGGGAAACCATTCCCCTGTGCTTCTTCCAGGACTAGGTAATTAGCCAAGAGAACGAAGAGCTGAAGAAATAAATGAGTTGAGATATTTGTCCTTAGAGATGCCAAGCTGTGTATGACCCCCAAGTAAAAACATCAGCCCTACTAATTGTTGTTTCACATTTTGTGGGGGGGTAATTATGTTTTTATTTTATTTTTAAACAGGTAATATATTCACATTGTTCAAAAATATAATGTCAAAATAAAGTAATAAAGGACAGTATTCAGTGAAAAGTCCACCTTCCACCAGATACGCCAGAGCTACCCTTCCCCTTCTCCCTCCCGCAGACAACGAAGGTCGCCAGTTTCCTGTGAGTCCTTCTGGGCGTGTGAAAGCCAGCGCGGAACAGCGCGGAACGGCGTGCAGATTTGCCCAGTTCTCAGAAGATTGGGCCATGCTCTGTGCCCGCCCCTGTACTTAGCTTTCTTTTAATCAACAAAATAATTTGCAGATTGTCCCATATCAGTCTATAAAGAGGTTATTTCTTTTTTCCTTTTTCTCGTTGCTTCCAGGATTCCTCCGAATCAGTATGTCACACTTTCTTTAACCCGTCCTGTTGATGGACATTTAGGTGGTTTCCAGTCTTCTGCTCTTGCAAACCGTGCTGCAATAAATAACCTCCATGCAGTTATTTCCCAGAACTCCATGTGTGTGAGTACATTTGTAGTACAAATTCTTAGAAATGAAATTTCTGGGTCAAAAGTCTATGCATCTTAAATTTAGACAGATATGGCCACATGGCCCTTCATAGGGGTTGTGATAATTTGCACTCTTCACGGCAGTGTTTGATGTGGTCAGTTACTATCCACCTTTGACCATGCCGGGTGCAAGCCACACGGAATGTGTCTGTAGGCCAGAGGTTGCCCAAAGGGTGCCACTTAGGAAACTCTGTTCCATTTTCTCTTGAAATTTATAGCAAATGGTTTTGTCCTCAGCATCCCTACCTTTAGGAAACCACCTCAGCCTACTCATCGGTGTGCACTCCTCCTTTCCACCAGAGGGGTGCACAGACATGATTGGTTTAGGGCTGGGCATGTGAGCCAAGCTGGGCCAATCAGAGACCTTCCTAGGATTTCTACAGGACCCTTACTAGGCTAGTCACCCTTGCTCTCCAATCACACGCCATAGGGACGATGTGGGCGTGGGGCTTCCAGGGGCTGGTTACACCCTACAGGCAGAAAGCCTCTCTGGAAGCCAGCCAAGGGTGGCACAGAGAAAGACCGAGTCCTGGTCGCATCCTTACAGCCCCTGGATTCAGCACTGCCTGAAGCTAATTTTCCCTGGACTTCCAGATAATGTGACCTAATACATTTTCTTTTGGGCCATAATTTAGGTCATTTGCAACTGAAAAACTCCTGACTAATAGAGTGCTTTATGTGCACGATTTCATTTAATTCTGATAATAGCCCTATAAGAAAGGATTGTTTTTTTTTCATTGTTAGACATGAGAGATCTGATGCTCAATGAGTCTAAGAAATTTTCCAAAGCTTACAAAACCAATAACGGAATTGGGTTAAATGCAGGCTGTCTAGCTCTAGCACCAGCGCTTTCCTTGTTCTCCTGCACCACCTCCAACAGCGCCAGCTTGTTGGGTCTCATGCATTCTTTTGCTCCCTTCACATTCTGACTTCTTTCCACCTGTATCATCAAGCCACACTTTTGTCACTTTACAAGGTGCAGGTTCAAGAAGACTGCCACTTGAAAGGGGACAGCGAAAGGAGTTCATACTACTTATGGGAGGCCAGCTGGTAAGATGTGGCAGGAGAGGATGTCACATGGCCTCACCTTGCGGGAGGGGCAGATGGAGATGCCACCCGAGAAGGTGATGGGTGTGGAGCTGGGCTTGAGCCTGTCCCATCAGCTGCCAGCTCTGGGCCCAAGCCCTCCTCTTGTTTCTGTCTGAGGTTCTGTCCCAGTCACAAAAGAAATGGACTGCCTGTACTGCCCCTACCCCTCACCAAGAGTTTTCAAATACAGTGTACCAGTAGACAATTTGAGGCATAGCGAAGGCAGCAGATCAGGAGATGGCTGCATTGAAAAGATAGCTTGTTACTCAGAACACCCAGGAGAGGGGCTCCCATGCCACAGGGGGCCGCACTGAAGAAGCACCAATTGTTAAGGTCCTTATTGTGGTTCCTGCAGGAAGGAAGGGGCAACCAGGGTGAGCAGGCTTGGGATTGGCTGGTTTGAATAATTTCAGTGGGTTCTTGGGTGATTGGGGCATAGGGAGAGAGGCCCAGGGTGGGAGGGCCGATAAAGGAGGTAGTCAGGGTGTAGGCTCTGTCCTGGCTGGTGTGTATTTATTTGAAAAGCATGCTTGTGGGAGTGTTGTTTACATCTCTAGGAATCAGCTAGTCCTGGGAGGGGCAGTCCCTCCAGAGTTAGCAAGGCCCCAACTGTCAAAGCCGTCAGAATAGAGAAAATAAAGGACATGGTTAATACACAGTGTGACCTGGAATAGGGGCTGCAGGTGGAGGTTTGGTCAGCTAAACAACAGTGTGTTGTCCCAAGAATTCTACTTTTATTTTTGGTGTTTTTAGAGATGGGGTCTAGCTCTGTTCCCCAGGCTGGAGGGCAGTGGCAGGATTCATAGCTCACTGCAGGCTCAAACTCCTGAGCTTAAGAGATCCTCCTGCCTCAGGCTCCTGAGTAGCTGGGACTACAGGCATGTACCACCACGTCCAGCTAATTTTTTAACTTTTGGAGAGTAGGGGTCTTTCTATGTTGCCCAGGCTACTTTCAAACTCCTGGCCTCAAGCAGTCCCTTTGCCTCAGCCTCCCCAGTCACTGCAATTACAGACATGAACCACTGTACCTGGCCAGCAATTCTACTTTTATAGGAAAATAATTGAACAAATGAGCACAGATATATGTATAAGGATCTTTATCAATGTGGTGTTTATAATAAAAAAGAAAAAACAAAACCCTAAATGTTCAACAGTGAGCATATGGCTAAATAATTGACCATTTACTCCGTACAATGAATCACCGCACAGTAATTACGGTGATGTAGAGGCATAGTTATTGATATAATTACATGATCAGAATATGTTATTGAGTGAAGAAAAGGAGGGTTATAATGAATAAATATGTGCAATCCTAGCTTTATTAAAAAGATATGCATGTACATCTTTAAGTTTCCATCTTTTTACAAAGTAGAAGATTTCTTTGAGAAATGATTGGAAGGAAATGCGTCAAGTTGTTACCAATGGCTGTTTCCGAGGGGTAGGATGTTGCTGATCAGAACATATCATTTTCTTTTTTATCTGTATTTTTCAGTTCTTTCATACAATGGATTTCTATTATTTGTATAATAAGTAATATGTGTTTAATAATAAATAAAATCTAAAACACAGTCACTGTGTGCTGGGGTGCTGTGGAGGGGCTCCTGCTTGGGGTTGGTTGTCCCATTGTTCTTCCCGTGAGCCCCGGGCCGCGGTGGGCCTGAGGGACGCCTGGGGTGGGAGCAACAAGCAGGGCCTCCCACCCACTTTCCCATTCCACTCCTGTCTTCCTTCTTCTTTTTCATCATTCACTTTTCAGCTTTTTCTATAGACCGATGCTTGCTGGGTTATGAAGCCTTTGCTTGCACAAACTCCACCTCGTGAGAATAGTTCCACATGGGGGAAAAGTACCGTCTACACGAACACACACTTTGCCCTGTTTATCTCTGGGACAACGTGGATTCTCTCAGAGCATCTGCTCACGTTCCCTCAGTCTAGTCCGTGTCTGAGCCTTCTACCATGCTCTGGTCACGGCTGGAAAACTGTCATCCAAGCTAAGGCTGGAGGTTTGTTTGATGTTCACGGAAGGAAAAAGACATCGAATCTAGGGCAAACTTTGTTCTTGCTTAGATTTAAAGCAGGAGTGGTGGTCAGACTGCTAGTGCTGCTATAAAACGAACAGAAATGTATCCTGAGGCATTTCTGTTAAGTCTTCCATTTCTGACCTACAAAAATGATGATTTATATAAGCCAGTCAACACCTCTCTGAACTAGATGATGAAGTAAGTCAGAGAACATCTCTTTGAGGCATTTGCACAATATTTTGTTTGAAGAAAGTTGTGAGGCTTAAAAATATATATGAAAAACACTGGAATAGGAGACCTTAATGGTCCTTTTTAAGTTTAAAATATTGTCTCCTCCTTCCCAGCCCCCCTGACTCACACGCACTGGTGGCCCATCCACATTCATGACAGTCCAGAGGCCCTGAAGACCCACCTGGTCATCTGGAAGTGGCTGAGGGTTCTCCCCACCTGCCCAGGTCCCAGAGCTCAACCACCAGCCCCCTGACATCAACCTTGAACCTTGTCCCAGACCCTCAAATTAGTTATTCATCTGCATTCTCTTGGACATCTGGACCAAACCCTTCCTTTTTATAAACTGTGCTCAGGCCATTCCTTTGGCCCAAAATATGGCAAATGAAGCCGCACTACACCCTGTTCCAATGTGGCTGCATGGAAAGCCAAATCCACTTTGGTCACTCAGCTCTTACCCAGCTGCTCCCAGCAAGGAGGGGGCAGATCAGAATAGATTCGTGGTGCTGGGGCTCTCTGAAGGCCACCGCACTGTCACGGGTCAGCCAGTGCTCAACGTGGCTATGCTAATGAGACCCCCAGAGGCTGGGGGTTGGCATGGTTCCATACAACGTAGGAGGACTTTGCAACCATCGTCATCACCATCAGCATCATCATGATCAAACATCTTGAAGGAGGGAAATTGGTACGTCCATATCTTGAAGGAGGCAGCAGACGAGGCTTGGGTATGAGGAAGATGGAAGGAGGGAGTAGAAGAAAGTCCCCCAGGGGAAGCCCAAGGGTCATCCAAGGGTGCAATCATCAAACAAGCACATTTTAGTTTGTGAAGGAGCCTCCATAGTAATCAACCAACTCCAAAGGCTGCGGAGGCGGCACCTGCCCCCAACCTCGACACCTAGAGCCACTGGAGGGGGACGAGATAGAGGGAGACACAGAGGTCGGGATGACCTGGTGTTAGAATAAGAGAGGCCAAGACAGAAGTATCGAGAGGGTGATGAAGAAAGAGAATAAGTCTCAATGAGAATGAAGATCGCGAGGAAGACAGGGGAGAGCGGTGATGCCGGCAAGGAGGGAGGAGGCGGCACTGGGGCAGAGGGAGCCTCGTGCGGAGGATCTGCCCAGGCGCCTGCAGAGGTAGGCGACTCTCTCCCTTGGATGCTTCGCGGACCCGCCCTGGCAGATCTTGCCTCCTCCTGGGAGGCTCTCTGGGAAAAGCTGTGCTGTGATTAAGATCTTTTAATTAAGAAAGCCGTTTGCACAGGATGCAACAAGAGGCTGATGCAGAGTTTGCTCAAATTGGATTTTTTTTTCTTTTGGTTAACTAGAAAAATAATAAGAGGAACTTCGCTTTATGTAAGTAAGAGGGATATGTCATTTTGAAGGGTGCCGCGTGAGCTACCTGTGAATGAATTCATCTGCTCATTCATTCATTCACTCCCAGCTCACATTTAGTATCACTACTTCTGTAACTCCTGAAAAATAACACGTTCTGAATGCTTACGATGTGGCAGGCACTGTGCTAATTCCTTTACATGAATTACCTCCTTCACTCCATGCAGTAACCCCACGAGGCACACGCTGTTCCTCTCCCCTTTTTATAGATGAGAAAATCGTGGACCCATCTGTATGGAAGGCATCTCTTCCTCCCTTGCTGAGAAAGCGAATCGGGAGAGGGGAGACAGGACAGGGATTCATTTAGAACCCCAGTTTCCTTCCTTTTTATTATTTCTCTCACTCTTTCTCCTTCGTTTTCTAAGCCCCCCAGTATGTCCTATTTGACTGCATAAATGTTGAAGCTCCTCTGTATTAAGCTCCTTCTTCTCCTGCCTCAGTTGCCATGAGGACAAATTGCAGAATGCACTGAGCCCGCATGATGGCCAAGCTCCAGGTCTGGAACCAGGCAGGCGAGAAGGCACTCAAATCTGTCACTTGATCTGTCCCTTCTTTCAGTGTCTGCACAGCTCAGGACCTGGAGATACAAGAGACAGTCTCTGGGTATTGAGGCTGACCCTGAGTCAAAAGCTCTGGCTTCTTTCATAAGTGCCTTTGGCCCTGGCTTTGTCCCTAGGACTGAAGATTTGCTTGGTTCTCTCCACCTTGGATCTGAGTGGTACTGTACCCTTGTTCCTCGTCCTGAGCCACCTAATACGATCTAGGAGTGACCCAAGAACAGCTTCTTAGCTGAATACTCTTTGGCTGGGCCCCACCTGCCTAGCTGAACCCATAGCCAGTTTCCTGATCTCTGTCCTCCGCTGGTCTAGAGTCAGAAGGCTGGTCCTGGCAGCAAGACCCCTTCCATGTGTCCAGCATCTCTTTCTTTGGGGGAAATCCTTCTTCCACTGTTCCACAATATTCCTGCTCAGAGAGGGATTGGGGTTGGGTAGGCTATGCCTCCCACACCCCCACCTCCCCACCTGTGGCACATTCTTGGCCCAGTGATGGGTTTGGGAGCATGTGACCCAAACTAGGCAATTCTGACAGCCCTGGAGGAAGCATGTGCTTCTCTGGAGGGTGGTGAGAGCCTGCAGCACAGCGAGCCTTTCTGACGGTGAAGTCTGGCAACCTGAGCAGCTCGGAGTCCGAGTCCTAGAGATGCCATTTTGACCTTTAGATGCCACTGTACCTTAGGAAACTGTGTCCCTGGACTTTTCAGTTTTGTGAACTGATATGTATAATTTTATTTTGCTTAAATGAGTCTGAATTTGGTTTTTGACAGTTGCAACTGAAAGAGTCTTGTCTATGTCACTGCTTTTCTATGAGACACTCTTCATTTCTTATACCCAGCCCCCCAGTTTGGCAAAAGACACAGAAGAGCGGTGGTAGGCATAAGTCTATAATTTGCCCTGGTGTCGACTCATGGCTTTTGTTTGTTTGCTTTATGTTTCAAATGTTTTTATTTTGCTTTTACACCTGAATGGTAGTTTATACCTGGCTGTGTGCAGAATTTTGTTTTTGTTTAAAAACTTTTTCTAAAGAAAAATTTCAAACATACATAAAAATAGAGACTAATATAATAAACTCTCTTGTCCCTGAGTCTTTTAAAGGGTTCTATTGGCACAGAATTTTTGAATTCATTTGAGAAATATTTGCTGAGCTCTTGCCATGTGGCAGGCACTATTCTGCATGCTGGAGACACAGCAGTGACAAGACCAAATGCTTCATCTTCCGGAGCATGTATTCTAGCAGGGCATGACGGATAGAAGCAAGTTTACAAATGCACAGACAAGGTAATTTCTGGTAGCAATAAATGGTCAGAAGAAAATAAATCAGGGCACTGAGTGAATGGTCAACCAAAGCTTCTTTGAGGAGAGGGCATTTGAGCTGAGACCTGAAGGATGAGAAGGAGTCCCTGTGGTGGGATCACCTGGTAGAAGGATTCCTGGTGGTCTGAGCAGTGTATACAAAGTCCCCAATGATAAATAAGGCATATGGTGTGGGCCCAGGTAAAATGTGCACAAGCTGGAAACCAAACAGGAACCAGGATCAAGATCTTGGGGCAAGGCTGCCATGTTTGGTGGCATAGGTTGTGCACTGCACAATCCTAGTGAAAGCCATTCACACAAACCAGAGTTCAGTAAACTTTTTTGTAAAGGGCCAGATTGTAAATATTTTAGGCCTTGTGGACCATGTGGTCTCTGTTATAACTGCTCAGTTCTGCTGTTGTAACTCCAAAACAGCTGCAGATAATATGTAAATGAATGAGCATGGCTATGTTCCAATGAAACTTTATTTATGGATGTTGAATTTGAATTTCAAAAATTAAAATTAAACATCATTAAAATGAATCTTTTGATTTTTTTCAACCATTTAAAAATATAAGGCCCATTCTTAGCTTGTGGGCTGTACATCAAGCGGCAGGCTGGATTTGATCTACGTGCATCATAGACATGCCCACTCATTTATGTGTCACCTGTGATTGCACCATTCCTTGTGCAGCAGGCACAAGCCAGGCATGGAGCTAAGAAGATGAGTAAGAAGCCCCCTCGCTTAAGATGAGTAAGACGCCCCCCTTGCTTAAAGGAGGCTCCCAGACAGGTCATTCCTCAAGGGCCAGGCAAAGCCTGCCCTGGCAGTGACATGTCCCGGGTCCTATGGCCTAATAGTACTTTCAGTGTTTCCCCCCATGATATGTCCTTGCTTGAGCTATGTACCAGTCATGGCTGTATGCCTCAAGAACTCTGTCTTTGCGTCCTCGGCTGTGCCTAGCCAAGTGTGCCACTATTCTGTGCCTGTTGAACTGGTTTTGAAAGAATCTGATCTTATCAGAAAAGGCAGATCTCTTGTGATGAGTGAGGCTTAGGGAGAAAGAGGAGAGGGGTGGGGAGTTGGGAGAGGGGTGTGCCCAGGTACTCAGAATGGATTTAATTGGAATTAATTGCTGCTAATTCCACTGTGTCATTTGCCTGCGTTGGGCTGCTCCATAAATGGATTTTTACAATGTTTTAGCAATGAAAGGATTGCCATTATAGAAATAGGTGCCCAGCTCTTCTGCTATAATCACTGCCTCCTTCCCGAGCCGCACTCTCTGCAGCCACCTCTCAATAAGCTCTGCCAGCATTCATCCCTTGGTCTTGTCATCCTCTCACTCAGGAGTTCATGGTTGATCTAGGAAAAAGTAAAAATACCACCCTAGTCTAAGCCATTGTCATCTCTTGCTTGGATTGTAGTGGCTTGCAAACTGGTCTCTTTGTTTTTGCTCAAAATCTACTCTCAAGAGTCACTCTGATCCTATCAACAAGCATAAATCAACTCAGGAATCAGGAATGCTTCTGCTCCTGCCCCCAAACGCCTCCTTTCCCAACTGGAATAAAAGTCCATGTTCTTGTAATGACTCGAAAGACTCCGCAAGAAGGGATTCTTAAACTTCGTGTGCTCTGGAACCCTCTGGATGTATGATGAATTCCATGGATTCCCTCTTCAGGAAGGTTTTAAATGCATAAAATAAAATATACCAGATTTCAAAGGAAACCAATGGTTGGGGTCTGCTTGGACGGCTATAGCAACTATCACAGATGAAATTTATTTCTCACAGTCTGAGACCTGGGTGCCAGTTTGGTCAGTTCTGGCGAAGGCTCTCTTCCAGACTTGTAGACAGACACCTTCTTGATGTATTCTCACATGGTCTCTGCTCTCCCCCTCCTCTTATAAGGGCACTTATCCTATCAAGAGGGCCCCACCCCCATGATTTAATTACCTCCCAATGGCCCCATTTCCAAATGCCATCACCTTAGGGGCTAGGGCTGTAACTTTTGAATTTGGGGGGACACAAACATTCAGTCCATGACACCAATTCTATTGGAACACAGTTATCAAACTACTAAAAAGCAAAATTGGGACATAGTTATATAAGCATTTTGTTATTAGTACAGTATGTAGTTAAAATACTTTAGAAGATATAGGTTTATTAAGGTTTATTTTTGAAAGACCTATGAGGGTGATGGTTATAGTTGCTTGGCTAGAATAAGAACATTTCCACCATGGGGTGGTCTAGGCAAGGCAACACGAATGTCATGTTGGATGTGAAAAGGCAGCCATGATTCTTTTCCCAGCCCAGTTCACGGACCCTTTGAATGCTCTCTTTGGACCCTGCCTAACGTGGTCTAAACCTCCCTCTGACGTCTCACATCTCGTTTCCTAGTCTCCTCCCGCCACACTGGCAGGTGCTGTTTCTCCACTGCTCCAGGCATGTTCCTGCCCCAGCGCCTTGGAGCCAGAGCTTGTCTTTGCGTGAACTACTCTTCCTGCCTGAGTCTGTGTGGCTCACTCCCTCAGCTTTGTTCAGATCCTTCCTCAAACACCTGCTTCTCAGGGAGGCCTTCCCTGAACACCCCCACAACCTCGGGCCCCCACCCCTTCCCTGCTTCTCTTTTCCCTCTTGCCAGGTAACGTTCTCTACACCCCCCATCGCCTCTGTTTTTGTGTCCCCTGCTAGGACATGAGGTATTTTAGGTGGAAATCTGTCCATTTTGTCCACTGCTGTCTCCCCAGTACCTAAAACAGTGCTGGACACAGAGCAGGCACTCAATAAATATGTATTGATTGGACCCACAAACTTACATGAATATTGGTCGGAGCAAAAAGTAATCAGACTAAATCTGTCGTTTAACTTCCTAACAAATTTTGGTATACTGAATCCCATTTTCTCATTGGTCTTCATTACTCTGTGGAAATGTCCTCCCAAGTGCTCATAAAACTTCCTTTAAGGATCCAGTGAACTTGCACAAAACACTCATTTAAAAGTAATGTTTGTGTTTTGAGACAGTGTGAGGGGCAGGAGTGCTGGATTGGGCCAGTGCTGGGCCACCGCCTGGCTGTGCTATCCTGGGCAAAAATCTTACCTCTCTGAACCTCATTTCCTCATCTTTAAGGGGAGAATAACTGTACTGACCTCCAAGGGTCACACTGAGCCTCAAATGAGACAATTCACGAACAGTGCAAAATCAGGCTTGAGAAATAAATGACAGCTCCTGGCAGCACTTGTAATAAGTCACAGGAGGCGAAAGCGAAGGGTTCCAGGAAGCTTGCTGCTCTGCAGGAGCCCCTGGAGGTCCTGGGGAAAAGCCACAGTGCAGCCGAAGGGAACATACCGTGCTGGAGTCAGCCGCCCATCCTCCCCGTCCAGCCTTTTCCGCCGGGAGGACGGGAGCCTGTGCCTGCTCTGGCCACTCCTGGACGCCTCTGGCTCTCGGACAAGGTCCTGTAACTCAGAGCTGAAGGGATGAGATGGCGAAACTCAGGCCAGGCCATGATTCAAAAGGCAGCAGGAAATGAACACATCTGTTGGAACACATACATGGTCAAGGGGCTTGAAATGTCTGAAGAGTGAGTCATCAGGTGCGCTGAGTGCAGAACCGCTCCTGGATCACAGACTGGGCTGGTGGCTATTGGGACATCAGGCTTTGAATAATATGCTACATGTTCCCACCAATAGAAATTATTTTTAGATTAGCTTCTGTTTCAAATTATTCATTGCCCATTTCCCAATTATTAATGCAGCTGATCGGAAGTTGACTATAAAAACATTAATTATTTTATTCATCCATTCACCAGATTTACTAATCACCAAGTATATGCAAGGTACTAAGTTAGACACTGAGGGTACAAAGATGAACAATATCTGAAAAGTATATAGAAATTTAAAGTACAAAAATAATCTCAAGTTATCCTCAGAACAATTCCACGAGGGAGGTAGAAGTTACCTTAATTTAATGATGGATTCATGGAATGATTGATTGATTCATTAAATCATGCAAAATACTTACTGAGCACCTACCAGGTGCCAGGCACTGTGCTAGACACTGAGTAGTTGATAACAAGACAAAGACCTGCCGACGTTGACCTTACATTCTACGGGAGAGACAGAACATCAATGAAGAGGCAAACAATTAAGCAGCATGACCAAAGCAAGCAATGGGCTCCGTGAAGAACAAGGAGGTCGGGCTGGGGGTGGGAGACAGGGAGGTATTGCTAGGGAGGAGGTGGTTATGAGCAGAGAGACCTGAACTAAGTGAGAGAAACAGCCAGTCTCCCAAGTGGAGGACAAACAGTGTTTCTGGACTCTTCTCTGAAGACTAAACCACAGAGAAATGAAATGACTTTCCTGGGATCACACAACCAGGTGACTGCTTCAGCCTCCAGATGGTAACCTGCACCATCCAGTTTTAGAAGTGCTGCTCCCTGCCGTCAGGGAAGCCTGCAGTCCAGCCATCAGATACAGCCCAGAGCCCGTTAATGACTCCAGCAGGAGCCCGCCATGAGCCCCACCGCAAAGTGCCCCGTCCACACGCCTTGGCTGCGCAGATACGCACACACACACACCGGCTACTGCACGGACAAGCAAAGGAGAGGTAATGAAATCAGGAATTAAGACCCTGTTTGTTTACAGTTCTTTGCTTGAGAAGGGTCATTTATCTCTGCTCTTTCATTCTGGCAATTAGCATATGAAAGTGTTTGCTGAGTTTCCCACTTTAAAGTGAGCTAATGCAGAGCTTAATAAAAGAAAATGTTTATCATCCGCAAATTCTCTTTTTAATAAAAGCAGTAGCAGTTTTTAGTCACCATTGTCTTCAGACATAGAACTATAAACTTTTGTCCCTTGTGAAAATTTGCTCTTTGTTCTGCCTTGCGAGACAAAAAAAAAAGCTGGAAAAGTGTATGGAAGACCAGGCCTCTGGAGAGATGGGTGCTGAGAAGGTCCTGACACCCTACTGCCCGCTGCCTGGGTAAGGGAGCTCACCTGCTATTTGCAAAAAGTCGGGGCAGTGAGATCCTTAGGACAGGGGAAGGCACCAAAACACATCTTTGCGTTTCTTTGTGCTTTTGAAAGATTTATTTCATGCTTGAGCGTCCAGATACCCATGATGTTTTCTTTTTTGTCCCTTTAAATATCAATTTGTCTTCTAAATTTAAAAGTGAAGTGTATTTATTATAGGAAGTTAGAAAATACAGAAAAATAGAAAGAGTAAAAATTTCTCCCATAATCTCACCGTCCAGAAAAAATGACAATGTTGTTTGTTTTTATTTTCTGATCTTTTTGTACTGGATGTGTATTTTTTTCATTGTTGATATCTGCTTGCATTTATAACTGAGATTCTTGTGTTCTAATTAGCAATGCTATATTACATATGCATATCTTCATATCATAAAAACATCTTGATAAGCATCATACAGAGTTGAAAAAATTTTCCCTCTATTTAAAAAATACTACATGTTTATTGTGGAAACTTTGGAATACACAAAGGAATTTATTTTGTGTGCTAAAAGACATGACCAACAGAGTGAAAATTCAACCCACAGAATGGAAGAAAATATTTGAAAAGCCTTTATCCAATAAAGGATTCATATCCAGAATATATTAAAGAACTCATATAACTCAGCAACAAAAAAATCAGCTAAATTGGAAAAACGGGCTAAGGACTTCAACAGACATTTCTTCAAAGAAGATAAAAATGGACAGTAAGTACATGAAAGGATGCTCAGTATCACTAATTATTAGGGAAATGCAAATCAAAACCACAATGAGATACCACTTCACATGCACTGGGATAGTTGTTATAAAAAATACAGAAAATAACAAGTATTGACGAGGATGGGGAGAAACTAGAACCTGTGCACTGCTGGTGAGAATGTGAAATGGAGTAGCAGCTGTGGAAAACAGTGTGGGGCTTCCTCAAAAATTTAAAACTATAACTACCAATGATCCAGCCATTCCACTGCTGGGTCTAGAAGTCTGAGATTGGGGGGATTTGACTGAGTACCCCATTGCTGGTTTGAAGGCGGAAAGGCCATGTGGCAAAGAATGCAGACTCCTTCCAGCAGCTGAGAGTGGCCCCCAGGCGACAGCCAGCAAGGAAATCCAGACTGCAGTCCTACAGCCACAATGACCTGAATTTTGCTGGCAACTTGAACTAGCCTGGAAACGAATTCTTTCCTGGAGCCTCTGATGAGAACTCATTTGGCTGACACCTGGATTTTAGTCTAGTGATTGCCTGAGCTGGAAGTGTAGCCACGCAGTGCTGCAGTTCCGACCCGCAGAACTCAGCTAATCAATGGGGGATGTTTTAAGCCACCAAGTTTCTGATAACTCATTACCCACAATGGAAAATGGATACAGGGATATATAGTTGACCCTTGAACAATGCAGGGGTTAGGGGCACGAACCCCTCCATGCAGTCAAAAATCCACTGCCCCAAACATAACTAGTAATAGCCTACTCCAGAGTGGAAGCCTTCCAGGTAACATCAGTAGTCAACATATTTTGTATGTTGTATGTATTATATACCATAGTTTTATAATAAAGTAAGCCTGAGCAAAGAAAGTCATAAGGAGGAGAAAGTATATTCACTACTCATTAAGTGCAAGTGGTCTTCATCCTTGTCATCTTTACGTTGAGTAGGCTGAGGAAGAGGAGGGGTTGGTCTTGCTGTCTCAGGGGTGGCAGAGGTTGGAAGAAAATCTTCATATAAGTGGACTCGTGTGGCTCAAACCAATGTTGTTCAAGGATCAACTGTCATTGTGTTTACAAAGTGTGTGCTTGTGATATGAAGAGCTAGTTCTTTAATCTTAGATTTCCCATGGGCTATTCTGATTTTATGGGTCAGTCAGCTCATTTCTGTGCCAAGTTGTTTATAGAGGCACTTTACATATATTTCTTTGTTTAATATCTCCATTTAGTATATTATTAGCCCCATTTTACAGATGAGGAATCTGAGGCACAGAGAGGTTAAGTGACTTTCCCACAGTGACACAGTAATGCTGGTGAGAGATGGTACTGGAACCCAGACTACACCTGTGTGTGCCAACACCCTCCCCTTTCCTCTGTGCCACACAACTGTCAGCACTTGTCAATAACTTTGTGGCTAGATGACAATTTGGGTAATTGACTTTACTTATAAATCCAATGAGACCACAGGAGAAGGCTGCAAATTAAGAAAGGAGGAAACAATGAGGAGTCTAAATACTAGTCTCTTTCACAGCCAAAGTTGTGTCCTGCCTCCTTCGGGGAGCACCAGCCCTCTCTCACCCTCTCGTGACATCCCTGTTTATTTCTTTGCTGTGTGTCCTTCCCGTTCCTCTGCAGGTAATCTGTTTCTGTGCACGCCTGGCCAGCTGTCAGGTCTGCCAGGCCAGGACTGGGTGTTGCTCTTTTTGAATCTATAGGAGCCCAGCACCTCCCCAGCAGGGCTGAGCGTGCTATCCTATAGTGACTGCTGGCCGGTGAAACTTTATTAAAGAAGAAAATAGGACAATGACCTCTATAATCTTAATCTCTATAATCCTTAGGAACTGTTGTCTTTTCCCCCTTGTGAGGAAGTGCCACCTTCTTTAATGAAAACAAACCTCACCACCTTCATGGTTGCTATTCTAACTCAAACCCATGGTTCTAGCTTTGCTTCGGGATCTGCCAGTGATCCTGTTCTTACGTCCTGAAGACCTCAGCGACATTATTACTCCATTGTCATTCTGGCCAAAGAAAGAGCGAGCCAGTCTCATAGTCTAGATGAGATAAACCAGAACAATGAGACAAGTCTGCTCTGAGCCAGGGGTGCTGGCAACAAGGAAATAGTCACAGACAGAACCAAGCATTCAGTTCCTCTGGGTCATAGGCATGTCTCTCCCCTGCAACTTGTGATCCATCCTAGAAATTTCTGTACCCTCTAGGAGTACACGCAAGGCTCTGTGACAACGTGGCATCCAGGCCAAGAAAGAGAGGCTGATTCCAGAGTCCTGAGCTAGGGACTGTTTTTAGTATCTGGTTTTCTGTGTGAGGGCCACTGCCTTTTCCTGTGAGCCCATGAATGCCTCCTGCCAAACCTTGCCCAGAGGGCAGATGCCACCTCCCATATACTGGTGTGCATCTGTCTTTCCAGGCTGCATAACATAACTATGTTTCCTTAGAATCCACCAACCCTGTAAGAAGTACACCCATCCAGGAGAAAGGGTGGGATTGTATTCTTGCAGTCAGTCTCAAGTTCACTGGCAGGCTTCAGTCTTCCAGAGTGACGGAGTTAGAGGAAAGCGGGGCAGGTGATGTGTAGGGCAGTTGCCTGGGACGTTTTCATGGCTCCCGAGATTGGAACCATGGAGTGAAGTTCTGGGCCAAGGGCTCTTTAGGCACCGGAGGCTGAGATTGGAGAGAAGGACCCAGCTGAGCTCCAATGCCTATGTTATCTCAGCGATGGAGCTCAAGCAAGAGGCTTTGCGGAGGGCAAGAGAAACTATAGCCGCAGCATTTGATATCTGCTTGCATTTATAACTGAGATTCTTGTGTTCTAATTAGCAATGCTATATTACATATGCATATCTTCATATCACAAAAACATCTTGATAAAAACATCACTTAGAGGGAGGAGAAGGGTGGAGGGAAGAAGATTTGGCAAGACAGAGGCAGAAAGCAGAGTGGGTAAGAGGGACCTGCCCAGTTTGCTTATGGAGTAAGAGTCCTGGAGATACACAATCTGAGCTGGGGAACCCTGGTGTGTAGAGGGGTTTGTCTAACATCTTGATCTACTTTCCTTAACTTTTTAGAAGGAGAAAACCCCCAAGTCCCAGTGCCAAGCCTTTCCCTCCTCTATTTGTTAAACCCATCTGCAGTTCAAGGGAAATCAGATTCATGTGTTTTCAATTCATTTACACTTAACTTATTAAAATATTGCTTTGTAAGAGCTATTTGATGTCCAGGAAGCCATTTGCGTCTCTTAAATAAATCTTTAAAGTCCCTTTTTCTTAGAAACAGGAAATTGCATCTTGCCAAATGCAAATTAACTTGCACCTCATAAAGTTCAAGTTGAGCTCAAAACATACACATCGCGAGGGTCGGGTGGGTTTCAAACTTGGCAAGTTAGCTCAAGGTTTAATCTAAACCAAAAGACAGCAATTGGAAGCTCCAAGGGCATTCCCAAGGATGGTATTATTGCAGTCTGCCAGCCGAGAGTCCAATTCACATTGGGCTGCGCTCTGTGATTCCGGGCTGATCATCAGCTCGCCCTCCCTCCGCCCTGCCTTTCTCAGCCCTCTTGCCCCAGGCCAGGTCAAGAAGGCAAAGTCAAGGTCCATGCATCCCCCCATGACCTTTGTCAAGGGAACTGGGGGAAGTTAGAGTGGGATCCGAAGGGCTGAGCCTTTGGCTTCAGATTTTATCTGATTTTTTTGTTCCCTGTGAACACCAGAACCAAGAGACATTATCCTTGCAGTGTCTTGGACCCACTCAGACACACCCCTCTCTCCCCACATTCCACGTATGCGTAGGTCCCCTCCTCCAGAGCTTTTCAGACCGGCTATCCTGTCTGCCCACACTGTCAGGGTGACACAGGGTGGGGGACTACTAGCTTTGTTTTATACAGGAGAAAGTAGGGTCAGAGAGAGGTGAGGTGATACCTACTCAAGGTCCTAGGTAGAACCAGACCCAGAGAAAACCAACCCTGGGTCCTTTAGGTAGAGGGAAGCGCCTCCCAGAATGGCCGATCCAGGCAAATAAAATGCTAGGGGATGAAACAACAGTACCAGTGGTCTGTTTGGTGTTCTGCTGAGCTTTATAAACATGTCTTGGGTACTCATCCTGTACTTGGCCTTGTGTGAAGTCCAGGAAATGCAGACATGAATAGGACGTGGCCTTGGTCCTCAAGGGCCCCACAGCCCAGTGGGGAGACAGGTGCGTGGATGAATAACCAGAACAGATGTGGTTAATATTACCACTAAGACATGTACAGGGTATTGGAGAGGAGCACAGGAGAGCACTTAGCCCAGTCTGGAGGTTCTGGAAACTTTCTGGCAGAGAAGCCGCCTACATGGAGCCTTCAGGGTAGGTAAGGGCTAGCCAGGGGAAGAAACCAGGGACGGCAATGCAGACAGAGAGAGCGACAAGAGTGAAGGCATGGAGGCCAAGAAACAACATGGTGAAAGTGCTGGATTGTAAGCAGTTTGCCATTATTAAAGCAAAAAATTACAAGGAGGTTGTGGTGAGTAGGCGGCAGCCAGACCCTTCAGGCTCTTGTCAGGGTGAGGAGCTTGGACCTAGTCTGGAGGCCAGACTTTCCCAACCTTTTCTCTGTGGATTCTTGAAATTTATGGCCGTTCTCCTGAGAAAACTGCACGTATCCTCATGTACACAAAATCGTGACTGCAGTCCTACAGGACTTGCCTATCTTCTGAAGCCCAGGCTAGGAACCTTGCTTAGGCAACAGGGAATGGGTGACAAGGGCTAAGCAGGATTAGACTTGCATTTAGAGTGACATCCTGCCGGTAGAGTGGACAACATATTGGAACAAAAGTAAGACCAGAGGTAGGAAGACCAGTTAGAAAGTTGATGCAACCAACAGTGAAGGTGCGAGGTGGTAACTTAGATGTTACTGATGCCTCCCTGAAAAGAAGCCAGGGCAGTGAACGTGGTCTTGGGTGTAGAGCAAGTTCCTTTCCATATGGAGAGCCTGGTTCTGAGGACACGTGTGGAAGGACATCTGAAGTCACCAGCAGAACCAGTGAGACCAGGGGGTAACTCCCCAAATATGTAGGAATTAAATTGCAAAAGAGATAAAGACAAAGTTAATTTTAAAAAGTTAAATTTTTAACTTTTTTCCCCCAATTTTTCCAATGAATGGTAGTATGCTTAGGTTTACTCATGGCTCCCATTTGGGGGAGAAATACTTGTTTTATCCATTATTGTGCCAATCAGATGATATCTGCAGAACTTTTATATGTAATATATATGTTAATTACTTAAAAAGTAATTTTTGACTTGAGATTTTAAAGTAAAACTTATAATTTTAAAATAATCATTTAAACTTCTAGTCTTTTTTTTAGGTGGGGAAGGGTAAGTTCCTTCATGGTGGCATACGAGGGCCCTTAGGATCTCCTGCTGCTGAGAGCATGACTGGGGACACCCCTAAATGCTGCTGTTTGGAAACTTCCATCATGTTTGTGTAGATGCTGCTTCCAGCCAATGACTGCACAGGTCAGCGGTACTACGGCAGCCTCATTCCGGTGCGACAGCCATCCAAATGAAAAAATTCATATTGTTGCATTTTTACTATTGAATCCTCAGACCTCATTTAAGTTTACAATATCTCATGGCAAAAGGACTCAGTACAGAACCACAGTGACATTGAGTTGTCATGACTTTTTAGTGTCCTTCAGTTCAAGACAGTTTCTTAGTCTTTCCTAGACTTTCATGGTCTTGGTCCTTTTGAAGTGTATAGTCCATTATTTTGTATAATTATCTATAATTTGGGTCTGCTTGGGTGCTTCCTCAGTTACACTGCTTTGGCAGGTGTATCTCAGAAGTGATGTGGGATTTTCACAACACCCTATTACAGAGACACAATTTTAAATATCCCTGTCACTGGTGAGGTTAACGTTGGTCACTTTATTGCGATACTGTCTGCCAGATTTCTCTATTTCCATTTTTTCTCTTTGGGGTTAATAATATTTTGTGGAGAATTTCTTTGGGTGTATATAAATACTCCATTCCTCATCAAATTTTTAATGTATTTATTCACTTGTTTATAGTGTATGAACTCATAAATTCCTATTTTTACTGAATAGTTTACTATCACTTTCCCCCTCTGATGCTCAAATTATCCTAATTTTGGCCATTGAGAACACCTTCAATCTGCCTTCTGTGTCCTCTAGGTATGACTGTCTTAGTCCATTAGTGCTGCTATAACAAAATACTTTCGATTGGGTGATTTAGAAACAATAGAAATTTATAGCTCACAGTCAGGAGGCTGGGAAGCCCAAGACCAAGGCACTAGCAGATCTAGTGTCTGGTAAGGGCTTGCTTTCTGCTTCAAAGATGCTTCCAGCTGTGTCCTCACATGGCAGAAGTGGCAAACAAGCTCTCCCAGGCTTCTTTTATAAGGTCACTAATCCCATTCATGAGGGAAGTTTCCCTCGTGACCTAATCCCCTCCCAGAGGCCCCACCTCTTAATACCACCACAGTGAAGATTAGTTTTCAGCATATGTATTTTTTGGGGACATGTTCAGATCATAGCAAAGCCCATCAATTTTAAGTAGTTCTTTACTTTCTGGTACCAAAATATGTTCCAGGCTTATTTCGTTCTTTCCTGCCCCAGTACTGAAATCAGTCATTCTCTAAGAAGCACTGCTTCTTTTTAGTAGAGATGGTATTTAGAAGCCAAGATTGGGTCTCTAAGTGTGCTCATTATTATTGTTCTTCTAGTATTACTGTTCTTCTAGTCTCTCGGTGGACAGAACTTGAAAAAAAAATGTATTTTTTTGTCTTTCTATATTCATTGCAGACTATGAGTTTACCTCCAATTTCAATTTAACCCTTTCTCTGACAGTGAAAAATCTCACTTCCTCTATTCTTAAAATATTTGGTAAATCCTTCTTTACGTATCTAATCTCCTGTCATTGCTGGCCCCGTACCCTAGTATGGAAATGCTCATGTCCACGCTTGGGCTCTGGCTCCTGCACTCTGCACCCCTGCCTGGATGTCCTGCTCAGCCTTCATAGGTTTCATATGGGGCCACTGAGGCCACCTCCCCTTCACGAGAATGTCCTCCTCACATAGCTCAGCCCCCTCCCTCACTGACAATGTATTAGTTTCCTGTAGCTGTCATAACAAATTGCCACAAGTTTAGTGGCTTAAAACAACACAAATTTATCTTACAGTCTTGAGGGTCAGAAGTTTAAAATGGGCCTGCAGGGTTAAGTTCCTTTTGAAGGCTCCAGGGAGAATCCATTTCTTTGCTTTTCCAGCTTCTAGAGGCTGCACCCATTCCTTGGTTCATGGTCCCTTTGCCCATTTTTAAAGCCAGCAGTATAGCATTTCCTCTCCTCCCTGACCCCTGCTCTTCTCTTCTGTCTATGTATCTAGTTCTCCTGCCTCTCTCTTATAAGGCCCTTTCTGATTATCTTGGGCCCACCTGGATAATACACCATAATCTCCCCATTTTGTGGTCCTTAACCACATCTGCAGTCTGTTGTACATGCAGTAAGGTGACATTCACAGGTTCTGGGGATTAGGGTGTGGACATCTTTGGAAGGCTATCATTCAGCCTACCCTAGGTCTTGTTCAGTTGCACTGTAGGGATTTTGGAGTGAATTATTCAGGAAAAGGAAGGGAGGGATGATGGGGGAGGAGAAGGAAGAGTGGAGCACCTCGACTGTATTGTGCACACAATGACATTGAGGCTCTGAGAGATTTCATAATTACCCAAGATCTCATACTTTGTTAAGTGTCAGGGCCAGGAGCCAAATCTGGATGACAATGTCTGAGATGTGTGGGCTTCTTTTTTCACTCACTGTGTCTTGGATTATCACTTTCCAAATTGCATTGCCCTCCCTTGGCCACAGACTGAGAGCTGGGCTTTCTCTATGATGCTCAAAGACCCTTCCCACGTTCCAGAGGGTTCATCTGGAGGTTAAACATAGCAATGCCTCATCACTCGGGGTTTCAGCCATTGTACCGTGTCAGTTGACAAGATCATTTTCTCCATGGTTTCTGGAAAATGGGAGAAAAAACCATCTCTAATTATTAACGCTACTTTTTCATGTTGAGCTTATCCACAGCCTATGGGAAATGGAAGTGACATCCATCGTTATCTTAGTGATCAGCCTATGATTTATTTTTTATATATTTGAGGTGGAAGTGAGGTTGGAGTATTGAGATGACAGTTGGTCCAGGTTATAAGACTATTTCCTTGCAGACAGGGCCTCACATCTCAGCCAAAGTAAGCAAGACACTGGCTTCCTCAGTGCCTCCACGGGGCAGTGTGGCCCCAGCCACTGGCCACAGCAAGGAAATCAATGTCTTCAGAGATTGCCAGTCCTTGTACCCTAAGGACACAGACCCCATCTCCTGCCCCAGAATTTCAGGGACTTTTCAGAATTGGGAAAATCTCTGTGGCTACAAGATTGTCTGTCCTTTGGTTTCATCAGGAAGGAAGTGAGTGGCTAAGGTGAGAAAGCAGAGGAATGAGGTGCAAAATCCTTTCCAGATACTGTCTAGAAAAAGCAAAGATGCCCCTCCCCCATTAAATGTTCTTGTTTCAATCCCCCTCCCCCATGTAAGTGCCCTTGATATTGTGGAGGATTCCAGTGTATTTGTAATTCACTCGTTTATCCAGTCACTCACCCATTCATTCAGTGAAGTTTACAGATGATTCACTCTGAGCTGGGCACCACGTGTGGCACCCAGGGCTCACACATGCTTTAGAGGTGGGCCCTGCCACCCAGGACCTCACGGGGCTTAGTCACCAGGGACCACGGTGGAGTATTGGAATGCCCAGTGCTTCTGCCCATTTATAGCTGAACTTGGAATTCCTGGCACGTGGCTGGGGGTCAATGTTTGTGGAATGAAAAGGGACAGTTCCTGCCCTTGAGGACACAGAGCCTGGCGTAAAGAGTCTCAAAGGAAGAGAGACGAGCCAGAGAATGAAGACTTCTCCTCAAGAGGATCTCAAGGATAGTTCCAATTTTTGTTATTCCACTCTCCTGCCACCGATCTAGAAAATGCATCTTCTTACAACAGCTTGGGAAGTTCAGACATGAAGTTCAGACAAATCTAAGAAGAAAACCAAAGCTCGCTAGTAATCCCAGCACCCGGAGAAGACCACGATGCAGCCTCCAACAAATAGCCCATTTGTTTTCTTGCAAAGATGATCAATTTGATTAGATGGTCACTGAATACCCGGGTTGGTTTGGGCCCAGCCACCAGCAGCGATTGATATGCTTTTGTGGGAACAAACAGGAAGCATGACACTGCGGGGCCAGTGGGTCTCAGAGGGGCTGAACTGCCTGGTCGTGTGTGGGTGTCTCCGGGGGACGTGGGCTGAGGCTCCATCCCAGCTCTGCGTTCCTGTTCCCCAGGAACTGGTCTTTCTGAAGGAGCTGCCATAGAGGCTGGGCCAGGGCGGTTCTCCTCAGCTGGTCCTTCCTTCCTGGAGCCCCTGTGTTCTGTGATCTGGCTCACCGTCCTGTCTCAGGGATCTGTTCTGATATGATCTGACACAGTGCCAGGGTCCTCTACTCCTGGAATTTCTGAAATGAAATTCTGAACAGAAAAACTGGATGATCTGCTGAAGCCAGAGGGTGACTCCATTGGGCTGTTTACATCACTATCAGGGCAGCGGGGGAGAAGAGAAACTACCGGTTATTGATGAGCGCTCTGCCAGGCAGTTCCTTGCATGCTTATGGTTTTGTCCTCACAGCAGCTCTGCACAGTTTCTCTTATTATATCCATTTTCAAAGATGATAACAGAGACTCAGAGAGGTTGTGAGTTGCCTAAAGTGGCACAGCCCCTCCCGGGCAGAATCAGGATTTGAACCTAGATCCCCTGACTCTTATACTCTCCCAGAGAGCGTGTCCCAGGATCAACTGTGCACACCAAAGGCATGCAGAAAGGAGCCAGGGCTGAGGTCCCAGGCTCAGTTGTTGATGGGGTGGCCTTCAACCCACGGGCTGGGCTCCTTGAGTTGGTCTCTGCTCACTCCCTTCTCTTGGCCCCCAGAGTTTATGGAGGTTTTCTCTCTCTCCCAGCCTGGGCTTCCTGCTCTCAGCATGGCACACCTTCTTGACACCTTGCTCCCCTCCTCTTGTCCCCTCAGCTCTGCTTCCACCCCAGGGTAAAGCCCAGATGTGCTGTCCTTTTTCAGCTGAGCCCCAGAAGCCTGGACTATCCAGACCATTACTGAAGAGCAGAGATTTTCAAATGTATTTTATGCACACAGGACTTTGTCCAAGTGGAAGCTGACATGGAAGCCCAGCACAGGAAACGGGTAAAAAGGAAGGTGGTGCTCTGGTGGGATGAGCTGAGGACCTGCGGTGTGGCCTAGCCCTGCTTCCTTCTGATTCCCCCTTCTTCCAAATATCAGGCCCTGCCAGGGCTCACGGGACCTTTAGACTTCAACAGAAGTCTCCTTTGCAGTCCCTGGCCCCGTGAACACAGTGAATGCATCCCGCTCCCAGGGCAGGCCCCTGTGGTCAGCATGCTGCCAGGGGATCCCAGGGGTCTGAGCAGGAAGGCGGGCTGGGGGAGACCCAGGCCCAATGTGTTTGAGGGCCCCTGAACCAGTCTCTAAGGGAATCTCTTCCTCATTCCCTAGCATTTCCTCCCCCACTTTATCCCTTTAAGTTCTCAGACTCCTGACAAATCACACGCCTGGTGGCCACGAGAAGTGAGCCCAGACATGTCCCCTGCCCTAGCCCTTGCCTTCTCGATGGAACTGCTTCTAGAGTATGATGCCAACTATGCCTGGTCCCGAACCTCTGACTTTGAGCACTGAACTTGCTTTTCCTAGCTTGACTGTAGAGACTTGGCTCTTTCTCACCTCTGCCAGTCTGCAAATCTGGCCACCTCAAATGAGAGACCTTGTTCTATCTCCAGCTACTTGGCCCCAAATCCCAAACCAACCCTTCTTGCTTGGCATGAATAGAATTTCATTGCTTCTCAGCTCAGCTTTGAGGAAGGCTGGAATTGTCCAAAAGAAGCTTTACTAAGATGCTATAGCAAAACAAAAAAGAAACAAACAAAGAAATCACAGCAGCACAAAATGATTGACTTCAGTAAACTCAAATTCTTTATTCTAATTCTTCCACAGAGTGGCTTGGCTGGCATGGATTCCAGGCATGCTGCCCTGGGCATCTGCCTGCCTCCATCCTCAGTTGGCTTGAGCCCTGCTGGGAAGCTGGGTGACATTGTCCTTCCTGGATGATTTCTTCATCTTCTTACTGCTGTGGTCCCGAGTCATCACCCTCAGCTCTGGGCCAAGCTGCCTCTAAGTGGACAGCTGCCCTGGTGCCCAACGGTCCCTGTCCCTGGAAGGCATCTCGCTTCTGGGGCTCCAAGCCGGCCTCCCTTGATTATTTGTGACCTGTGGTTGTCTCCTCTACCCTCTCAGCATGCAGGTGGCTTCCCTGACTCCCTGGGTCCTCTTCCCTCTATTCCATTTCACTGTAAAAGTTTGATTGTTTGAAGAATACTGACTCTCTAGCTCGATGGGTCATTCTAACTTCCTTGGTCTATACTTTATTTTTGTGCTTTTCAATTTTATTGCTCTCCTAAACATTTAAGAAAAGTAATACATTATTATGGAATGAAGTCATACAAAGCAAAATTGAGTAAATTTTAAAACATAGGGCCGGGCGCAGTGGCTCATGCCTGTAATCCTAGCACTCTGGGAGGCCAAGGCGGGTGGATCGCTCGAGGTCAGGAGTTCGAGACCAGCAAGAGCGAGATCCCGTCTCTACTAAAAAAAATAGAAAGAAATTGTCTGGCCAACTAAAATATATATAGAAAAAAAAATTAGCCGGGCATGGTGGCACATGCCTGTAGTCCCAGCTACTCGGGAGGCTGAGGCAGTAGGATCGCTTAAGCCCAGGAGTTTGAGGTTGCTGTCAGCTAGGCTGACGCCACGGCACTCACTCACTGTAGCCCGGGGAAACAAAGTGAGACTCTGTCTCAAAAAAAAAAAAAAAAAAATAGTAAATAAAAAAATAAGAAAATTTGCAACCACTTTAAAGCAAGTAATGTTTCCGTTCGGTGTATACCTTTTCATGTCGTTGTCTAAACTCCTGCGCATATGCACACAAAGATTTTTTTTCTCCTATAAATCTGAGATTATGCACTGCATCCTTCTGCACCTCACTTTCTTCAATTCATTGTTCGTGTTGTGTTTAATTTATTTTTGGTGGGCCTCAGCAACCTTGCTTTATTCCAGGCCAGACCATTCTAGTTCCCAACCATGCTTCCGAAAAACATCGGGTTTCCCTGAGTTGGACGAAAGTGCTGAATTATTGACATAATAACTACCTTTGATTCAGTTTGCAGAAAATTAAAAAAATAAGTATAATGTTCACCATTTTGATTTTCTGCCATGACTTTTTATTAAAACGTTGACTCCACCACCATATGGGCTGACTAGACCCAGAATAGTTTCAAAATTACTACAAAATCACACTTAGTTACCTTCAGTGCAATCTGCCAGTGTTTCTCAGGGTCTTGCCAAGAGCCCCACCTCGAGACATGCTGCCACTTTCCTATTTTGGGACACACTGTGGCCCCAGGGAGCGGTTTTGACCTGAACCCGCAGTGTGAACTTGCTCAGGGCATGTGCGCCCGGGCTGGAGGAGGAGCAGCGTGACGGGTACCACTGTTGGCACCAGGGGCTCACACAGCTCTGCTGAGGGACCTTTCCAGAAAAGTGGAAGATGGACAAGGGGAGGCATTTCTGTGCTTGCAGGACAGAGGTGAGTGCAGGAGTCCAGACCAGCTCAGGGAGGACAGGAGAGGGCACGGGCCCAGGGAGGGCATCGAGTTGGCATCCTGGAGGGGTTGGTGACAGAGGCCCAGGGAGTGCGCTGGCCTAAAGTAGAAACACCAGAATGTTCGAGATTTTCTTTGGGGCCTCACAGAAAGATACTGGAGGGGTCAGGCACTTTGAGAGGAGGTCAGGGTTCCGCGAGGGGCTACCTCTGACGTGGTGACCGACTTTTACCTATACGCTGTGGGTGTTTTACCCAGGTGTTGTGGGGTTCATGTCAGGAACAGAAGATCAAACTCAGAGTTGCATAAGCCAACAGGGAATTTATTGGCTCATGTCCTTGACATACAGAGAGTGCTTATAGTTGCTGCAGTAGGAGGAGCTTAAATAGCGTCGCCAGGACCCGGCTTTCTCGTGCCTGTCTCTCCAGTCCCCTCTCGTCTGCGTTGGTTCCATACCCAGGGGGCTGCCCCTCAGCTTCAGCGGTGGCCTCGGAGGCCCCAGGCTTTATGTCTCCTCTGCTTTGAGCCCAGCAGGAGGAGCACCACCCTCACCCCTGCATGAGTCACCACCGCCAGGGAACAGAGTACACTCGCCAGTCTAGGCCTGCATCATGGACTCCCTTCCTGAAAACTGGGGTAGTCCCCCCAGCCCAGACTGCCGGCCCAGGCAGGTGATTCCCTGAGAAAAATGGGGGAGTCCTAAGAAGTGTGTGTGGGAAGAGGGGTGCTGGCAGGCTGACACCAATCCCTGGAAGTTTTAAATAGATATTGGCTAAGTTGAATTGTTGAATGTGTGGGAAACTCTTGATGAAAAGAAAACCAGGGGAGGATAAGGTGACCATTTGTTACACACGGAGGTCTTCATGGGAAGCTGGGGGAGTTGATCTTAGTGGCTCAAGAGGGCAGAGTGGCCGGTGCATGCCCTGCGCCCTCATCTCTAGGAGCGGAAACTGGTATTTCCCATGCTGAGATCCCATATCCCAGTGACGGTCACCAGTGAGGTAAAATGGTTCTTGCTAGAGACAATATGAGGTAAATGGGATAAAGTCTAGCAAGGGGTCAGACAACAGGACTGGTTTTCAGATGTGAAGACTTACGAGAAACAGAAAAAAAGTGGCTGAGCCCATGTGCATATGTGTGTGTTTGTGTGTGTGTGTGTGTACGTGAGCCAGCCCATGTGTTTTAATCCTCAGAGAAATGAAGAGCTCCGTAGAATGGCTTGAATGCCTTCTGACCTGGAGACAGAGGACGGAGTGGTGGATTAAGTCTTGTTTTCTCTGACTTAGAGAACGAGGAAGGCTGAAAGTCTTCTCTCGTGGCCCAGAGTGTGGCCTTTACTGGTGCTGGACTTCTCACTGCCCAACAGCCTGGCCACTTACTCTCTGCCTCAGTTTCCTCTTCCTGAAGCAGAACCCACAAAACCTTGATGCACCCCTTAGAGCTCTGGCAGGATCTGTTGTAGGGTGGAGGAAAGGGACGGGAATAGTCCATCACCCTATGTAGCTTTCTGGGTTTGGGCCTGGGGTAGGAGAAAGAAGAGTCTAGGGAAGAAGTAGGAGGGATGGTGGGATGGGCAAGGGGAAGACAGGAAGACGCGGTGCGTGTGTGCATGCGTGTGCCTGTGCACTGGGGGGAAGGTGAGGGGAGAGGGCTGGAGTTAAGGTTGCCACGGAGACCTAAAATTGCCATCCCCCTTTCTGATCTTAAACTGGGGGTTGGCACTTGAAGGAGTGATGAATCTGCCTTGAGCCTCTTCTAGCGGAGGAGCCTCGTGAGGCCCATCAGTGTGGCTGGGGCTAGGAGGGGCATGAGCCCTTCCTTCCAGGTCCGGCCTCCTCCTGTTGCGAGCTTCCTCTGCGGGGCTGTGGAAGCCGTCAAACAGCTCCCTTTCCCAGTTTGCTATTCATCTTGTCTCCTGTCAGGTAACTTTGCCTGTCATTCCAGCGCTCATTCCCTCTCCCTCTCTCTCCCATACACACACTCCTCAAATCCCCTATATTAAATTACTGCTGAAATGTTTCGAACTCTCAGCACTAAGATCATATGACAGAATGCATGGGGGTTTGCTGTTTAATCTTGCTCAAGAGAGAGAAATGAAAATGACTTGCAGAATTTTGACACAATGATCAGACAAAAAAAGTTTTTATCCCCCACCCCTCGAATAAATGGGAACTTGTCAAATGCCATTATCAAATCATATAGATCAGAATTCGTCTCAGTTTTTAGTTTTTTATTTTTTTGTGGGCCTAAAAGCAATAAAGAGTTATAACCGCATTCCAAGTTATGTTTGGATTATTGACGACTCCGCGACCAAAGATTTGTCTGTCCTGAAGGCCTCCGGAGTTTGAGCTGATTTATCTCCTGGAGCTGGAGGTCCCATAGATGCCTCATTGAGTCATAAAATGCCACAGTGAGCTCTGACCCCGACTACGTTGTTTGGAACCACTGGGCTTGGGTTTTCCGATGTGACCAGCTCTGAGCCTAAACCCTCAGATTTCACAGAGGTGGGGGAAGAGGGGGGACGAACTCATTTTCCATTCCTGGTTTCCATTTACTTGTGAAAAAAATTCGGTTCTAATAAAGACCTCCTCCTGCACTGAGCGGTGTTCAGAAATTATTTCCTGCCGTTGTTTCTCCATTAGATAAATAAATTGCTGCTGTCTTTGATTTTTCATCAGAAGACTTTGACAGATCTTGGATGAGTGGCTTCAGGTTTAAAGTCTTATTTGGGTGAGTTTGGCATTGGGGGACTTGGGCATGGTGAGAATTGTAAGTAAAAAGTCAAGTCTCTTCACTTTCAGGGGAAGAAGAGGATCAGATGGTCCAGTGCCCTCCTCTTCTCCCCCTTTTCATTGGCTCTTTTCTAATGAAGACAGATGCCAGGTAACTCTGGTTTATCCAGCTACTCACAGGTGTGACTGACTTCCCAATTTATTAACATTGGTGATTCATTACTATGACAATTGGGAAAAAAGTGATTACCTTTGAATTTCTGATGAGGTAATCCTGCCTCTCTCCAGCCCTAGTAATGAATCACCATTTTCCCTCCCTCCTCTGACCTAATTTTCCAAATCATGTACCTGTATAAAATATTGTGCAGAGGCGTGCACCTATTTATCTTATAGGAGTGCTCTCCTTCTGAATGCAAGGGGGAAGACAACCCCTCCAACTGGGAGGGAAGATTCATGAATGTTCTGGGTCTGGAATTCACCAAAGCCCGATCTCCCAGATAATCAGTCTACACTCTGACAAGTCTAGGGACAGCCATTCCCCTCTTATTGGCTGGGACGCTGCAGTTTGTACCTGATGGAAATGGAGAAATCTACAAGGACAGTATGATTCCACTTCCCTCCCTGGAAAGAGGGTACCTAAACCTTTGTCTTAAAAGATTGGGATTTCTTGTAATAATTCTTTAAGCTTCACAATATCTCAGCCAAGAGGACTCAATGGTCTCACAATTGTTAGCTTAAATAAATGGTGTCATGGGCCATCCATGGGTCTCAAAATCAGCAGTCAGTTGTGGAAGTTGGTATTTCTAAACTGGTGCTCACTTAATTACTGATATTTAGGAGGCCAGACATAGGCATCTGACCCATGGTCCCATGGTGTTGAGGGTACCTGTGATTAACCACACTAGTTTGTCAGGAGAATGCAGGGTAGGGGACCACCACCCATTTTCTCTGAATCACTGTTAAGTACTCTCTTTTCATCTTTCTTCTACCTGTGAGGAGCATCCCTAACTTGGTCTCTGTTTTGAGTCCCCTGGTTAAAATCCTCTATTATTTCCTCTGTTGAGAGGAGCAACCACCTCTCAGCCACAGCACAGCTGTACGGGCCAGAGGGCACATCTCCTGGACACACACTGGGCAATTTGTCTCCCTTTAGTCCAGATTTGCTGAATGTCGACTTTGCTGGGCACCAGGGACAACTGAAGATAAATGGGACACACAGTTGATGCCTCAGGAAACCCTCTTTCTCCCAGGAGATCAGAGCAGTGCAGTCCTACCCGGGACATCCCTAGGGCATTTTCATACTCACCTGTGTCCTTGGTCTCTCCAGCTTTCTGGTTTGGATTCCCAGCAGCAGACCCAGGGCAGAGTCTCGGTGGTATGTGGTCATTAGGAGGCTTAAGTGAGGAAATGGGTGAAGTGAGTGGGGAAGAGATAAACCCCAGCAAGGCCCCATGTTAGCAAGTGGGGATTCAACTCCATGGAAGCCTCTGCCACACCATGGGGAACATGCCTCGGAACTGACCCGAGGACACCAGGAGGCTGGGGCGTTGGCTCACTGAACCCCAGCCCTTCTTGGTGGAGGGTGACGCCTGCTCTTTGGGGCTGTGCTGAGGCAGCTGAGCAAACTCCAGGGTGCCAGAGAAAGCCCTTGATTGGGGGAGGACTAGGGAAAGAGGAGAGGGAACTGCGTGCTGCAGTTGCCGGGGAGGGCTGAGGGGATGTAGGCAGGGTATACATATACACAGGGACTCCACAATGGCTCACATAAAGGGGAAGAGTCACAGGTCTTTGCAAGATATTTCTGCTAAAACCAAACAGGTGATGCCCTAGACTGGGCAGCAGGTCCAGAGTAGGGGCTGGTGGGTGCCTGCTCCCCTTGCCTGCTCCTCTCATAGCAGAATCCTCCTTTCCTTTTGGGACTGTCCCCTCTCTGCCAAAGGCTTCCTATTGTATGACCTTCCCTAATGCCCGGGTTAGCCAATCAGATTCTTTTTTGGGAATTTATGTGAATATGTAAATTCACACGAGAGAAGTTACATATTCAAGAAAACCTGTTTTTCCAGGATTTGGGGCATTAAGGGCAAAGGCATTATTCCATTTAAGTATGAGTTGATAGCGGAATTTTTCTACCATGTTTGAGATAAAGCCAATATGCTGGAGAGCAGAGCATTAGGAGAAGAGTGGGGAGGGGGGAAGGATGGAAGGGGAGGGGAAAGATGAGAGACAGAGACTTAGGACACGTCATTTGATCTGCAGGATCCAGACCTGCAACATTAATTGCTCAGGAAGGTTTCTCTCACCCTACGCTCCCACACAAGCTGGGGGAAATTGCTGTCTTCAGCTATCCATAATGCCAGGTTGAAAAGTCTAATGTTATATTGTAAGTGTCCGAGTGCCTAGAACAGTGTGGTGCTTGGATGTTAATACCTCCTTGTTGGATGGATGCGGGGCTGTGCTGTCACTGCTCTGCCCAGCCTTTGATTGGCTGTGGGAAGAGCACACTTCCGGAGGCTGCTGGACCCTGTGGGGCTCCCTATTGCTCGTTATCTTTTCTCTTCATAGTCATGCTTCATACTCCCCCTGGGCCAGGGAACCATGCTGGGGCCAGGGAGGGTCAGGTGGGGTCTTCAAATGGAAGCTTTTTGGAATGCCCTTTGTAGAGTTCCTTCATCCAATGGGCTTTTCTAAAGGAACAGATGAAAGGAAGGGTTGTTGGAAAGAACCTACAACTTCTGGCATCAGTTACAAGTAATGTAACCTCTGAGAGCTGACAGGCATGAGGCTCAGGCCTTCCTACTACAATCAGTGACTTTCAGCTAAAGAAATCACTTTCAGTTAAGAAAGATTTGACTCACTCAAGGATTATGACTCATGCATAGAGGCGCAAATCGATCATTAAGAGAGACTACGAATTCAAGGAGTTTCAAGGTTTTTTTGAGTACCTACTAGGTGCTTAAATATGATTAGGTGATGTGAGGAGTTCTAAAGATATTGGAAGATAGTTCTGGAGAAAATGAAAAGCACTGGACTACATATGAAGGAATTAGATACCTAGCTTAGCTTTGTTACTAAAGAGTCACTTTAAAGAAATCACTTAACATCTCTATTCTTCAATTTACTTCCTCCCTCCCTCCCTCCCTCTATTCCTCCCTTTCTCATTTCCTTCTTTCTTTCTTTTAACAATCATGCTCTGAGCACCCCAGAGCCTGGAGCTTATCCCTCCCGTGGTAGTATTCTGTTGTTGTGCAACAAATGACCGCAAACTCCATGGCTTCAGACAAACATTTATTATCTCACAGTTTCTTTAGGTCGGAGTTTTGTGTACAACATGGCTGGATTTTCTCCTCAGGGTCTTGCCAGGCCAGAATCAAGGCGTCAGCTGGGGCTGTGGTCCCTCTGAGGCTGGGAGTTTTCTTCCAAGGAGGCCACTGATAGCTGGCAGGCTTTAGTTTCTTGCACTTGTAGAACTGGAACCCCTGTTTTCTTGCTGGTTGTCAACTAGAGGCTGCCTGCCACCCCCTGCCTCAGGGCCCTGTCCACAACAGGAGAAGCTCTCTCACTTTGAATCTCTCTGACCTCTTTCAAGGGCTCAGCTGATCGGGTCAGGCCCACCCAGGGCCTGAGTTAAATCTTCCCTTTGATTAACTCAAAGTCAAACTGAATAGGGACCTTAATCACATCTACAAAATCTCTTCTGCCAGGTGACATAAGGTAATGACAAGAGTGCCGTCCCTCAGACTCACAAGTCCCACTCACACTCAAGGGGAGGGGATTGTGCAGGGTGTACACACCGGGGAGGGCAAGAATCCTGGAATTCTGTCCACCACACCTCCCTTCCTCAGCCTCTTTCCTTAGAATCAAAAAAGGACTTTGTCATAAAATGGTGCTGTCTTCCTCCTGGCAGAGGACATTCATTATTCATGAGAAGAGGAGAAGAGGGCTGGGGTTCTCAGCCAGGCTGGCTATGCTCCCAGGGGATGTTTGGCAATGTCTGGAGACAGTTTTGGATATCACAGCTGCAGGGAGTGGGTGGTTGCTACTGGTTTCTAGTGCACAGGGGCCAGGGATGCTGCTAAACACCCTCCCTGAGATGCACAGGACAGCACCCCCCTCCCCCCCCTGCATCGAGTTATCTGGCCCTGATGTCACCAGTGCTGAGGCTGAGAAGTCCTGGCCTGGGGATAAGGGATGGGGCTGGGATGTTGGCTCGGGGGATAGAGCAGCTAGTGCATCCACAGGAAATGGAAATCATGCATCCGGGAAATGGTTAAGGTGAATGAACTTGAACATCTCCATGCGTGGCCTGCGACGCGGGCTCTTTGTCCCATCAGGCATGGAACAGGTACAGGAAGCACCAGGATAAACGCAGAGAAATCAGAAATTCTGAAACCTAGTCTTTTAGCATACCTGGGATTTGAGACTGGAGGGCTTGCTGCAGGGGAAAGAGAGAAAATCAGCTCTCTGAGTAGGATTACATCAGGTAAGACAAATAAAAACAACTTACTGTGATAAAATGGAAACACACCCTGCTCCCACTATCTTGCAGTTTGCTCAAAACTCTTTTCTAGACCTTCCCTGCTAGAATTTTGGAGTTAGAAGGGATGTCAAAGATTACTCTAGGGCTGGGGTTCCAAACTCGAGTGCCCCAGGCTTTGGGCAGGGGTTGCAGAGCAGCAGGGTCCTGCTCCGGACTTGGGCACGTAGAAAGCACAGCTTGCCTGGGAGGGCACCTCCCCTCCACTCACTCGGACCGCAGAATGAAGGCGCACTGTCCTCATGTCCGATTTTCCACATGAAGCCAGAGATCAGATTTTTGCTTCAAATCTCTTAGTATTCAAATATTGGCAATGGATTCAATAATAATAATAATAAATCACTGTGCAGGCTAATACTCCAAGTCACCCCCCCCCCCCCCCCCGGTGGCAGGCTGTCCCTGACCCTCCACTTTGCAGATCAGCAGCAGGAGTGTTTGTGCTGGTAACAAGAGAGACTCAGTTTCAGATTAATTTCTCACATCCAAGAACCCCAGGGTGGGTATTCTCCTCAGCTGTTTCACCGGCACCCACGCTCCTTTGTTTTGTAAGAGAACGTGGAATTGCAGTCATCGCTCGAGGACTCATGTTTGCTTCACTGATGCCAAAATTTTACCCAAGCTCTGTTTCCGTGAATTTCTGTGCGCCCGTGAAGTTCTTGTTTCAATGTTGAATCACAGTGTAAGTTTGGGAGGACATTATAAACAGCAATTAAACTCCACATGCAGGGTGCCCGCGGCACACACAGCACGACTGAAGCGACAGCAGCTTGAACATCTGGGACCTTCGTGTGCATGCTCAGGCGGCCGCCGGGACTGCTGCCTGGCTGATGCCCACCCTGGATGGGTGGACCATAAGATGCGTCCTGATTTTAGAAGGTTACATGGGGCTGTAGGGAGGATGCTTTAGAATCAGTAAAATGTGTTTTTTGTTTGTTTGGAACGTGGGAAATCCTGGTATAGAGAGAAGGGAAGCAGAGTTCATTTGGGGTCAACTCTGGGGGTGGGGCCTACTCAGAGAGCTTGGGTGCTGGGGTCCATTCTGCCACCGGGCTGTCTTTTCCTGCTTCCGTTCACCCTCCCAGACTCTCCCAACTCTGTTGCAAGTGGCCTCGTTCCATTTCCTGGTTTCCGCTGGCTCCTTTGGGTCTCCAGGGAGGACTCAAGGAAAGAAAAAGGGTTTCCCCACAGGCTCACAGCCCAGCGCTGCCACCCACGGCTGGGTGACCCTGGACTAGCTGCCTGAGACCGAGGGGCTCACTGTCCTCCTCTGCCAAATGGTAATAATCCCACCTTCTTCCTGGGGTTAGTCGCAGATTAAATTAAATATGTATAAAGTTCCCAGCTCTGTGCTTGACACAACAGCAGCTTCATAAACGTTCGTTTCAGTTTCCTTTTCCATTACAGAACTCACTCAGCTGACCTGTTTTCTGTCTCCTTTTTCTATTGGGAAAAGCCCAGCCACTTGTGACACAGGGCTGTGATCTTGCTGGTCCCGTCTTTGGTCCTTTCCGGGGTCTCTTCTGCCTCCTCATTGGAGTCTGACATTTTAGCACTGGAAGTTTATCTTTTCATCTTAAGATCTGTCTCTAGTTTGTCTCCCATTTCAATGCTGTTTCCTTCAGGTAAGACCCAGAACACGCTGGCAATGGAAGGAGGACGGAGGAAGGAGGGGTGGGCGCCTGGAGATGGGGAGATGGGAGTGTCTCTGGCCACCCGAGGGCACTTCTTACCCCACAGTCGTCCATGGGGGCCACAGTCTGGTTCACGGCCAAGTCTCTGTTTCTTAGTTCATTAAATTCCTCCTTTTCCTCCTATGATAGTTCTTTTCTCCTGCTACCCTTTGGGTTGCACTTTGTTGTTTTTCTAACTTCTCGAAGTGACTTCTCTGTTTTTCTTGTTTCAAGTGAAATGCATTAACCTTCCCGGGCAGCTTTGTTTGGATCCTGTCTGTTTTGGTACAGAGCGTCCTTTCATTTTCACTACTTTAACAATACTTTATAGTTTGTAGTATCTTTCTTTTTCTGGCTTTCTCGCCCTCTCCCTTCCTTTCTCTTTTCTTTCTTATCACTATGGTATATTTTCCCCACACCAAAGTTCTGGGGACATCACAAAAAAACAAAAAAATCATGGCATCCTGATCCGACCCAATGCATATGACCCATATTAATGTCCCTAGACAGTCAGGTCACCAGAGGCTACATGTTAGATAAAATGAACATTCTGTGACCACCCACATCTATCACTGAGCCAAAATGGGGACCCAGTGGGTGCCAGTGGCCATCCACAGTTCACCCTATGTTCACCTTTAAGAAATTCTCACCCATTCACTATTCATTTTCATTTTTCTCTTTCAAAGAGTTGAAAGCCTAGTGCATGTCAGGCACTACTTTAGGTGGTGAAAAGGACAGCAACACCTCTTGCTCTTACAGAACTTTCCATCTAGTAGGGGAGACAAGCCTCAGACCAGCAACCATCCCCCCAAAGAGTAGGTGGTGTGCTAGCAGGGAAGGCCCGCAGCTCTATCAGAGCCGGAACAAAGGAGTCGGTTTTGTGGGTGGGAGGGGAGCACATTACGGGGAGGGCTTCCCTGCAGGACTGAGCCTGGGGCTGGGAGGTGAAGGAGGGAGCTGCAGGGACTAAGCTGAGACTGGAGTAACACTGGGCCTGGTGAAGGTGCCGTGTGGGAGGCACCGGGAGCCAGCACAGCATGTGCAAAGGCCCGGGGGCTGAAGCCTGGAGCTGGAAGGGAGGATCATGTGTGATGAAGCTGGAGCGGCAAGCAGCCACCAGGCATGCAGGTCCTGTAGGCTCTGGTAATGATTTTGGTCTTTATCCTAAGATTATTGATTGGTGTTGCTCAGATCTGTGTTTTGAAACGTTCTCTCTAGCTGTTGTGTTGAGAATGTATTAGAAGGTGCCAATGTGGGTGCAGAGATGCCAGTCAGGAGAGCTCTGCAGGGGTCCATAGGGAGACAATAGCAGCTTGGACTAGGTTGGGGGTGGTGGGCACGGTGAGAAGGGATGGAGGTGAGAGGAACATGGACGGGGAAGAACCAAGAAGACTTGGTGATTGTTGGCTGAGGGAAGAGGAGGATGGTGAGAGAGGGGAGGGGGCTTGGATGACTCTAGGGTTTCTGTCCTGGGCACTTCCCGGTCCAGGGGGTGGGTTGATCAGGCTGAGGGCAGGGTCAAGTGCCCACCACTGCCTGGCCCGGGGCGAGGCTGGGCTCTAGGGAGGAGGGTCTCTCTTGGTGGTTATCTCTTTCCATCTCCATTGTCTGGCCTTCCCGTAGTGTTTGGAAATGCAGTTCTGTGGGATCTGATTTGATGTGTGCTTCCAAATTGGAGGGTTTGGTTTTAGTTGAGGTAGCTGCATTCCCACCCTTGGCAACTCCCCTGCAGAGTCAAGTGGAACCAGATGTCTAACAAGCTCCTGGCACCAAAAGGCTCATTTAAAACTGGATCAAGGGCCAGAGTGATATGGGGGAGGGATGGGGGTTTTGAAGTGTTGGTCACATGAGATGATGTTTAGAAAGCTTCTTGTCACTCGGCATCGAGCTGCCCAGGCGAAAGGCTTCCCTTCCGTTCTTATCTTTGTTATGACTGCGGCAGCGGCAGCGGGGAGGCAGGGACCTCACTGGCTGCTTTCATGGAGACAGTCCCTGCTGGTGGGGAGGCACGGCCCCACTCTGAGCAGGCTGGACAGGCAGAAGTGGGGAGCCGTCCCTCACTGGGGGAGCTGGGGCAGGGAGTGCAGGGCTGTCCCCCCGTGGCTGGTGCGGGGCATTCTTGAACTAGGCAGTGTGGGCCAGACCAGGGGCCACCAGATAGTGGCAGGTGCAGCCTCAGTGGGTGTATTAACCTGGCTTTTACTTTCTGTATTTTGATGCTTTGACATTTTGGGGTCTTGCTGACTTCGCCCTCCCTAGGGTGAGCTAATTCCTAGAGATAACAAACAGTTCACCAAATGCAAACCAACAGAGTCCACACTCTCAACACCTCTGCTGACGGGCTCTCATTCTCCGTGCCACAAAGCCCCCGCCCTAACCACCCCAGGGCCAGGTGCCAGCTGCTAGGGACAGTCCCTACACCCTAGCCCGCTAAATTATTCAAACTTGGCAACCCCACGCCTGCCCACCCTGTCCTGCCAGTCCTTCCCTCGGGCACCGCAGCGACACAGGTGCCTGCCCCCAGCTCCTCTCTCTTTCTCTGGACCTGCTGCTTCCGCTCAAGGCCTTACTCGGCGCAGTCCCTTCCTTTCGGGGACTCTGAGTAACAAACTCTCTTTTCATGGCAGTAGTCTCCTGATCTGGTTGGCCTTACCATACCTCACGTTTGCTATCAGTGCATTATATTTTAGAACAGGGGAAAACAAGGGTTTCATGCAAATCACAATGGTTTACACTCCCCTAGAGCCCATGTCTACTTATACGGGTGACACGTGGGATGGATGGTGCATTTATTGGCTCTACCAGAGGAAAACAGTCATAGTTCTGGCCATTTTTGAAGTGGCCCCCAAATTCTTTGACACTCTTCCCATTGAGAAGCCGGGTCTGTGTCTCCTCCTCTCAGGTCTGGGCCGACTTGTGACAGCTTTGACCATTAGAGTTTGCCAGAAGTGGTGCTATTCACTTTCAAAGAAGGGTAAGCAGTGTCTGCTGGTCTCTTTGGGATGTTTGCCCTGGTGAAGTCGGATGCCATGTGGGAAGTCCTCCTTACCCGACGACGTCATGCTGCAGAGGCCACGTGAAGGTCAGCCTTTCTCAAGTTCCTGATTCAGAAAATTATGAGCAGATTTAAATGATTGGGTTTTTTTTTTTTTTTTTTTTTTTTTTTTTGTTGAGACAGAGTCTCGCTCTGTTCCCCGGGCTAGAGTGCCGTGGCGTCAGCCTAGCTCACAGCAACCTCCAACTCCTGGGCTCAAGTGGTCCTCCTGCCTCAGCCTCCCATGTAGCTGGGACTACAGGCATGCGCCACCATGCCTGGCTAATTTTTTTCCATATATATGTTTTAAGCTGCCCAGATAATTTCTTTCTAGTTTTAGTAGAGACAGGGTCTCGCTCTTACTCAGCCTGGTCTCGAACTCCTGACCTCGAGCGATCCTCCCGCCTCAGCCTCCCAGAGTGCTAGGATTACAGGCGTGAGCCACTGCGTCCGGCCTGATTATTGTTTTAGTCTATTGATTTTTGGGTTTATTCATTAGCTAGCAATAGCAACTGAAACAATAGCGTGTATTTATTTTGCACTTACTATGTGTCAGTCATTGTATTGAACACTTTATGTATGTTATTTTATTTGATACTATTAACAACACTACAAAGTAAGTATTGTGCTCCTCATTTTCCACATAAGAAAAGTGAGACTCAGAGAGGTCTAGTGGCTAAACCAAAGTCACACAGCTAGTATGTAGGGGGACTGGGAATCAAACCCAGGGCTACCTGGGCTCTAAACTGTTTTGTTACTTTTGAGAAACAATACCAAGGACTCAATTTTTTTTTCTTTTTAAGGCAAGTCCCCAGGAAGACTGCTATAGAAATGCTGCTTAGCTGACAAGGATTATCTAGAAAGTTCCAAACACTATGTCTGCATGATTTTAGGTCTTAGGTCATTTAGATCTCAGTTTAAACTAACTCTGTGTGTGTCCTTTCCCAGGTGAATCTCTTCTGATAAATTTCTGGAGGGTGGAGATATCTTTGCAGTATTCTGTGCTTTGCTGCAAATACAGGGCACGTCACCAATGAGAGGCCAACGTTCCTACATCACTGTGTTAAGGGTGAACAGTGCTTGGCACATACTGAGTGCTCAATTAATATTTGAGAATGAATGAGTCAATGAATGGAAGCAGTTTTTGTATTTTAGGAGGACTTCCTAGGAACTAGCTTCAGTTAATGGTATCACTTGAATATTGAGATTTCCTAACATAAAGAGCTTTCCTTTGGGCTCATATCTTGGAGGAGCAGGGCTCTCCCAGGCCATTTAAATCATACTGTAGAGACAGCTCCTTTCTCCCCACCATCTCTGCAGGATGGCTGGTTCTGGAAGAGATGTTTCTGCTCCGCCAGGCTCTGCCAGGTGCCCCCTCCCCTTGGTCTCCCTCCCTGGCTACCCAGAGAAGAGTTGTGTACACAGCCTCTCATGCTCCTCCTCCTCAGGGAGTGGGAAACTGAGGCTCAGACCGCTCCTGGTCTGGGAGAGGGAGCAGGAACAGCTAGAGCAGGCTGCCTTTGGGACAGGGACAGTAAAGGGCACCCTTGTGCCCAGGGCAGGGCACAGCCAGGAGCGACGTTGCACTAGTCAAGGAAATGGGGAGGGTGGTTTTAGAGCAGCTCATGGGCTGGGCTCCTGGCAGGGTGTGGATGACGGCCTACATTGCAGCACACTGACATCTTTCTAATAACTGACAATACAGGCCCTTCATTTTTAAGGCCGGGCTGGGGAACTGTACAGACCAGCAATGATAGCCGGTCACCATGGCCCGTGCTTATGCATATCATGTGCCAGGTTTGCTGTTCCTGTAGTGGTGAAGTCTCAAGACTTAACCTGCAAAGTAGCTCTTACTGCTCCATTTTACAGCTAAGAAAAACTGAGGGCTCAGAGAGGTTAAGTCACTTAGCTAGGGTCCCATAGCTAATAAAGGGTGGAGCTGATATTCAGAACTAGGTTTTCATTCATTTCTTCATTCAGTTAATGTTGTTTGAGTCCTTAATGTGTACCTTCCAGGCTCAGTTCTATCACCGTGAATACCAGAGCTAATAAGGCAGGTGAATCGTCTGCCCTTATACTCTCTCTGGCAGGGGGGACAGAGACAAGAAGCCTGGAGACATGCCCACAAATCAGTGGAGCATTTCCTGACGTAGATAACCCCCTTAAAGGAGCTAGACAGACATGAGTGAGGTGGAAGGGAGTGACTGGGAAAAAGATGGTGGGAAAAGATGAGCCCACCCTTACAGCCGCACCCCGTCTGCTCTGAAGGCTGGGCTGTATTTGCATTACTCCTGTGGATTTACTGTCTGAGGATGGGATCTGACCAGGACACCGTGGTTTCGTGGGAACAGTGAGATCCCCTAAAGTGGCAGATCTGCTGCTAAAGAAAAGCAGGAGCAGGCATGCTGGGAGAACACACAATGGACCAAGAGTCAGGAGACCTGGATTCTGGTGCTAACTTTGCCGCTAATTTACTGTGCAATTTTCTGCGAGGCGCTCAGCCTCTCTGGACCTCGTCTCTTCCATGGTGTGTGCCTCCTCCTGACAAGGAGAGTAACATGAGCAAAGCTACTTTGTGCCTCTAATGTTCCCTAAGATTCTAAGACCTCCTTTTCCCTCTCAGTTTCTTTTTGGATGAACTAAAGAGTCTTTCTTCATAGCAGGCTGAGGGAAAACAGGTCACGGCGAGTGCATAATGCTTGCTTTTCCCTTAGCTACCCTGAGCCTCACTCCTGCTGTCCTTTTGCCCTGGTGGCACCGGGGACGCCCTCTCTGCTGCCACTGATAGCAGCTTGATATTAAGCCACCCCTTTGTCGCAGCAGGCTTTAATGCACTCTCCATTCTTGGCACTGGGCGGCCTGGGAGTCCCCGGCTGCCTGGTCCTCTATCAGAAGGCTCCACGCTCTCCTCTCTTTGTTGCTCCGATTCCTGCTCAAAAGCTCCCAGTTATCCCTTTTGAGCACATGTGCCCCTGCAAATCTATTTCCCCACTGGCACCTTTTGCTTTGTCGGGAGCAACCTGTTGGTTTTTTTGAGAAGGCAGTGTATTGTCGCCGTTGCCCCACCGCCTCCCCTCCCCGTGCGCCCCCCAACTCCTTCTCCAGCTTGTGTGTTATAAGAATTCCCCAGGTGGGATGTTTCATTTTCTACTGCCGGGGCTGGTCCCTGGCTGATGTGTGCTCCAAAAAATCCTGTCCTTCTTGGCTTTCTCTTTCCTTCAACTGACTTTTCCTTTGTTGTGAACAACTCCTTACAGATGGTGGGGTTTCTCACATTGCAATTTGAAGACTTCTGTACTGTAAATTCACATGACTCAGAATCTCTAGGCAGGAGCTTTGTGATGTGTGTGTGTGTGTGTGTGTGTGTGTACAAGAAAGAGAGAGAGAAAAATAGACCGAATGCATGAATGAGTGTGCAAGTACATGTAAAAGCAATATCAGAGCTTTACAGAAAGAAGGAGCACCCTTTGTCATTCACCTCCCCTAGCCTACCTACCGTATATAGAGTTAATCACTCCCCCTAACAGGCTTTTGAAATATGCACCTCTCTGTTTACACAGCCAACTGTTGTGGAGCTGTCATTCAGACCTAGGTCTTTCCCTTACTCAGTATTTACTGAGCACCTACCAGGTCTCAGTTGCTTTACCTGCTCCTGTGGGAGTCTGTCTGGTGGTGTTGGTGTACGTGCCCATGTTTCCATGTGTGAGTGGGCAGGAGCGTGGGGCGAGGTCTTGCCTGTGCCGCCAACCCCTCCACCACACAGACTCGTGCTCTCTCTGCGTCACTGCACATCCACATCCCTGTGCATGTAGCTGCTCTCCCCGGCTGTGTTACACGCCTGCCTCCCCAGCTAACTACCAACCCGCCGACAGCAAGCCTGTCTGTATCCCAGCATCTGGCCGGTATACGGCAAGGGCTTAGTAATTGTTTGATGACTTGCAGTTTATATGAAAAGACCAGAATGTCTTCATCTCTGGACTATTCTTTGAATTCTATGGCAAGAAAAGTATTCTAGGTCTCTTCTTTTGCCTCTTTAGTGTGACTAATAACCTGAAGCATAGGGATTTAAAGGCTTAAATCAAGTACTTAGAAGTAATCAAGGCTGATTTGAACATACCTTCATTTAAATATTCTCCCTTCCAAAACTCTAAAAAAGTACAGCAAAGGAATTAAAAAGGAAAACTCCTAAGAACACAGACTGAGAGGAGTAGTTGGGAGATGTTGACACACTTTCTGGAGATGGGAAGGGGACAGATAAACAAGAAGTGCTGAGCAGGAGGGAGAAAGCTGAGATCTGGCCCGCGAGAAGGAGGCAGAGCCAGGGCAAGGCGCTGGGAAGCAGCCTCATTCCCATGACAGAACCCAGGAAACTCTGAGAAATGATAGGCGTTGAGTACCTGCTCTGAAGGCAAAAGGAGCCGTATGTAGCACGAAAGTTTAAAAGTCATTGCAAACGTCAGGTAGATCCTGCAATTTCTCCTCTCATTCCACGTAGCAGGCAACCAGCCCTGCATTCCTCCAGGCGTGCAAGGGTCAGCTCCGGAAAGGGGAGTGAAAGAACCTCTAATTTGGGGAGTACCAGCAGTGTGGAGGGGTTGCCATATTAAGAATAGGAAATTGAGGGCAAGTCACATTCTAAACCTTGAGACTCCATCCTCACTCTCCCCTCATATGCCACTGAGCCCCTGGACTATGGCCTGCAGATCTGTGCTGCTGAGCAGGATTGGGTTGCTACCTAAGAAAGCTGACCAGTTAAGAAGAGACTTACAGAGAATGACATTTGGGGGAGCCTAATAAAACAGCTGGCTCAGCATCTTTTCACCTAGAGTAAAGTGTCCTACTAATATGCCCTGTCCATGCACACAGAGCTTCCAAGTGGCTTCCAACACCAGTCACATAAATATGATCAGACACCCAAGGATCACCAGATATTTAGGAAAAGCCTCTCCCATGAAAGCTGGACAAAAGAAAATGCAGAAACAGAGAAAAAATTAGTATAATCAGTATAATAAAGTAAGTTGTATCTATGAAACAAGAACAGGAGACTATAAAAAGGAACATTAAAAAAACAATAGGGCAAGGGCAGGCGAGGTGGCTCATGTCTTTAATCCTAACACTGTGGGAGGCCAAGGTGGGAGGATCACTTGAGCCTGGGAGTTCGAGGCTGCAGTGAGTGATAATCATACCACTGCGCTCTAGTCTGGGATACAGAGCAAGACCATATCTCTGAAAAACAAGCCAATAAACAGAAAACAGTAAGAAGATCTTGGAAATTAAAAACAAAAACATAATGTCAAAAAGTTTAATAGATAGTTTGGAAGAGATTAATATAATGATAAAATCTCTAAGATAGTAGAGGAAATATACAAAGAGATGGAAAATGGGAAAAAGATCATAAGAAAGCTAAAGGATTAGCCAGGATGTCCAACATTTTATTAATAGGCTTCCAAAAATTTTAAAGAAGAGAAAATACCATATAGGGAAGCAAACCATTAAAGAATCAACACTGGAAGTTTTCCTGGAACTAAAGGACACAAGTTTCCTGACTGAGAGGGTCTGGAGAGTGCCCAGCACACACTCCCCAAAAACAATACACACAACACACATGATGCATCATACAGCACACACATGCACACATACACACATGCACACATGCACATACGCAAACACACATACCAAGAAACGTGAATTTTCAGAACACTGTGCATTAAGATGGGATCCTAGAATTTTCCAGAACAGGACTAGAAATTGAAAACAGGACGCAGACAGCAAGACGCAGGGTGGAAAAGCCCTGGGATTAGTCTCCAGGGTGTGGCTCCTGGAGATGCCAGGATTTATGAATGAGAAAGGGTGTGATCTGTGGGTTTTTCAATGAAGGGAAAACTGGCCAATTATAAACACTTTTTTTGTGGACTCACTTTCAAACCCTGTTCAGAGTAAAGATGTTAAAAGAGCCCCAAAATGTCATTCATTGTCTTCAATGTGTCACTTCATAGGCCACATCCATAGCCTGGCATTTGAGGCTCCCACGACCAGCTCTCTCCATACTTACCCGAAAACTCAGTCACTCACTCATCATTGACTAAGCTTGGAGACAAAACATCTTTACTCTGAGGAGGATTTTAAAGGGAGTCCGCAAGACAGTATTACAATTGGCTCTTGGCCCAGGAACCTGTGGTGCCTTCGTCAAGCTTCAGTGTGGACGGCGTGGTTGGCCTTGCCCTTGAAGAGGGGTCTGTCCGCCAGCAGCAGACTCAGTACCACGGCTGTCTGGGTGCTTTTCTCCGGAAACAGACACCGAACCTGCCGATGTCCGAGCGGCCTTCACCCACCCGCCCTGGAAGTCCCCCGGAGGGGAACGTGTCCGGGGTGTCAAACCTCACCTAGGCAGGATTTGAGTTTACCCAAGAGTGCGTCAGTTCCCCTGCCTTTGGAGCTGTTCTGTCTCAGTGCTATCGTGTCCCTGTCCCCTCCACACTGAAGGGAGGGACAAGTAGGGAGTCCCCAGGCGGCAGACCTGCAACATGGGTCTGAATCCCGACGCTGCCTCTTGCTGTGAACACATTTGGTAACTTCCCCAAGCCTTCTCTTCTTTGGTAGCAAACTGATGGGACTGAACAACAAGATTTCCAAGGCCTTTCCCAATTCCATGCCGCTGTCAGCCCTGGGGATTTATGACGAACACAATACAGACTTTTTCCTCAAGCGACTTCCAGGCTTGAGGCTGAATCAATCAATAAACAGAAAATTATAGCACTTACATGTGAAGGGCTGGAAGGGGGACATCTGGGGGATTGTGTGCCCCCAGGAGAGGGGCTCCTGACTGGTGTGAGGGTGGGGGGCAAGGCAGGCATGCCGAAGGAGGGGGCCCTGAGATGAATCTCAAGGAGTGAGGAAGACTGTGCTGGCCTTTCTGTAGGATATTTCTCTCCAATTTCATACCCGTTTCTCTGGCTATGTTGTGAGTGCCTTGTTTAGAGGGTGCAGTTCCCCATACCTGTCAACAGCATCCCTCAGCTGCATCCAAGAGATTTATTTTGTTGAAACAATAAAACTTAGAATTCTCTCTTGTTTTTTGGGCCTTTGTACATGCCATTCCCTCTCTCTGGAATGCTCTTCCTGTTGAGCTCATAATTATTTTTTATGACTCAGCTCCAATATTCTTTGGGAGGGCTTTTCTTAACCCTTCTCACACATCCTAAGAACATTTTTTAAAGGAACGAGGGAATGAATCAATCTGTGGCACAGGGACCTCTGGAACTTGGTATTTTAGGCAGTCATGCCACCTGCCATACCCAAGCTTAGCATCATCTTTACTCTGCTGGCTAAAGCCCTTTGAAGTTATCCCTGCCTGGCCCTTACCCGCACTGTCAGGCCTCAGAAAAGTGAAAAGATTGCTTCTCTAGCCTCTTCCTCTCAGCTCTGAAACCATGGGGCCCAAGAGAGTTGTACCAGCTGTAAGATGACTTGTTAGATCAGCAACTGTAAGGGACAGAAACATCTGCTGGCACTCCGTGTCACTAATCATTCTCACGGTTTCCATCCTGGCTGCTGACACCTGCAGCTGAGCCCAGAGTTCAGTGATCTGAGGCTGGCAATTGGTAAAATGCCACTTCAAGTGTATGCCTGTCAGAGCACTCAATGTCTGCTGCATAGCCTGGCCTCAGGGCAGGTGAGCAGGCAGGCAGCTGACACAGGTGACAGTGGTAGAAACTAGGGCCAGTGCAATGAGCTGGACACCTCACTAAGTTTTGAATGATGCACGAGGCTATCTCCTGACACCATGTGCCCTTGTTGACAGCTTACACTCTGACAGGATGTATAAAGTGACAAGGTTTTAAGAATGTCACTAGAAGAGTAATCACACCTGATTTGTGGAGAGCCAGAGGAAATGCTTAATACAGAAAGACAGGAGATTCTGTGAACCAAAAGCAAATTTCAGTGAAGCAAATCTGACAAAAGATTATAGCCTTCACATACAAAAAGCACTTACAAATAAATAAGAAAATATATATACTACAATAGGAAAATGAACTAAAGACATAAATAGTCCATGGAAGAAGAACTATAAATGAGCAATAAACATAGAAACATGTTCAGCTTTGCTGATAATAAATGTACATGCTGCAATTAGAAAATTTTTAATTTTCACCTAATAAAAAGTTTTAAAAAATAATGCTCAGTTTTGGTGATATTGGAATAAGATAGTTGCACGTTCTTTTGGTAGTGCAAACTGGCATTACCGTTGTGGAAAACAGTTTTGCAGTATGTACCTAGTGACTTGAAAATGTTCCTAATGCTTGACTCGTAATTTTTCTCCTAGGAAATGTCTGCCAAGGAATAGAACTGGGACAAAGATTTATGTACAAAGATGTTTATTGCAGAGTTACTTGGAAGCAACTCAAATGTCCCACCATAGTGGAATTGTTAAGTAAACTGTAATATATATATATATATATATATATATATATATATATATATATACACACACACACACACACATATATATATATATATATAACTATGCAGGGAAATATTACCCAATCATTAAAACAATGCCTTTGAAGGATTTTAAATGACATGGAAAAATACTCATAAGATAATTTTAAGTGAAAAAATCTGGATAGAAAACTATATCTACATTGTAAATTCAATTATGTAAACATTGCCCCCCTTTAAATTCTATTTTCAGAAAAAATATTGGAAGAAAAATACAAAGGTTATCGCTGAATCCATGAGATTATGGGCAATTTAAGTTTTCTTCTATATATTTTCTGAATTTTCCAAACTTCCTCCAATGAGCATATTTGTATTTTATTCACTTATTCATTCAAAAAATTGAGTGCTCCCTATATCCCTGGCACTGTTCTAGGCACCAGTTAAAAACAGACCTATAAATATTTTGTCTGTGGCTGCAGGTATTGGAAGCAGACCGCTGGAATTTAATCCTGTTCTAATGCGCTCCCTGTGCCTCACTTTCCTCAAGAATATAGTAAGGGATGATGATATTGGTAACTTTCTCATTGTGTGCACGTAAGGATTGAACAACAAGGCATATGAAAGAGCTTGGGTTAGGGCCAGGTACACCTTAAATGCATTTAACCACTGGGAAAGCGACACAGCGAGGGCTCCTCCTCCACCTCCCCAGCGACCCACATTCCACCCGAGCTATACAGAGGCATAGTGTGAAAAGTGGGAGCCTCTTACCCATCTGTGCCCTCCACCCCAATTATCTGCGCCTGTCTGCAGAGGTAACCACAGGAAATAGTTTTGTTTATCTATCCTTTCAAAGACAGCTTCTCTGCAATTGCATATGCGTGGAGATAAGGAGTACTACCACCCCGTGAGGCAGGGCTGGTCCTACCCACTGTCACATAAGGAGGCAGAGGCTCCAGCAGAGCCGGGTGCCCATGCTCACACAGACGGTCACTGCCAGACGGGGAAGGCAGACTTGGTCCAACTGCCACCAGTGTCTGGGCACTCTGGACCAGCCCCTTTTCTCCTACCCAGCCCCTGGGCGGAGTTCTTCAGCTTGTAAAGAACATCACTCCGAGGAAAAACCAAGACTTTGGACACCCAGGACTCAATAGCATTAACATCAAAGCCACTTTATTTCCGAGTCTCACTGCCACTTGAGTCTTGCTTGGTGGGGGTAGCCCTCCTCTTTGCCCCTGAGGCCAACTTGGCAGACCCTTGACTTTTGCCCTCAATTTCAGTTGGCTGAGTCCTACCTCACTGTGAGTCACAAACCCAGGGGAAGTTGAGGCATTCAGTCTTCTCTTCCCAGCTTAGGGAGAGGGGACAGCCGCCTCTCCCTCACATCTCCTAACAGCGCCACCTGTTAGCTGCTGTCCCTGTCGATCCTAGGGGAGCAGGAAGAAGTGGAAGAGGGCTCCGGAATTTCTTAGTTGCCTGCAGCCTACTGACTTCAGGCTCTCTGTATTTGGCAGATGTTTACAGCTGTCTCTTGCTCTGGTGGGCACTTTGGGAGTTCTTGAGAGACTTCCTTGCTGAGCTCCTCTAAATGCTCCCTTACCATGGGTGGGGCTTTTTGGGTGGCCAGTCCTGACAACCCCATGAGGCTACACTCTTGGGAAGGATCCATTTCAATATGACCCCAACATTGTCTAGTAACCCAAGATCCTCCCCCAAGATTCATTGTGTGCGTATATAATATGTGTGTGTACATATGTGTGTATATCTATGTGTGTGTATATATGTGTATATGTATATGTGTGTATATATGTGTATGTGTATATGTGTGTATATGTATGTGTGTATCTGTGTGTATATGTGTATGTCTATATGTATGTATATATGTGTATGTGTATATGTGTGCATATGTATGTGTGTATATATGTGTGCATGTGTGTGTGTGTATATGTATGTGTGCATGTGTATATATATGTGTATATGTGTGTGTCTATGTGCATCCATGTGTGTATATATGTGTATATGTGTGTATAGCTGTGTGTATATATGTGTGTATATGTGTGTATATATCTGTGTGTGTATGGTGTGTGTATATGTGTGTATATATCTGTGTGTGTATGGTGTGTGTATATGTGTGTATATATGTGTGTGTATGTGTGTGTATATGTGTGTGTTTATATATGTGTATATGCACACATTTTTGAAGTGGGGGGAGCAGCACATATCTATACTGGTCACTAACAAAGGGAAAGGCGCATCATGATAGTTTCAGGTGTGTGTGTTTGCTGGATCTCTGATTTATAGATAAACAAATTGAAACTCAGAAAGATGGAGCAGCTGGCATAAGGCCTAGCTGTGAAGGCTCCTTGGTTGTGAAGTCAGAACTCAGACTTGGGTCTCCTGACTCTTACAGCCAGAGCTGTCTCCCTTAAATCGACCCCTGCTGATGTCACTCCCTAAGGCTCAGGATCACGGGTGACTTCAGTTTAGAGTCACCTCAACACCAACTCCTGTGTTTGAGGGCCACCTCGGTGCCAAGCAAGGGCTACACGCTTTGTGTACATTATCTCTAAGAAACAACTGAGGAAAAATTAAGAGCAGCTGGTGAGAAATACTGGTGGATGTTTTAAACCTTATTTTCCAAAGAGGTCAAAGAAAAGGACTGAAATAAATATCATTTAAAAACCCAAACAGGAATAGCAGCACTATTCGTAATTGCCAAAACAGTGGAAACACTGCAGGTGTCCATCCACTGATGAATGGATAAGCAAGATGCGGCATCTCCACACCACGGAATATTATTCAGCCACGAGAAGGGATGCAGCGTTGATACATGCAATGACACGTATGGATCTTGAAAACATGCTTAGTGAAAGAAGTCAAATATAAAAGGACAAATGCTGTTTGATCCATTTCTATGAAATACCCAAAATTGGCACATCTGTAGCGAAGGAAAGCAGACGAGTGCTCGCCAGGGCTGGTGGAGGGGATGGGGAGCGACTGCCAGTGAGTTTCTCTTGGGGTGATGGAAATGTTCTAAAATTGGCTTGTGGCGATGGTTGCACAACTCTGTGAACGTACTAAAACCATTCACTTGTACACTTTTAATTCAATGGGTGGATTTTATGGCTTGTGAATTATATGTCAATTTTATGGTACGTGAATTAAAAAAAAAAATGGCAAAGCCATGAGGATTTGACCTGGCCTGTTTGCCGGGGGGTCTAGGAAGCCGATCCCAGCGAGCTGTGCTTGGGGTTCAGCGATCCATCCCTTCCCTTCCCTGTGTTGAGACTGAGGCCCGTTAGCTCCGTACTGGAAGTCTAATCTCCTGCTGAAGATGTGAGAATAGGTAATTTACTTTCAGTCAATCAAATGTGTTAAGGGGGAACTCTCAAGGTGCCCAGGGGAGGGGGGTTGTTTTGCTTTTCTAATGCTGTTGAAGGCCCCGCAGAGCAAAGCAACTGGCAGGCTTTCCCCAGCTGGGCCAGGCCTCCCAGCAGGCAGCCGAGGGGGCTGGCGTCCTCAGCAAATCATCCTGACTGCCCCAACCATGAAATCTGGCCAGACCCCAAAGAGGTGACCCCGAAGCCCCAGCGCCCTCTGAAGCCCTTTGGGTAGCTGGCTTCCATTTCTGGTCCAGCGTGGCCACTGAGGAATGCCAAACATCTCCACGCCTGGCAGCCACAAGGCCGCCAGGTGTCCCAGGCCAGCTCGAAGGTCCACGGCTGGGGAGGCGTTTCTGCTCCCCCGCCCTAGCCCTCACGGAGCCCTCCCCGAGCCTCCCCACCTCTGTCCCTCTCCTGTTTCTGCTGGGCTGCTGGCTGTCTCTGCAGGTTGGGGGAGAGTGAGGGGGCCCATCTCTTTGGGGGTATCATTTCTTAGGGAAATGTTTGGGCTAATTGGAGACAGGTGTCCCCAGGTGCTAACATGCAGACTTTCCCTGGAGAAGTGGGTGCAAAGTGAAACCACATGGGCTACTTACAAATAAGTGAGGTGCGAGCGGCGGGCCCTTGTACCTTCCTCTTCCTTCTCTTGCCCCCACCCCCTCCCTGCAGTCTGGGGTGGGGGAGACCCCCGGACTCACACGTCGGGTGGGATGGTTGTGGTTTCCGCACAGCACTTTGCTAGGTAGAGAACAGCGAAGGGTAAAAGGCAGCTCTGAGCCTGTTCCCAGCCAGGTCTCAGAATTGGGGTCAGGTGGGAGGATGTGCCTTCTACCCGGCAATGGGAGCTGGGATCCTCAGAGGAGCTGAGGACAGTGAGTGGTCCTCCGAGGAGAGGCTCAAAGAACTGTCTGCTTCAGGGAGCCTGGTGGGCCTTTGCACACGTACTTTAGGGATCCATTTGACCAGTGGGTTTGGAACTTTGGGGAAATGCGTATCCTAGCACTCGCAAGCTGTCAAGCTCCAAGTCCGATTCTACTCTCCATTTGCTATGCAAGAAAATGGAGGCCCTGGTGTGACCCGCCTCACACTGGCAGAGCCAGGATGGGAACCGATGCTGTGGCTCCAGCAGTCGGGGCTCCTGTTTTGCCCATGGGTTGAGACTACATGCCTTGGAAGACCAGCATGGAGTGTGAGCGTGGATGAGCTGGGTCCGCTTTGGTGATTCCTCTGCCTCCTTCTTTCCATCTGCTGGATCTTTACTTGCTCTCTGGGGCAAAGACCTGGTACAAAAGTGAGGGGCGCAGGGAGACTTTGCAGCCCCTGAAATTACACTTAAACCATTTTCAAACCCATCAAATCATCCAATCCCCACAATATTAACTATTTCTTTGCAAGGTGGACCAGGACATGTGACATGTTTTGATTTTAAGAATAAGGCCACTGTGTTGATAAAGTCAAATGTTGGGGCAATGAGACACCGGCAGTGGGATTCAGTGGAGAGCACACTGGCCTGGGAGTTAGGAGTTCAAGCCCCGACTCTGCTGTGAACTATTGTCTGAACTTCTCCAAGGTGCTTAACCTGACTGGGTTTTAGTTTTCTTATCAGTAAAAAGACCTGGCAGCTTATTGCTAGATGCTTGACACTATTTTCTGCCTAACAGCGTCTCACCTTCTTCCACTTGCTTGTCTCCTGCACAAAGGCTGGAAAAGTCTGGTCCTCCCCTGCTCAGCCTTCCTTGCAGTGAGGGTGGTCATCTGATCTGGTTCTGGCCAGCAAGAGGTCAGGGGAAAGTCTGGAGCACCTGGAAAAAGCTGTTAATTTTTTAGAAAAGGACAGAAATTCCAGAGGAGAAGCTGCTTCTCCACCCACTCCCTTCCTTGCTGCTCGGGACATGAGCATGTGAGGATGTGATGCCCAGAGCTGTGGCAGCCATCTTGTGGTCATGAGGCGAGACACAGTTGACAGGAGGAAGAGAATCCTTTGAGGTTGCGAAACAGAGAGATGGAGTGAGCAGAGTCCTTAATGACATTATTGAACCACTGATCCAACCCTGGTACCACAACCTTAGTACTTCTTGTCCCAGATATTATTAAATGCCCTAAAGGCCTTTATTGCTTAAGCTATTCTTAGGCAGGAACTCTGTCACTTACAGTCAAACATATCCTGATACATTAACATTCTAGAATTGTGTATATGTATCATCCATTTACAGATGATAATTAAAGTCCCTGGGGATGGAGATTTTATATACATATACATATGCACACACACATAAACACACATACATATTTGAAATTGCTTAAATGTTTATTGTGGGACTATTAGCTTCTACTCCCTTATACTAATTTAAACTCTAGCCAGACTCAACTCCTGGGGGAAGTTTGGGGCCACAATGCTGGCTCATCATCAGCTCCCCGAGACCTGAGTTCCCTGCCTCTGTGAATGACACAGATCAGGAAACTGCATTCAGAGAAGTTAAGTCACTTGGCCAAGGTTCCCCAGCTAGTAAGTGATGGGTGTGGGGCTCTGAAGCCTGGGTGTTGAAGCTTGTTCTATACTCTTCTAGAATTAGAGTGCAACGTCTGCACCTCCAAGGATGAGCTCCTGTAAGTAAGAATCCTGAAGTGCCAGAATGTCCGTACCAGAAGGAAGCTTAGACATTCTGTGTTTCAGCCCTGTGGAGTCTCTCTACCTCATCTTTTATTCAAACTTTGCAGCCACTCATGTAGCACATATTTCTACCTCCATGTAGAAGCTTGGATAAATAACTTTATAAAAACTTAGATTACTGGGCCTCAACTCAGGGATTTTGACTCTGTAGTTCTGGGGATGAAGCCCAGAAACCTGCCCTGTGAATGAGTCCCCCACTCCACTGCCAGCCATGAACTCTGACCCAGTTGCTTCTGAAGACTTCACTTTGGGAGCACGGCCCTCATTCGTGTAGTCTACAACCACAGGGACTCCCAGACGCCCAGGACACTAGTTATTAAACTATAAGAGCTCACATTTAAATGCTCCATCCCCAGAACTACAGAATCATAACCTCTGCACTGAGACCCAGCAATCTGAATCTTTATCGAGCCTCCTAGGTGATTCGCACTCATACTTAGTGCAGACGACTCTGGGACTGCGGCCACTCCTAGGTTCAGAGCAAATTTAACTCTGGAGGATCCTGGGTTCGAGTGTGCATATATGGGGAGCAGGGCCTGGGAGGGAAATGAGGATCAGCAGAGAGGAGTGAATTCCAGGGAATTATCTGTTATCAACATGGTTGGTGTGATGGTTAATTTTAGGTGTAAACTTAACTGGGCTAAGGGATGCCCAGACAGCTGGTAAAACATCATTTCTGGGTGAGGCTGTGAAGGTATTTCTGGAAGAGTTTAGCATTTTAATCAGGAAACTGAGTAAGGAAGATCCACCCTCCCCGCCGTGGCAGGCACCATCCAGTCCACTGAGGGCCCAGATAGAACAAAAAGGTGGGGTAAGGTGAATTCGTTCTCTTTCTTCTTGAGCTGGGACATCCACCTTTTCCTGCCTTTGGACATCAGAGCTCCTAGTTCTCAGGCCTTTAGACTCCAGGACTTACACTGGTGGCCCCCTGGCTCTCAGGCCCTGGGCCTCAGACCGAATCACACCACTGCTTTTCCTGGTGCTCCGGCTTGCAGAGAAACAGGAAGCTGGTGGGAACTTCCCCACCCCCATAATCACATAAATCAATCTTCATAATAAATTTCCTTGTCTACATGCTATTGTTTCTGTTTCTCTGGAGAACCCTGACTAGTACAGCTGGCTAAGTGATCTGAAGCAAGTGGAGCAGCAGCTATGAGAGTGGCTCTAGTGCACCGAGACACTTCCAGCCCTGGTCCTCAGCTTTTCCTCCAGTGGGGAAATGGACAGAGGATGGAGAAGGTGCACCTGAGGCAGCTCCACGGGAAGGTGGGGGCCAGACCCCCCAGTGTGCCCTGCAGCCTGGGGCCAGGCACCATGAGCATAAGTGGAACCAGAGCACAACCGTCTGGAAGTGTGGAGCAATTTCACATTGTCATGGCCTCCAGGCATGTGGCCAGTGGGCTCATCTTATTGAACAGAGTATTGACCAGTTAGTGGAATTTGTGGAATTCTGTGCTACGTGGCTGAGTTGCAGGTTGCATGAGCTGTGCACTTGTCACACTCAGGTGGGACATGCTGGTCCTCCCCCACAGGTAGCTGTGAGGGTTTAAGCCTGTGGGACTATCAGGGGCTGGGCTGAGTCTGGTTGTCCCAATGCGCTGCTGGAGAATTAGAGTTGGGTGTGATGGGGAATCTTTGTGCTTGTTTACAGCGAGGGACGGGTGCTTGACTCTGAATCACTAAGTCCCAGGTTGTGAACTGGGCGGCCTGCAGGCCAACTGCGGCCCTTCACCTTCATGCTTGGCCTGCACTTGTTGGCTTCCACAGTGTTTGGAAGAATTTGCATGAGATGTCAACTCTTTTCACATAGTAATGGGATGTTGGCTCTCTTGAAAAATTCATTTACCAGGTTAGCCAGAGCCACACTTTGTCTTGTCCGCAGTGGGCTGATGCTAAGTGTCCTTCTAGTTGGGGTACGTGCTCCCAATTTGTCTCTTCTTCCCCACCCCAATTGACCTCTGACCTGGCCTGTTGCACTAATTACATTACCAGCCTTGCCTCCTTAGGCCTTTGACATGCCTGACTTCAGCCAATTCAGTCCAATTCAGCAACAAATTTTAATCGGGCATCTGTCATGTGCCTGGTACTGGGCAGTTATTATTATTATTATGGTGTGCAGAGGATACAAAAATGATTTTTTTTAACATAGTCTCTCTTGCAAAGAGCACGTGGCCTCATCAGGAGGCAGGTAGCAGGTGCAGCAAGAGTCCCCAGCAGGAAGGTGTATGGTTGGAGCAAAGGATACTTCAGAGAAAGGAGCAATTAACAGTACAGATTCTTTACACTTTGCCAACACTGCATCTTTTCAAAGCCTTTTCCTCCACAGCGGTTGCTTTGAGGAGCCCTGGTGAGACCAGCAGGGCAAGAGTTAGTCCCTCTACTTTGCTATGGAACACACTGAGGCCAAGCAGTGACTTGACCAGGCCTCCCATCGGGGAGGGAGTGGCAGCCAGGCCTCTGCATCCCATCCAGTGGTCTGTCAACCTGGAAGACAGAGAGCATTCAGAAGGGCTTGCCAGGTGTCTGGGGCGGGTTCTACTGCAGGCACAGACAGCTCACGTGGTCCAGAGACTGTGGTTAAATGATGACTTCAATATGGGGGAATCATCTTGCCAAGAATAATTCATCAAAGAATGAAGCAGTTCAGGAATGGACGCACCCAAACTGTGTCATCACCTAGGGAATGAGTTCTCATTTTTCAATGCAGGGCACGCCTTGGTTCAGAAGATTGAGAGAAGCCATTTGGCCTGGCTTGTTTCCTGCGATGTGAGGTTGGAGGTGTGTTCGATGATTGGGTGGGAGTCTTTTCTGGAGATATCCCAGTTCCTAAACCTCAGAGAAGTCAATGAGGTGGATGCGGTTTATATCTATGTCGAGCACCCCAGAAGAGGCGGAAGGACCTGGGGAGCGAGGTCTCGAAGGCACCAGCTTCTCTCTTGCAGCCCCAGTCTGCTGACTCGACTTCTGCGCAGCTCACAGGCCTCTCTGCGTCCAGCCTGGGAAACCAGCACCAGACTGCTGCTTCCCCTGGGGAGTGAAGACAAGCTCAGGAAAGTATGTTCCAGGGACACATCTCCTGGCCTAGAGGCAGAGAACTCTAACAGCTAGGTAGTCACAGTGCCAGAACGTGATGATCCACCTATGTCAGGTCTTAAGTGCTACTTCAAGTGACTCCCTTTCTCTCTCTCTCTCTCTCTCTCTTTCTACATATATATATATATATATATATATATTTATATAATCTCAATTCAATTTCAAATAAATCCATTGAGGATGGTGTTAATATTCCCATTTTACAGTTGAGGACATGAAGCTTCTGAAACATTAAATATCTCACCCAAGGATAGACACCAGGGTACCAATGCTGGGTTATTTGACCCCAAAGCCCCTGTTTCCCATCGACCACACTCCAAACCATGCTGCACCCCATGATGGATGGGGAGGTTCAGGCACATGTGTCCTTTGACCATGTTTCTCTTCCATCCAGGTGACTCTGTCGAAGTGTGTGTGAGGCATTGGCCAATGGGCGGATACGTGTTGCATGCAGCCAATTAACATAATTAGATTGTAGCATTGAGCCATTTGTACATCTCTTGCCCTTACGATTGTGTTTGATGGCCTGTGGAATTGAAGATGAGCACGAAAGGAAATAATTACAAGTTATCTGAATAAAATCTGCAACAGATTATCTATAAAACTATAACTATCTAAACAGGATGACATTTACTTTATAAGTTCATGACTTCCTCTCTTTAAAGTTTGCTAAAAAGAGAGCAAAGTAATTATGGTTCTCTTCTGACTGATGAAACCTGACATATGTGCTAATATGAAAGAAACTCCTGTCCTTTGTTACCCCATGATGTGGCTCGCAGTAATTTAGAAGGTAGCAGATACAATCATCTCAGAGCTGCCAGTCTGGACTTTTCTATACCAAGAATAGAATCTTGGGTCTCAAGATTCAAGCAAGAATTCATACTCTCTGTGTGTGTTTTAACTTTTGTATAGATGTGAAATGATGATGCAGCTATCAAAGCCTGAGTTTTTTTCCATCTTGTATATCACAAAACACATGTTACCATGATCGGTTTGGCAAAAAAGCCCACCTGCTAAGATTTACTTTAAAGCAATTATGTAGTTAGTAGTCTGTCAGATGGAGTATTTTTCACCCTCTGAATAAAATAATAAGTTAGACACGACTTAGAAAAAAAACACACAAAATTTAGAACATCAATAAATATGCCACTTGTCAAGTTATAAGGAGAGACTGTTCAATTTAAAGTGGCAATTATTTGAAAAATAGGTTACAACCATATCCATCAAAATTAGGCTGTGTTTTGAGAAGACTGCAGTCACTAATGTGGCAATTATTTTTAAAATCCATAAAAATGAAAGAGTTAGAAATAAAATATAACCACAACACACATATATCGTGCTTACCATGTAGTAGGCATTATTCCAGATACTTTGCATGGATCAAGTAGATTGATTCTTGCAGCAGCTCTGTGTGATAGATAGCATTTCACACATGTTGGAAGAGAGGCACAGAGAGGTTAAGAAACCTCCCCAAGGTTAGACACTTAGGAAATTCTGAATATCCAATTATCTTCCCATCATGCTGCTGGAATAGTCTATGGATGGAAATAACCAAATTCTTGGTTAAAGAATAGATTCTTAACAGAAAAGTGATAAAGTAAGACTCACCCTGTAACCCTGCCTCATCCCGAAACAGAATAGTCTGTGGGCCTCTAATCTTCCTCTGGCTTTGGTGCCACCCCCCAGCCCCTGTCCCAGCCCAGAGACACCTATGCCTGAAAAGAACAGAGAAATAGGGTGACAGGCCAATAGCTCGGGCCATTCACTTGGGCTCATGGCCTGGCCTGGTCCCTGGGAGTCTCTGCTAAGCTGCCCCTCTACCCCAGCCTCACTTACTGACATTCTGGATTCTGTGCTGCCCCTGACTAACTGGGCCTGCAGAACTTGCACACACATTGTTTTATCTGGGGAGTCAGGTGGCTCAGTGTGTCAAACACACCCTGAAGAAGACACGCCAGGGTCTGAGTCCTACCTCTGCCAATTACTAGTCTCTGGGTGACTTTGAAAACATTATTTCAGGGGTTTGTGCTTTGGTTTGCTCATCTGCAAAATGGGGATTTTCAAGGTGTTTGTGAAAATCATCTGACATAATGTGTGTCAGCAATGGGCACACGGTACATGCTGGAGAGCTACTGTCCCCTCCCTTCCTCTGTCCCTGTCTTCCTTCTTCTCCTTTGAAGTCACTTCTCTTTGGGTCTCAGATCCTTGTTGAAGAAGGGAAGAACTTGATTGTTGACATCCCCTCAATTTTATATTCTGTGGCTCAAAACGATGATTATGGAATAATCACAGTACTTAGAGGCCAGTTTGTATCCCAAAGACCCAATTGTGGGCAGACTGATGTTTCTTTGCTAGATAGTTGAGTAATGAATTAGTTTAACACACATACACTGAGCGTGCCCAAAGATGAGACAGACAACCTGGTTTTGCCCTTTTGGAACTCATAGTCCAGTCAGGAGGACAGACAGACAGACAGGCAGCACCTTTAGCTTTAACTCATTGACTGCTGGAATAGACGCCTGTCCTGAGCCCAGCGGCCCACAGGAGGGGCCACTTAGCGGGAGCCTCAGTTGCCTCGGATGCTGTGCCCCCACCGTGCACACCCAGCCCGTGGCGTCTCACCAGCCTGACTGCTCGGCACAACCGCCCGCTGCAGCTGCAGGGGAGCAGAGAACTGAGCGAGTTTAGAAGGTTTGCTAAGCATCGGAGCAAAGTCTGAGTATGAAAGGCAATTAGTGGGAAACTACGTCCCCAAAGTTGATAGTGGGGAATGCCACCGATGTCTGGAAATGCCAGAGGGCCAACATCCCCATCTCGGCTTCTTGCTGGGAGTCGAAAGCCGTGTTCTCAGCCCCCATCTCCCTCTCTGCTCGGGCCAGACAGACCTCCTGAAGTCACCCCTACATGGCAGAACCTGGCCCCTGGGACAGGTGTCCTCTGTGTCCCCTCTCCTTGCGTCCTTTCTCCCCCACCCCCTGCATGCAACACCTACGGCCCCCTCAGAACCTGGGGCAGCCTGGCCTTTGCTGTCCACTTTTTTAAGCTACACAATCACTGCCACACATGATCCTTGGTAAACAGGGCTGAGGTATCAGTAGTGACAGCCACCACTTTCACTTTATCTCCATGACATCAACTCTGCATGGTTGGGATCAGGGAGGTTAAGGAATTTGTGTAAGGGTCACACAGTTGGGAGGCCAGGGTTTAAAGTTCTATACTCCTTCACATACTCAGAACATGTGAAATAAGAGTGACTATGCCCCAGGTACCGGATGGGAGAGGGACCAAGAGGGAAAGGGTGGGTCTGCTCTGGTGGTCATAGGCTCGTGGAGAAGATTATTTCCGTCCATAGACTCTTCCGGCAGCAGGATGGGATACCTCCCACCTGCCCTGTGAGAGAGGAAACTTGCAGTATTAGTTGGTGTCCTGGCAGGGGCCAAACAGCACCCCCGAGTTGGGATCATTTGGGGAGAGTTTAATGAAGGGACTATTTCAAAGGTGTGGGCAGGGTGCAGGGGAGGCACAAGGGGACATGGCCATCATCCAGAGATGGAAACAGAGAGGCCTGTGTGGAAAGGGTGGCCCAACAGCAGCAGTGACCTCCTCTGTGGGGTGCAGGTGATGTTGGGGAGCCCACAGGGAGGGAGCCTCGGGGAGATCTTAGCCATGCCCTCTTCCCTGCCTCCATCCCCACACGGGTGCTGCCCTCAGCCAGCCCACCTGGGAGGCCAGGTGCGAGGGTCAGCCTTCGGAGCACCCAGCACGGGCGTGGGATGGTGGTGTGTGGATCTGGGGGTGCAAAAGGAAGACGCCGTGTCTGCTCACATGTCTTAAGCTCCCCCTGCCATCTCAGGACGGCCCTGGGAGCTGAGGACTGGGGCCTCTGGGTTGCAGACGGGCACCTGGTGACGGCCTGGCCGGTGCACACAGAGCCCTGCAGGGATGTGAATGTCGGCAGGACGCTCACCACCAAGGCCTCTGGCTCCGGGCCCGGAGGATGCCCCACGGTTGCCCCACAGCTGCCTCCCCGAAACATTTCCGACACTCATCAGTCATAACAAGCTCCCTGCACCAACTTGCTTTCCCCAACGCGAGATTTCTCATTGCCAAGTGTAATTAACATGATACATTGACTTCGGGCAGAGCTAACAAGCACATATTAATTTTGAAAAGTCAGGTTCTTTTGCTGGAAATGAGTTGCTGATGAACACCTACCACAGGAGTTTAAAAGTGCAGGAAAGGGAGTGGGTAATTATGGGCTGGCACAGCCCGCAGGTCTGCATTTCTGCCCCCTGGAAATGCCCTGACAGTGAGTGATGGCTCCCCGCCTCCGTGAGGGGCTTGCTCAGGGTCACGCTGCCTCCCGGTGCCCAGTCTCTCTGAGGACCCGGGAACCGGGCTCAGCCTGTCTCTCTGGGCGGTTATCTTCCATCGCGACCTGTACCTTGGGCCTAATTGCTTCCCTGACTTGGATGTTTACACCACTCCCCCAGACCCACGCTTCCAGGGACCTAGGTCACAGGGCAGCCCTGGGCAAATGATGGCCAACAAAACAGAGATGCTCAGATCCTTGTCTGCCCTCCATTCAGGGGCTCCCTGACGGTTGGAATTTCCTTTAGAACTCTGGTTTCACGAGCCAGATGTTCCAGCAGATTCCCCTCCCCAGCTCCTCTTGTGACGGGGAGAGGAAGCTTCGCGTACCTTTCTGTACTCAGGTTGCCCCCAGGAAGAGCTCTGTGTTCCATCATGGTCCTCTCTTGGTGTGGGGGCCGTATTGCTGGAAGTCCCCATTCCGGTCCACGGCCCCCGCCTCCATCCTGGACAGCCCCAGGGTCAGAGCCGGTCCTGCCACCCTCCAGGCCTTTCCCTTGGCTACGAGTGTGGCGTCTTGGGGCTGTTGGGCCATCCTGATGTTTGTGTTTCTTGGGAGATGCGAGGAAACCACCACATACCTCCGTTTAAAAACTCATCTTGTGGTTTCCTCAGGTTATTTATAGGACGCTGGGTTTTCTCTTCCCCACTTCTTTCCCTCCTCACTTCATTCCCAATCCATGCCCCCCAGTTTCCCACCTCTCCTCACAGACCATCCTCCCTAGAGTCATGCTTGCCTGTGAGGGGCCTTGTGTCGGTCCCTGCGGTTGTTAGATACTCCTGTCCATGTCCACAGGGCTCTTGCTGCTGAGCTCCTGCTGAGCTCCTCTGCAATGAGCAGCGAGGAAGAGGAAGGCCTGCTCAACCCGCCACCCTCCCCGCCCACCCTCGCTCCCTGCCCGCACCCACAAAACTGCTCTGTGCCTTTGCCTGATGAGACCAAATTTGATGACTGAGCCTTGACTCTTCCCAGCAAGGTTTCCAATTCTGGGTTTTGCTGGGATGTTTTTTTCTTCTTACCAAAATTAACTCCCTCTAGCTCCCTGCCACCTCGTCTGGCTTCTCTCTGCTCCACTGGGCTGTCCTTACAATGCCTCTTCATTTAGTGCCTCCTAACGTAATTAGCTCACTGCTTGACCTTATTTTCCAAAGCCTTCAAGGTCTTGCTCACCTACCTGCCCTCCATCTGTTAAGGCCTCCATCCTTCAATGGGATCTCCAGTAGGGCCAGGTTCAGGTTCAAAACACAGTCCTCAAGCTTCTCAACCAGGGACTTGAGCACATTTTCTCCAAAGTTAGCATCCTTGGATTACTGGCAACCTCACGCCGGTTGAAGCCTGACAGTCCCCTGCCCCAGAGCATCCCCTGGCAGCAGAGGCGGTGCTGAGGCTTCTCTGGCCACTGAGGCCTCGGCTCCGTCTCTGAGACGACAAGGCATGGATGCTAACACTCATCCACTTTTCATCTGTGCATAGGTTCTGAGGACACATGGGATTAGAATAAGAACAATAATTCTTTTAACTCCCTTACTTTAATAGCTATCAGATGGAGACTTTGGTTTTGCTATTAAACAGGGCTGGATGTCACCCAGAGAACTACTGTACGGTATGGTGGAAATTTCTATCCTGGATTCACCTTTTGGTTGACTCCCTCTGCCCATTCTGACCCAGTTTTAATGGCGGAACTCCTGGGAAAGGTGGCTCTCCATGCTTGTGCCCAAATCCTCCAGCTGCTAATTTAACACAGGAAGCATCTTGAGTCTGAAGGTGAATTTGGACAGAGGTTCTGAGCAAGCCTTTAGGAGACTGCTTTTGAGCTGAACTGAATTTAATCAATTATGTTGAAAAATCAGCAGCCATTGGGCTGAACTCAGCAGATGGAGCTCGAAACAGGTTTCCTGGCAGCCCATGTGGCAGAGGCTTTTTGTTCCTGCATGTTGAACACATGGTCTGTCTGTCTGTTCTGTCTTCTCTTTGAACAACCCACTTCTCACCTCCTGGCCGAGGTGATGGTGGCATGGAGCCACTCCGCGGTGCTACCTCCTGCCCTTCAGTGGTGTCCAGAGAGCAGTGGGAAGACTGAGGGTGAAGACGTTTCTCCCCGACATTATCAGGGCTTTTCGGAGGGGAGAAGGGAAGGAAATCGACTTTCGTAAGCCTGCCCGGGCACAGTCACGGCACGGAGTGCTCCACACCTGCGATCTCATCTTCTCTCCACTAGCAGCTCTGCGGAAAACCCACTGCTGCTCTGACTCTGCAAAGGATCAAACGAGGCTCTGCGAGGCTGGTGTGGGTGGACTCTCCAGAAGCAGATGCTGGCGTTTGGGGAGCAGACATTTGTTAGAGATCAACACCTATACAAAGAAGGGGATGAAACAGGATCGGGCAGAGGGAAGAGCTGAATTGTGATGTAGGTCCAAAGAAGCTTTGGCCAAACTGGAGAGAGTTTGCCCATGAGGACTGTCTCACATCGGGCTGAAAAGACCAGGTCTTTGCACCTGTACCTGGACCGGTCTCCAGAGGTAGTTGCCCCCGGAAAGGCACGATCCTGCAAGTCCTTCCATGAAGTGTGGTCTGGGCGGCGCACCTCTCGGTTTACCCTACAGGTAGCTTAGCCAGACTTTTAAATGCGGGGCCTGGAATTCATACCAAGCTCTGATTGCCTGCAAAAGCCACACTCTTTCCACAACAACGTCACACTGAGCATTCCCTGAGGATAGGGAGAGGATTTTCCCATTGGCTTGGGAGTTATCTGACAACATGAATTATAGCTTTTCTTTCTTTTGTTCCCCAGATAGGGAGACACTTCAGCTCGTTTTGGGATCTCCTGACAGAGTGGTGAGTGAGGGCCATGCAAGGCACCCAGAGCTAGCTGTTAATCAAGGCACCACTGCTGCGGGCCAGCCGCCGTTCTCCTGTTATGGATCTAGTGCCGGACTCCTTGGAGTTTCCAGCGACCCCACCCACGTGGGGCATGCCCGGGATGCCCTCGGGCCATCCTAGTTTTTCTCCACTCTCAATCCACACCTCGGCCAAGTTTTCCCTATTTTGGCCTTCCCATCTTTCTTCATCTTTTCATTTCTAAAGATCAGGGTGTCTAGGTGGGAGCTGCAGCAGGGCTGGGGGACACAGGGGTCAGCCCCCCAGGCCGAGAAGGACTCCTAGCTGCTCTGCCATAACTTGGCTGGTGACCTTGGGCTGCCACTTCCGATCTCTAGCCTCGATTCCCCCCATTTACTTCCACAGTAAACTGAGGGTGGAGGTAGTGTGTTAGTTTCCTAGGGCTGCCACAACAAAGTGCAAAACACCCCGAGTAGCTTAGAATAACAGGCAGTTATTGCCTCACAGTTCTGGAGGCTGGAAATCTGAGATCAGGGTGTGGGCAAGGCTGGTTGCTGCTGAGAACTGGGCGGGACAATCTGTTCCTTGCCCCTGCCTGGTTCCTGGTCATGGCTGGCAACTCTTGGCGTTCCTTGGCTTGTAGACGCATCATGTGGTGCCTGCCTTTGTCGTCACACAGCCTTCTCCCCGGGTGCATGTCTCTGTGCCCAGATTTCTCCTTTTATAAGGACATCAGTCATGAGGTTATGGCTCACCCAATGACCTCATTTTAACTTGATCACCTCTGTAAAGACCCCATTTCCATGTCAGCCCACCTTCTGGGGTACTAGGGCTTAGGACCCCAACATATCTTTGGAGGGGACATAATTTAATTCATATCAGAGGGTTAAACCACACGGCATCTTTAACAGGCCATCTCAGTTCTCGCCCTCTGGGTTTCTGTTTCTGTTTGAAGCAAAGGGAGGTGTTGGGAGAAGACACGGTGGCCCTCCCTGGTCGTGGCCCTCTGAGTCAGGAATCTCTTCCACTTAGCCACGTAGCTTTGTCATTCCAGAACCCACAGAAATTGGCCTCCATATTCATGCCTCCATAGGCACATCCTCTTGGACCACACATTTGCCTTGGTTTCCCATTTCTGTTAGCCATGGTCTTGAAACCCTAGGTCATTAGAAGGGGTCCACAATAGCCGTCAGCTGCTGTTGTGGTTTTCAAGTATTTTTGAGCTGGGGAACTTTTCTCTCATACATGAATCCTAACCTGTAGAGCAAACCACACTCCAGCTTCTCTTATTAAGGCCACGGTGGAGGCACTGAGGACTCTAAGGGATACTCTAGAGCGATTCTGCTGTGGGGCTTCCTGGGAGTGACACTCACCATCTTGGTTAGCATAAGAAAAGCTGCTTGATGATTTACTTTTCTTTGGGGGATGTTGGTGACATGGGTTGTACAAATCATGTTGAACTTTAGCACCTGTCAGGTGAGTGGGGGATTTATGTGATGTCAAAGCATTGGCCAGCAAAGCTATTATTTTAAAGACAATTGTATGTAAAGGATAGAGCAAGACAAAACCACTTCTATAGTATACCGTGTTTGTGACTTTACACAGTTTGGCTTGTTTTCTATTCTGGAGTCATCTGATCAACAATTTGGCACTTAACATTCTTTTTCATTCAACCAACATTTATTTGGCATTTACTTTCTATACATGATTGATGAGCACAGAAAGAGGGTTGGATTGTGTTCGTTTTAAACTTTGACTCTGGGGAATTATGTCCCCCTTCCTTATCTATCTGTGTCTCTCTCTCTCTTTCCCTCTCTCTCCATATATATATAGAGGGGGGATGGGACAGGAGAGAATGTACTTCTCAAGGTGTATCACACACCTCTTTTGCACGACATCAGAGTGTCCAGGCCTCACCTGCCCCTTGGTTGAGCTGTGAGGGCTCAGTCCAGTTGTACCTGGCCTCCAGCAGGGGGGCCCCAGTTCTTGACTGCAGTTCCAGAGCTTCCCATTGGTGTCGTCCTAGGACCCTGCTCAGCGCTCACGACCACTGTGCTCAACCCAGAAGTGCAGAGGAGTTAACGCCTAAGAGGCAAACTTTTGACCAGAGGGAGATCGGATGCACTGGATAAAGTTGTCCTCCCTTCCCCATCCAGTCTGGAGAGCAGTTTGCATGGCTTCTGGGGGCTGCAATCCCACAGATAGAGCAAACTCTCAATTGGCCCCTTCATCTTGATAACGCACCCTTACGTGGACTAGTTCTCCTTTCCAGATTGAATCTCTATATCCTTCCACTCCTGATCCCTTGGACTGCAGTCTTAGTAAAAGGATTCCCCCAGGGTCACCTTTCTGGGGAGCTCAGGCTAAGGTGTAGGGCCACAGTGGAAGAGAGAGAGCTGGGGCTCTGACTGGTGATAGCTGCAGGAGTGTGAGACCTTCGCCTCAGCCTGGAGCTCTGGCCAGGTGGGGCTTTGTTTGAGTTTTTCTGGGGTGGGGGCAAGAAAGAGCACTGATAGACCAATTCACTTGTGGTGCAGCATGGAGACCTCTGTCCCTCCTTTTTGCCGATGTCTCCTTAAGTGGAGTGGGATTTCCACAGAAGCAGGGGAGGAGGGAGGACAGGGCAGGCATTGCAGCCCTGGGTCCGGGGCTCAGCTGTCTGACCAGCCATGTGCCCTTGGCTGAGTCACGATGGCTTCCTGGGTGTGAGTTTCTTACCTGAACGATGAAGGGCTTAGACGAGATTATGTTTATGATCACTTCCAGCTCTAAAATCTTACACTAAACTATTAATATAATCCCTGACACTTTAGCTGCATTTGTAGGGAAGATGCCTCAATTCTTATCAAAAAGGTCACGTTGAGACCCCTGTGAGATTTTTCAACATAGGAGTTAATGCAAAAAGTATGTTTTATTGGAATTTTCTTTTCTTTTTTAAAAAAAGGATTTGGGCAGAGCCACTCTTATCTTGTCCATCACAGGGGAAAAGTAGAGACTCTGCTGACAACTCAGGACTCTCAACTCCAACTGTGGGTCTTTATCTCTTGCAATTTAGCACATCGCTGTTGAGGGCTGGTTTGCGGACCAGAGCTCAGAAACAGCCCGGCTGGAGGAGAAGGATGGGCTGCTCCCTCCAACACATACACACACCCCCCCCCCCCCACCACACACACACCCATCTCTTCCTGCATCTCTCACCCTCCCCTTGCCTTTGAGCAGGGAGGGAATGCTCTCTGCTCTCAAGGTTAAGGCCACGGCCACACCCAGCCCACTGACCATAGTGGACAGTGGTGGGGACTTCACATCCTCTTTGGGAACTCTCAGAGGCCAGTGCAAATCGCTTTTGGTCATTGCCCAAACTGGAAAGAACATTCTTTTCCCCAGATTATTATTAAGAATTTTATATAATCACACACTCTCTTCTCTCTCACATACAGACATACACTCCCAAAGAGAAAAACTCATCTCTGAGTATTGGGTCATAAATTATATGGAGTACATTTCATTATAAAGTACATTTTTTTAGTCCTTTATGAATGCTCTCCACTTACCCCAGGGGGCTGTAATGTACACTGACATCTTACTTTCTTCCAAGACGCATTCCCTCATATTGTTTAGTATGTGGGGCCTAGCCGGGCAAACAAATCCTACGCTGGAGAGTGAAGGCAATCGACTCGTATATGAATGGGAATACAATCGTGCATCTATGTCTGGGCTCCAGGGAGGTCACATATAATCTTTAGAAAAACTGGGTAAGTAAACATCAGTGAAAGAAATGTCTGATGGGGAAGGAGGCTGCATAAACAGTGCAAATGCATAATTGCTACGGCCCGGAAAAAACTGGAAGCCAAGTGATTCTATAGTCAGAGAGACGGGAACAAGTATTTTATAACAAGTCAGTGCTCATTATGTCTGATTTTTGGTTTTGATACTTTATCATCTCCATGCATCCCTCCCAGCCCCCATCCAGTCCTTCCTAAGGCTCATTGTTTTTCCTGAAGCGAAGAACCAAGAAAAGGTAAAAAGTCTAGCAAATTAGAGACGACACTGAGGCCTCTTCATCTTCTTCAATTAGCAAAGCCAGCAGCAGCAGCGGCAGCAGTAACAGGATCTTTGAGTGCTGGGGCTTTAAATGCTTCACTGTTACCTTGCAGAAGATCAGAAACCAAAGCTCATAAAATTGAACTCAGATGAAGAACACTCCCGTCTTTGGAATGCTACTAAACAATCTGCAAATTATTTAAATTAAACCAACCCGGCCCTCAACATCTGCACACAGAATGCTTAAATTCCAAGTGCAACTTTACTGGCATAAGAAAATAATAAGGAGAGTTCAATTTGTGTCAGCATGGCTCAGGAAAATAAGATATCATGTCTTGCTGTCTGCTTGATGTCAACTTCTCAGATGCGAGCCCTAATGCCTCATCCTAGACTGTCCGCACCAGAGCCTGACAAACAGGGAAGTTCAGGCAAAGTTCACCAAGCTACTACCAAATAGCTTTCCCCCTCCTTTCCAATCATTAAAAACCTTCTGTTTTATATTGTGCACACGTGATTGTATCTACCTCTTAAAACATATATAACTCTATTAGCTTCTCTTATTCTTTGGGAATACTGTACATTCTTTTCTTGGATGAGCTCTAAACTTTCACTATACACACAGGATTCTATTTGGAATGCTTGGTCAGGATACCCAGGTAAAAATCTGCAACATTCAAGATGATGTGAAAATAATTCTTTTTTTAAAAAAACAAATAAAGTGAAAAAGAAAGAAAGCAGACATTGACCAAGTACTGTCTGAGATGGGTCCAGAGATGCTTGTTCAGCTCTTTCCTTCCCTCTCCTCCAGATCAGAGGTTTACTCAGGGCATGCCAGAGAACCTGCCCGGAGACCAGCATGTAGCCCTCAGAAAAATCTCCTGCTCAGACCTTAGTTCCAATCTCCCCTTCAGCTGGGATATTGAGACGACGAACAGGCAATTGCACAGGCCATTTTTCTCATTTTTGTTGTTTAGTCTTGATTTACTTTCAATGCCTCCAGTTCTCATGCCTCTCAGTCAAATTGTGCACCCACACTTTTAATCATGCAAAACCAACATTTCAGTGCTGCTGGATGATGTATCAATTTAGGGTCCTGGGATTGCCAAAGAGCTAGAATTTCACTCATCAGCAGAAATGCAGGTTTAGTAGGTGTGTGAAGACAAAAATAAGTGCAGTGAGTCTTTGATCTATTGCATGGTCTTTAAAAATACCTTTCCTGTAGTGTAACATGTCACATTTAATGTATGTTTCACCTTTAGCATCTTTCTTCTGACCATAACTTGGTTCCTTTCAAAGACCCAGACACCAATGCTCAAAGCAGCCTTGCGGAAGGAAAGTCTTCGTGTTTCCATTTGGTGGTGGCAGTTGGGGTGGGGTGGGTGAGGAAAATCCCCACCCAACGGGAACAAGAGCCTCTATAGCCTATAACCTTCAAACTCATTACTAGCCCGCTGCCTTCTGACTGCCATAGCTCCATCAAAAACAATGAAAATATTGCCAGAATTTGCATTTCAGGCAAATTACAATTGCTTGTCATCACTGTTATAAAAAAGCTTCCTTTACATTCGATTCAGATAACTTTCAAACTTATGCTAAAAGTTTACTACCCTTAGCTGTGCATGGTTTAATTAAGCAACTTGATAAACAATTACAAATAAACCTGGTCTGAATATGAACATTAAAATAAAATAAATCCTAAAATATAGCAACATTCTTGTCATGTACCGATTGTTATCATTTTGATTTCTTTTCATCTTTCGTATTATAAAATAATTCAGCTTAACCACTGTGTTTAAAGGAACTTGTCTGTTGATTCATATTTCAGTTAATCTGGTATCAATTACTGGTCTAGATTTGGAAAAGTCAATGTCTGTAGAGATGAAATGCTTTAATACCTTAGATAGTAGCTGGTTTCTGGATGCAGCCTGAAATGGCACGGTCAGAAAAGTTTAAGATATTTTTGTTAGATTCAAAGACGAGCAAGATTAAAAATTCCCAAATGTGTATCCTGGAATCCTTCCAAAAGCATTCCATCTTTATTCATTATTGGATATTGTCTTGATTAAAATTCCTGTTGGTTTGTTCTATGGTTAAGTAGTAATCTTGGATCTTAGCATTTGGAATGTATTGGTATCACGTGACGTGCACAGAGCCCAAACGCATATAGAGAGATCTCTTTCACAAGTCAACAAGGAGGACTTGGAGCGTTCAGATTTCAGCAGAGCTGTTTGGGGTGGGGGAGGGGGCTATCTGTTCAGCACATTCTTTCCACAAGTGAGTTCGAAAGAGCTGTTCAAAGCAAAATGATTTTTCCTATAACACCAATATCCTGAGTCGAGGCAGATTTCTCTGGAGGAAATAAGTATTTTTTCTTTTTCTTTCTCTCCCTATCTCTTTTTGTTCTATTTCTAGTACTTGGTGCCCTTTATTGCTAGTTTCACCCAGTAACATGTGAAAAATGCTCTCGACAATGGAAAGCAGATGACGCAGCCACCATCTTCTGAGTCACTGTCCTGTCCTCTGCATTCCTGCAGAGGCCTTTAGAACTAGAGAACGATTTGGTTAGGAGCTGCTAGGCAGAGAGATAAAAATGCAAAGACCGGCCTGCTTATGCAGCCACACAGATGCTTTTTTGTGGCTCATCCCCCACTGGCAACCTGCTTGGCACCGGTATCCCCAGGGACCCCAGTCTGGAGAAGACCTAGGGGAGTGTGGGAGGCCACGCGACTTTGGCAGACTTGGTGGCCTTTTGTTTTGTTTTAGATCACAACAGCCACTTGGAAGTAAGCTCTGCAGCAGAGAGGGAAGGGAGAGTACACTGGTGAAGGTCTGGGCCCCTGGAGGTGCTATAAGCTGTCACCACGTCTCATATGCTGGAAATACATCTGTCACTTACAAAAAGTCAGGAAGGCTGAGGCAGAGCTACTTTTAAGGATAAACCCAACCTTAGGGCAAGCTGTCAGCAACACCAAGTCACCTCCAAGTCCTCCCTAGCATGGTGGGTGGAGACACTAGTGGGATTGGGTAAGGATCTGACCCCAGTGATCAAGTCCTCTGAAGCAAAGAATCAGACTGCTAGAGTGGCTGCGAAGGCACCCACAGTAGGCACTTGACACCTTTCTGTGCATTACAGAATGTGTCTCCCAGGGATCTGATCTTTGCCTTTGGAAAGTGAGTGGACCAGAGAGCATATGGTGAGGCCAAGTCACAGGATGAGTCTTCTGGGTTTTACCCATGAACTTGCTCACTAAACATCTCACCTTCCATATGTAGATATACTGACCGGATCTAAGAAGCTGTCCAGTTTGTTGAATGCAAGCTCTAAGATGCCCAAGGCTTTGTCTATTTTGATCACTACCATATAACCAGTGCTCAGAACAGCGACTGCACATAAACATTTGTGAATGAATGGGTAGTATCATACAAAGATTCCCAACCAAAAATCAATCAGTGCAATGGCCAAGTGGTTATGAGCCTAGAAATATACTCATTATTTTAACAAGTGACGTTTAAAGAAGATTGGAGCAAGGGAAAAGAGAAGAGTAATGATCATTTGTCACTTGCTACTTGGCAGGAAATTTTATGTGTCCTGGATGAGTAGGTATTGTCTCATTTTCTGGATTAGGAAACTGAGGCTAGAAGAAGTTAAATCACTTGCCTAAGGCCACATGGCTAACAGGTGGTGGAACTGTAGTTTGCACTTTGGAGTCCCACGTTAGGAGGATTTTGAAGATTTCATTATTGTAGCACTTTATTATTACACAACTCACTGCAATAGCAGTTCAGGAGTTTAGACTGTTGACACTTTATGCTGGCGAAAAACATTTTAGGTAATTTCTTTATATGGGAAGTTTTTAGAATTTTGAGATTCAAAATTAAGTAGGTGAAAGTGCTTTTTTATACTGCTTAGCTCGACACTAAAACATATGTTCTGAATCCAAATCCCATACAGCCAAGAGCTTACAGAAGCAAGGAATAAATCAACATGCATCCAACCCCAGGGGTTGAAGAGGGAGAGTGAGACGGATGTTTGATCAGGTCACAGAGGGCCCAGGCTTTAGTACCAACTCCACTGGTGAGCAGCTGTGTGATCTTGGATCAGTCATGTCACCTCTCATGACGTCAGGTTAATCAATAGTCAAAATAAGGGACTAATAATTCCCACTTTGCTTGCTGCTCAGATATTATTGAAATCAAGAGAAATGGAATTAAAATACATTGCAACATTTATAGAATCCAGTTGAGAAAATCTTTATGTTTGTGATGACATTGTCCTACCTTCTGTAAGAATGGGAGTTGAGCTTTTCCCATCTATTTACCTCATTTTACTAAGTAATTGAATTTTCATTTAGGTGATAAACGTATACTTAAGTTAAATTAAGTTAAATGAAACTTTGACATTGGTGAATATTTTCTTGTTTTTTTTTTTCTTTTTAAATTTAGCTGAGTCAAGATTTACTGTTTTTCTCTAAGGCAACAAGTCCTCGTACCCAAATTCACCTCAGAGGGCATGGAGAGTTGAGACATTTCCCTCAGAGCATACGTTTGCAGGGTTGGCCCCAGATATGAAACATAATTATGGTGCTTTCTTGCCTGGTGTTAGACAAGTCTGAGGAGGCCTGGCGCACATTCCTGGGGCTCATGAGTAATTACGGTGTTGGTGATGAGCAGCTACTTTATAAGGTCTCGGGCTGCTGAGATTCTGGTTTTCCATAATGCATACATACCCGTGAATTTAATTACCACCGTTTTGGTGCCTGACAAATATGCTTCCCTTGTAAACCTTATATTTATGTTCAGATAGGACTGGAGGGTGTGTGTTGTAACCACTACACCCCAGACATTCATGAAAATTGTCCTCCAAATTCACATTGGCTTTTGGTTTAATGGCCCATGCATGTGATATTCTTTTCTTGGTTGGAAAACTATTTTTCAAGTTCTGTTTCCTCTACTCCCTTTTTTTCCCTCTCTTCCTGCCTCCTTCTAAATTTTATAATGCTGTGTTTCCTTTTGAAAGATTAGGTAAGAGGGAACACGTGTGTGAAAGTTGTGGCCAACTCCCATGTGCTGGGGGTTGGTGAGATGAAGGCCAAAGGCCAAACGACTTCAGCACCTGACAAGTGTGTGGATCTCATTATGGCTATGGAGTCTGGGGGCTTAAAAAAATCAGTGGACTTGCAGGGTGCATGGTCAACATTTGGAGAGAAAGCAGTATAACTGCTAAGCCCTCCAAAAAAATTTTGTGTCCCAGTAGAAAACATCCCCTATATATTTAGTGATGCATAGAGTTTAGAGAGGCATTTGAGATTATCTTGTCTAATCTTTTTATCTTATATATGGGTAGCACGAGCTCAGAAAGGAGAAAGCATGCCTCCTAAGGCCCCATAGCCAGCCAGCTTGCTGGCTCCATCCCAATCTCCCTATTTCACACCTGCTGTCATGGCCCCATCTCACATATCTACTTATCCAGTGAGGTCATTTGAGTGCCAGCTCTGTGCTTGGTGGTAAGCTGCTCGGTCTTGAAGGCACAATTTTGATCTTGAAGGAATTTGTTATCAAATCAGGGAGTCCAGATTCACACGGACACAACACCCTCATTATAGCAAATGGCAGTTAATAGTGCAGAGGCCACGTGGGTGCAGCAGGCCAGTCTGTAGGACGTTGGAGCATGCAGAAGGTGGGCAAGGCTGGTCTACTGAGAGGACAGTTGAGAAAGAGGTAGAACCTGAAGCAGGTTTTGAAGACTGAAAGTTTAGAATTCCAGAAAGGGAGCAGGGCTTGAGAAAGACTCAGAATTCTTAAGGAACAGCATGTGAGGGAGGTTTAGAGTGAAGAGAGAACAACTTCACAGTCCCATGTGTGGAAGGTGTGGGGACAAAAGTGACCCCACAGGGTAGGGGCACAGTGCAGATGGCTTTTACTGCCTTCCGTGTCCAGCGGATGAAGACCTACTGAGGGTTTTAAATAGGGCAGTGAAGAGAAAAAATAAAGATAACTTTGACTGGAAGGATTGGAGGGAATAAAGATCAGAAACCGGCACCACTTGGGATGTTTTGGAAAAAGTCTCAGCATGAGATGATGGTGGGCACTGCAGGGAACCCTTCAACTTTGCAGGGGCTGCCTGAATGGGAGTGAGGTCTGCAATGCCAACTCCTGCAATGACTGAAATCTTTGCCTTCAAACGTCTTGAGAGGTTTACTCTGGTCATCCGTGTGGCTTTTCTAGGAGGGCCAGTGAGAGATATGATTCTTCACCATCTAGAGGGGCAAAGCTGGAGGCAAGGGAAGAGAGGCAGTTGCCCCCCAAGCCCAGGGTGTCTCAGGTTGACATTAAAGTGCCCATTGGCTGGGTACAGTCTGACTCGACCTCTTCCCAGCTCCAAAGCTGCGGCCACGACACTAACATGCTCAGAGCCTCCGGATTCTTGTCCGTTCTTGGTAGGTATAATAGTGCCTGCCCCAGCTACTTCATGGCTATAAGGATCCAGTGAGAGAGTAGATGCGATTCCTAAACAAACTAGTGTCATTGTCACATCCCAGAGCTCTTACTGATACGGTGGTGGAGCAGTGGATGCAGGGAAAAACCACACACAAGTAGGACAAATTTCCTTCTACGGAAGATGCCATCTTCTGCCTTGCTACTTGGAGCATCTTCATCATTGTATTTTTACTTTCTTGGGTTTTTTTTTGTTTGTTTGTTTGTTTTCCATTTGAGAGGATTCAGTTCAAACTGATTACCACGGGCTGGCTGCTCTAAGCCAGAACTGATCAGATTCTGCTGTAAGAGCCTTTAGAACTCGGGTGCCCACCACCCCGCATTCAAAGCTGAAACATCAACGAAAGGGTGGGAGGTGGGAGCAGGATCAGATGCTCATCCTTGAATAAAGAGGTGATGGTTTTCAAACTATATTTTCAATATATTTTCTAAATTTTGATTACAATACTGAAGCCATAGCGGTTTCTAAGGGTCTCTGAGCTGGATTTTCCTTGGAGATTGGCTTGATTTAGGTCCTAACTCCTTTTTAAATGTAAATAATCAGTTCATCCAAAATTCCATAAAATCCTCCCTCCCAGCCTGTTCTGGAAGCTGTGGTGGGCTGGAGAGAGACAGAAGAGGGGCTCTGTGGTCGGGGAACTTCCAGCCTAATGGGAAGAAAAGAAGCATTTGAAACATATTTATTCAGCACCAACTGTTCTGAGGGTGAGGAGCATAAACATGTGTGTGGAAGGAGCATTTATTGAGCGCTTCCTGTGTGCCAGAACTTGCTTTTTGATTTTGATTTTACAGTGTCGGAGTGTAAGCAATCTGGGTTTTTTTCTGGGAGGCTATGGGAATTTAGTGAAGGGTTTCCTTTTACAGAATGGCACAGATTCAGCCCCAGAGAGCTCATCCAGGCTGTCATGGGGAGGATGGATTTGGGGCAGAAGAGGCTAGGGACAGACCATTTGGGGGACAACAGTAGAAGTCCCCTGAGCTAGGTTAGGGGCAGAAGATGCAGGGAATAGTGTGGATGCAAAAGTGAGAAGAGATGCCCTGCAGAAAATGGTGCCTGTAGCTCTGCTCCCTCTGTCCTCAGTGTCCTGCACGTATGAGGCACTTGGGCTCGTGGTCCTGGAATGCTTGGTTCACTACATACCCTAAAGAAATTTTTCACGTCCAGAAATGTAGAGCAAAATTTAGCTATGAGAATGTTTATCACCGTATAATTTTTCATTGCAGAATTATGGAAAACACCTATATGTCAAAACAGAAGAAGGCTCTTAGGTTGGATGGAATATTTGCAATTATTGAAAATTATTTTCATTGAGTATTTAATGATAGAATAAATTTTCCTAATATACTGTTAAGTATAAAAATAATACAAATTGCGTATATAAATGGTATGCTTATTCTTACCACTAAGAATAAGAAAATAAGGAAAAAAGGAAAAATAGGAAAAAAGGGAAGAAAAATACATCAACATGTTGTTATAGTTATTTTGAGTTGTAAGAGTGTAACAATCATTGCTCATATTCTTCCTTCAACATTTTGAAATTTTTCCAGTTTTGTACTATGGAGAGGTAGAAGTTTTCAAATCAGAAGAATAAAAATCATTATGGAAGAAAAAACAAAACCCAGAGGATGCCACCTAAAGGTTCAGAAGATTGTGCTGAAGTGTCAGGATGCCTTACCACTTGAGCAAGTTACTTAACCTCTTTGGTCCACAGTTTCCTCATCTGTGAAATGGGCATAATGACATGTGCTCGCTAATTATCTGGCTATTGTAAATGTCAAACACAGTAAGAGATAAGAATGTGTTTTGTCACTAGTAAGTTGTTTCAGGAATATGCACAATTCAGGTTACTACTATTAATATATACCCTTCTCTTACTGGGACACACAGTGGCTGCCAGAGGTACCCCTAGGTAGGTGTGGGTAGCCGGCAACCTAATCTAGAGGAGGAAAGGAGAACCTTCTCCCAGCCTGAAGCCACTTTGTCTGAATGGGCGCTATCGAGGGTGGCCTGAGATAATTTCATTGTGCTGAAGAAAGAAGGAGTAGAGACACTTTGGGAATGTCAGGGGAAGAGGGAAGAGCTGGACAAAGGGGACCCTGTCTTCGCAGGCCCATAGGGATGGCCCTTCTCATTTCCCATCTGTCTGCAGGGCTGGATTCTCCTTCAGCGCTGTGACCTTGGTCTCGAGTAAGCTCGGTCCGGCCGTGACTCTCTCTGGGCCTCTGGTTCCTGTCAGGCAAATGAAGGCTTGTCAGGGCTGATCTCTAAGCTACTTCCCCCCAACATCTGTTCTCATGTTTTGTGGGTCCTTATAATAAAGAATCAATGTGAACTGTCCAAGTGAAGGGGGATGATGGATCTGAGCAGAGCACACACAAGGGGGCGGGGCAGGGCAGGGGGTGGGCAAGCCAGGAGATGTATGTTACAACCAAGAGACCCATGTGTCTATGTTATGTGAAGGTTCTTATGCTTCACGATGAGGGTTCAGAAACATTGGTCCTAGTCCCTGCCCACTGGGGGGACATGGTAAAGACATGCTCAAATTCTGATCACCAAGAACACACCCAGGGAGCGAGTGCCCAGGAGACCCGAGTGGGCAGGCGAGGACTGGGTGATCAGGGAAGGACTTAGACAGCAGGCAGCTGGGGAGGTCTCCCAAGTGGGAGACCAGGAAGCACAGGTATGAAGATATATTTAGGGCATGAGAAGTAGACAACTTCCCCCCAGTTTCAGATCTAGTTGAGTTATCTTGAATGAATCACTTAAATCAATTTCTATTTCTTCAGTTGGGAAAATGAGACTAATGATGCTCCTTAATTTGTTGGGATGATTAAATGAGGGAAAAGAGATGAAGTTCTAGGCGTATAGTAAGTGTTCAAAAAATATTAATTTCCTCTTCTCTCTCTCTTTTTTTCTCCCTACAAGACAGATAGTGTCTAACTGGACCAGGGATCTCAATTTGATGGCCCATGACCCAGACCTAGTCTGGTCTGCAGACATGTTTTGTTTAGATCATCCTGGCTTACACTATGTTTTAAAAACATTTTGAATTAGTTGGCAACACTTGAAAATTAGGAGATTTCACATAAATATCCAGATTTCTGGCTGCTCTTGAAAAATCCGATCTGGCCACAGGGGGCCCGTGTTGCTACTTGGCACCTACTGGCTGGGTCCGGCTGCTCCTGTGGGTGGGATCTGCATTCCCCACTTCTCCACAGTCCCCACAACTCCCTACTGAGCCCCAACACTGAGGGAAGTGTCAGCTGCAATTTATCATTGTTTGCACTATTTTTTTTTACTTGAATTGAGTTGAAAGTTGAGTGAAATTTCTTTTTATAGCAAAAGCAGAAAAATGAAAGGTTGGCCAAGAACATCATAAATTTCCAAAACAAAAAGAAAAGGAAAAGAGCATATTTCTTTGGGGAAGGGAAGAAAATTCCTATGCGTTTCATATACAGATGGAGCATGACTGTATGGAAAGAATACACTTGGCTGGCTGCGCTTGTTTATGTTACCTGCCTGGCCGTGGTAGACATTTGAGTTTATTGCCCTCAGCCTGGACGGCTTGCTCTTATCAGTGCTAGCTTGTGGAAAACATCAATCCCCCTTTATAATTCTCTCCCAACCATGAAAGGGAAATTCAGCTAGGACTGAAGGAAACCACACAGACACCGGTGCTTGCTGGCGTGAAGTCCTCAGAGTTGGCTGCTGGGTAAGGCTCTTGCCTGCATGAATATATGTCAATTTACCATGACAGCATATGCCTCTGGGTCTTGAGATATTTGGTCCTTCAAGAGCTTCCTGCTAACCATCTCCCAAGACCAAGGTAACTAAGCAGATGAGGTGATAGTACCTGGGACTAATGGGAAAAGAATGCTTTAGAAAGGCACTGTCCAACAGAAATATAATGTAAGCCACATGTGTAATTTACAGTTTTCTAGTAGCCACATTAGGAAAAGTTAAAAGAAACAAGTGAATTTAATTTTGATGTATTTTATTTTACTCAACATATCTTTAATATTGTCATTTCAACATTTTAGTATGTAATCAATATAAAAAATAAATGAAAATTTTTACATTTTTTTTTTCTTCTGGATTACATCTTTGGAATTTTGTGTGCATTTTGCATTTGCAGCACATCTCAGTTTAGGTTGGCCACGTTTCAAGTGCTTTATAGCCCACTGTGGCTAGTGGCCACTATATTGGACCGTGGGTCAAAGACAGATGGGGGTGTCAGCAATATGGAAGTTTGCTGGCTTCTTGGCATTGCTGATAGCTGGCTCTAATTGGACAGACTTTGGTCTCCCCTGTTGCAAGTATCCCAGAGCTGTGTATCAGCGATCATTGCCTTATGAGCAGTCTTACATTATCCTCTGTATCATGAACGCATAGCTTTCTTCCAAACTTTAACAGTAAACAATTTGAGGGTATCTCCACACGAGTTTGTTCCCTTGTAAACTCTGCTGGGTGTGGGATGGTGTGGGACACCTTAGCAGGTGCTCATTATGTTTTTCTTGACTGGCTGTACTTGCCTTTCAAATAGAGTTTGACTTCTTCCGTTATGCAAATTCACAAGGCTGAGGTTTCTGTTCTGATACAGAATATTGACTTTGGATGCTCCTGTTAAACCTCTAAGGTCAAGATCCAACTGAATCTGACTTTCAGTGTCAATAGACATTCATTCCTTGATGCACAGATTCATTGGCAAACATGGCGGGCATATTGTTTGCCACCATGAATTCCACAGATCACAAAAGCATAGTTATTACTTAATAGGAAAAACAAATGCTGTTTAGTATGAAAGACCCAGTAATAGATGTAGAGTGAGTGAGAGAGTGAAAGAGAAAGGGCACAAATGGACGAGTGGCCCATTTGTGAGGAGAGATGAGGGAAGGTTTCATGGAGGAGGTGGTGTTAGAGTGGGGCTCTGAGGAACAAGGAGAACTTCAGCAGGCAGCAGGAAGGGCATGAACTTACACCTGTGTGTCACCACATGCAGCACTCTGGAAGAGGGCCTCAAATTGGGGCTGATGGCCAAAGCAGATGGACCAGCTGTACCTTTCCCCTGTGGGTTCATAGGTGAGCCTGCAGTTCCCTAAGTGCGATATTCTCTTAGATTTCTGCTTTATTGTGACTTTATCAAGATGCTGCAAGGTGTGCAATGCCTAATTCTATGACCAACTTCAGAAGACTTCCATTACCCTGGCCATCTAAAGAACTTGAGAGAACTTGATGTTATGCAAGGACCTCTTGGTCCCCATCTCAAAGCCATTTCTATAGGAGTATCTTAAACAGATTTCTGAATAACCCTCAAAATTAAGTACCATTAAACCGTAACCAAAACCTACATGTGGATTTGAGATGTGTCAACATGTGTTTTGCATCTTTCACTTGTGAAATTTATGTATTTTTCATGGCCTTTGGACAGACCCCATGTGTTTCACATATGGTTGGTACATTTCTTATTAGAAATGGTATAAAGAGAGTCAGGAGAATCAGACTACTGTATCGATAAACATGAGGTTGGAGATCTACTGATAAAAAAATGGCTTCTGAGATACCCACTTTCATGGGAAGACCATTTATCTTGAGAACATATAATGTTATTGCTGGAAGGGACCTTGAAAAGAATCTAGTCCAACCCAGTCATTTTATACATAGGAACTGAGACCTCAGGGGTTAAGTGACTCACACAAAGTCCTCAGATATTCATGGCAAAGGAAGGATGAGAACTTCAGCCATCTGATTTCCAGCCCAGTGCTTTTTTCTATTTTCCACATTGCTTTGTTCATGATTCTCATTAGAAAAGCATTATCATTTTCCAGTTTAAAATGATTTCTGGATAGCAGTTCTGGAAAGTTTTCCAGATTCCAACTATGAAGACATGAGAAAAGATGACATTTTGTGGGAAAACAGTCATGGATTTGTGACTTAGAATTTTAGCTCCAGGGCCTAGCAGAGTGCTTGGTGCATAGTAGTTTCTTAATTTGTATTTGGGGAATGAATGAACCACACCAACAACCAAGAAGACAGCCAATGTACTACAGAATCTATGGGAGTGCCCACAAATGTTACAAGACCTATAAAACTAAAATGAGAACCACAGTTGGGGGTCAACATATGCTTTGCCAATGAAAATAAAGGAAGTTTGATTTCCAGAAGAATATGTCTCTACCCAGAGGTGATTTTCAAAATATTTAATGGTTATGACCACACAGGCACCAGACCTCAAAGTAGTGGCTGCTGTGAACAGTTGGAACTGGAGCCCACCAGCGAAATGCCAGTCCTATCTCTTCTCCTGTTTGAGATGCTTGGAATGTGGTTCCCCTCCCCTTCCACCCAATAATTCTCCTTTCTATGTCTCCTGAGACAATGAAACTCAAACAACACTGAAGAGAATGAAGGAAATAAGGATAGTAGATGTGGATATTATTACACAGAAGATGTTGTCACAGGGAGTAAAGTTCTGTGGTAGGAAGAACTAGTAGTATTGCATGCTGGAGTTATTTTGGGGGTACTTCATCATTTTAGAGTCTTCATGAGCCAAGGAATTGAAGAAGGGCATTTCTGCAGTAGGATTGTACTAGGTGAGCATCTGCTAGACTCTGGAGCTCTGGATCCCTCAACTTATCTTCCTGCCTTTTATCTATATAACTGGGAAGGGGTTTTACCAAAACCAAAGTGGTCAGCAAGTGGAGTGAAGCACACAACCACACCTGCTGGCAAACACTAAGACTGGTTGCATCTCTTCTAATTTTAAGATTGGAAAGCAGGAAAACCCAACTTGGAATGCATTAAAAGGATTACATAACACGGGTTTGGAATAAAACATGAAGAAACTTCTTGATATCCTCTGAAGGATACATGAAATATTGACAGGAATAGGAACAAAACACTATGAGGAAGAAATAGCCTGAAACTATAATGAGGACAGCAAAGAAACTAAACACACAGCTGAAGAGTCTAATTTTCACCCAAGACAGAAAATAGCAAAACTGATGATGCAGAAAACTGAAGCAATGATATTGAGAGCAAATTAGTTTTTTCCCCTAGAATGGAGAGAAAAATGGACACAGAAATGAGGGGAGAAGCAACAGAGACTAGAATCAAGCATATAGATTGAAGATGTACTCCATGGGTGCATCCTGACTTCGCTTGTACTAGCAGTGTGACAATGGATTAGTTACATAACCTCTCTGTGTTCAAGTGTTCTCAGCTGTGAAATGAGGCTAATATTAGTACCTACCTCAAAGGGATTTATGGTATTTAAATTAAATTAATTACTATTGATATAATGTTAAAATCAGGGCTTGGTATATGGTAAATACTGTGTTAAATAAATGAAAACAATGAGCAGACATGGAGGACAGAAGAAGAGGATTAAATTTAAGAACTTAAACATAAGAAAAAAAATTATATAATTAAATCAGCAATAATCACATACACATTTACTGTTTTAAATTCTCAGTTTTAAGTGGTCCACTCTGTCCACCACTGGCACTTCCAGCCCAATACATGTGTCTCAACAGTTTTCAGTGTCCCCATGGAGAGTGCCACTGCTCTCATTATGCTTGTCCTCCACTCTCTTCCCTTCCCTTCACTGTTTATAGCCCTACTTGAAATGATATAATTGTTTGTTACTTTTCATTCCCATTTGAATCTGAGCTCTATGGGTGCAAGGACTTAATCTCTCTTGTTTGTTATTGTGAGGGAGTAGGTACTAAAAAAATATTATTAGATAAATAAATCAAGAACCTTTCCTGCTGAACAGAAATAGCTGGGTGGATGTATCAGAGGGTCTTAGCATATCATGTGACGTTAACTAAAAAAGCCATTTTTAGATAGGTATTGGCAAACTTTTGGGAAAGAGAACTAGAGGCATCCATGCCCAACCCCCTTCCATCAGTTTTCCTGCCTACAGTGAACAAAAAATTTTCTGACTTTGTCCTTATTCTTTGCTGCAGTATGTGACAGAAAACAATAGAGCAATGTTTGCACATCTTTTCAAGGAAAACATTGTAACTCAAAAATTATATACTTAGGTACTAGAGGAATTAGACAATATAACCACTATGCATCTTTCCTTTTAAAAAGACATGAATCAAAAGTAAGTAATGAGGAAGTCATGATACAAAAGGAGGGTGGTGGGTGTCCATCCTCTGCTCCTACGCCTTGAAGGCCATCCAGGTGCAAAGAGCTCCCACAGTTAGATCTTTGGCCCTTGTGGTAGGCTGAATAATGGTCTCTATCCATGTGCATCTCCTCATCCTGGGAACTTGTGAATATATTACTTTATGTGGTAAAGGGACTTTGTAGATGTGATTAAGGATTTTGAGATGGGGAGATACTATCCTGGATTGTCCAGCGGGCCTCATGTAATCACAAGGATCCTTAATAAGAGGGTGGTGAGAGAAGCAGAATTAGAAAGCATGGCAGGAGATGTGACAATGGAGCAAGCGGGAGGAGTGATGTGAGGAAGGGCACGAGACAAGAAATGCAGGTGGCGTCCAGAAGCTGAAAAGACAAGGAAACGAATTTTCCCTCAGAAGGAAGCAGCTTCTCTGACACTCTGACTGTAGCCTGGTGAGACTCATTTTGGACTTCTGACCTTCAGAACCATAAAGTAATAAACTTGCATGTGTTTTTTAAAAGCTGAGGTAAAATTCACATAACATACAGCTAACCGTTTTAAAATGTACAGATCAGTGGCATTTAGTGCATTCAAAATGCTGTCCTTCCATCACCTCTCTCTAGCTTCAAGACGTTTTCATCATGCCAGAAGGAAATCCCTTGCCAATTAAATAACCACTCCTCATTTTACCCCGCTCCCACCCTTACCCCATCCCCTGACAACCACTAATCTGCTCTCTGTGTCTGTGGATTTGTCTATTCTGGATGTTTCATATAAGAGGAATCATACACTACGTGACCTTCTGTGTCTGGCTTCTTTCCCTTAGCACAAGGTTTCTGAGGCTTATCTATTAATATATTGTAGCATGTATCAATACTTTCTTTGTTTTCGTAGTTGAATAATATTCCTTTGTATGTACATACCACAATTTGTTTATCTATTCATCCCGTTGATGGACACTGGAGTTGTTTCCATCTTTTGGCTGTTATGAATAATGCTGCTATAAACGTTTGTGTAGGAGTTTCTGTGTGGACGCATGTTTTCATTTCTCTTGGATATATACTCTAGGAGTAGAACTGCTGAACCATATGGTAACTGGGATCCATGTGCTTATGTTTAACTCTCTATGTGTACTTTTTGAGGAACTGCCAAGCTGTATTCCACAGTGGCTGCATTATTTTACATCCAGCCAGCAATGTACAAGAGATCATTTTTTTCCATGTCTTTGCCAACATATGCTTCGTTTGTGTCCGTTTTTAAAACTATAGTCATCTCAATGAATGTGAAGTGATACATTGTGGTTTTGACTTAAATTTTCTTAATAATCAATAATGTTGAAAATGTTGAACATCTTCTTGTGTGCTTGTTGGCCATTTGAAGAAATATCTATTCAAATCGTATGTTCATTTTTAAATTGAGTTGTCTTTTTGCTTCTTCATTGTAAGAGTTCTTTATGTAATCTGGATATTAGCCCCTTATCAGATATATGATTTGCAAATATTTTCTCTGATTCTATAGGTTGCCTTATAGTCTAGTAATTGGGTTCTTTGATACACAAAAGTTTTTCATTTTTGTGCTGTCCAATTTATTTTCATTTTTTTGGTCACTTGGGCTTTTGGTTTGAAATCTAAGAATTCATTGTCAAATTTGAGGTCATGAAGATTCACTCCTATGTTTTCTTTTAATAGTTGTACAGTTTTAACTCATTTAAGTTTGTCAGGCATGTTCACTAATGACCAATTCCAAAGGAGGACTCCCGCTGCGTGGAGGATAGCAAAGCTGGTCACTACGCCAAACATCAGGAATAAGAGTCCAAACACTTCTGCCCACTGCATTCTGGGCTGTAGGTTTGCCAATTGCCTGAGTCCATTGAGACAGAACACACTCACATGCAACAAGTTTATGAAGTGATTTATTACTTACAGGTAGGCAGCAAGGGACAGAAGCAGCCTAGGATCCATTGTGAACTGGTCACCCAAAGTTGCCCAGGGTAGTTGGAGTCTTGCCTCCATATGCCCCACTTGTGCCACTGCTGAGGTTCCCCAAATGCAGCCCCCCCTGGGTTCTATACCTCAGGGGCCACAGGACTCACTGGGCAAAGCTTTGAAGGACATCCTGCTTCCAGGGGAGAGAGGAACAAAGCCTCAACTGTCTCTCACAGTTCCTCCCTAACTCAAGATGCTACATTCCCTAGGAGGTACAGGAACAAAGTTGGACTGTTTCAGAGAGCTCCTTCTTCTTGCAGGGCTTTGCATTCCCACCATATCAGCTAGTCTGAGAACTACATGCAAGAAGGACATAAGGGAGAAACTAACTTGGCCAAGACTATCTGGGGACTGTATGGAGTTAATTTTTGGAGTGAGGTAGGGATCCAACATGATTCTTTTTCATGCCATTATCTAGTTGTCCCAGTGCCAGTTTTTGAAGAGACTATTCAGTTTTCCTTAAATGGTCTTGACACCGTTGTGAAAAATCAACTGGTTGTAGATGTTTGGTTTATTTCTGAACCTCAATTCTATTCCATTAGTCTATATGTCTAGTCTTATGCCAGTGTCACATGGTTTTGGTACTGTAGTTTGATAGTAAGTTTTGAAATCAAGAAGTGTGAGTCCCCCGATGTTTTCTTTTTCAATGTCATTTTGATTATTTGATGCTCCTTGCAATTCCATATGAATTTGAAGATCAGCCTTTCCATTTCTGCAAAAATGGCTATTGGAATTTTGATAGGGGTTGTATCAAATCTACAAATATTGTCATCTTATCATTAAGTCTTCTAATATATGCTATTCACAGGTATTTCCTTTATTTAAGCCTTTTAAATTTCTTTCAGCCATGGTTTGTAGTCTTCAGTATGCAAGTCTTTCACCTCCCTGGTTAAACTTATTCTTAGGTATTTTATTCTTTTGAATGCTATTACAATTTGCATTTTTTAAAAATTTTATTTTTGGATTGTTCATTGCGGTGTATACAAAAACAACTGATTTTTGTGGTTTTGCTGATTTTATTTATTTGCTCTAGTTTTTTTGTGTGTGGGTGCATGTGCTTCTTTGAGATTTTCTATATGTAGAATCATATCATCTGTAAACATAGTTTTACTGCTCTTTTTCAAATTTGGATGCCTTTTTCTTTTTCTTGCATAATTACTCTGGCTAGAACTTCCAGTAAAATAATTAATAGCAGTGGTGACAGTGGGCATCCTTGTCTTGTTTCTGATCTTAGGAGAAAAATTTCAGTCTTTCACTATTGAGTATGATGTTAGTTGTGGTTTTGATATATGCCCTTTATTAAATTGAAGACATTCTTTTTTATTGCTAGTTTGCTGATTTTTTTTTTTAAATCATGAAATAGTGTGGAATTTTGTGAAAGGCTTTTTCTGAATCCATTAAGATGATTATTTTTTTTTTTAGTCTAATACATTGTGTTATACTGATTAACCTTTTTTTTTATGTTGAATCTCCCTTTCATTCCTGGAATAAGTCCCATTTGGACATAGTGTATAATCCTTTTAATGTGCTGTTGGATCAGTTTGCTATTGTTTTGTTGAGTCCTGGATTGTTTATTTTGGAGAGGTTTTTAAATACTGATTTTGATTACTGATTCAGTCTCTTTGCTTATCATGGGTATGTTGAGATTTTCTATTTCTTCTTGCATCTGTATTGGTAATTTGTGTTTTTCTAGGAACTTGGCATTTCAATTAGTTTATGTAATTTGTTGGTGTACAATTGTTTATAGTATTTTTATTTTAGTTTCTGTAATATTAATAGTAATATCCTCACTTTCATTTCTGATTTTAGTTATTTATAGCTTTTCTCTTTTTTTCTTAGTCAATTTAGCTAAAGGTTTGTCAATATTCTTTATCTTTTCAAAGAAGCAACTTTTGGTTTTGTTGATTTTCTTTATTGTTTATCTATTCTGTTTTATCTCTGTCTTAATATTTATTATTTTCATCTCTCTGCTGGCTTGGGGTTTGGTTTGTTCCTCTTTTTCTAATTCCTTAAGGTGTAAAGGTAGGTTGCTGATTTGAGATCTTTCTTTTTTAATGAGGTCATTTACAGCTACAATTCCCTTTGAGCACTGATTTTGCTGCATCTCATATGTCTTAGTATGTTACATTTTCATTTTTATTCTTCTCAAATAATTTTTTAATTTCCCTAGTGATTTCTTCTCTGACCCATTGATTGAGTGTTTTGTTTAGTTTCCATGTGTGAATTTTCCAGTTTTTCTTCTGTTATTGATTTCTGGCTTTACTCCATTGTAGTCAGAGAAGGTACTTTTTATGATAGTCTTTTTAAATTAATTGAGAATTGTTTTATGGTCTCACATATGGTTTATCCTGGAGAATGTTCCATGAGCACTTCAGAAGAATGTGTATTCTGCTGTTGTTGGGTGGAGTGTTCTACGGGTTAGACTTACTTGGTTTATAATGTTGTTTTAAGTTCTCTATTTTTTTATTGATCATCTGTCTAGATGTTTTATCCATTATTGAAAGTGGGGTATTGAAGTCTTTAAAATGCTATGGGAAGAAAAAGAAGAGTTATAGACCCAAACTGCAATACTAGCTTCTATATTTGTCTATGTATTTATCTTTATCAGATCTTTATGTCCTTATGACTTTGAGTTAATCTAGTGTCTTTTCGTTTCAACCTGCAGGACTCCTTTCAGCATTTTTTTGTAGATTAGGCCTACTAGCAATGAACACCCTTACCTTTTATTTACCTGTCTTAATTTCTCCTTTTTAAGAAATTATTTTTAAAAAATTGGCAAAAATTACATTTATCGTGGACAACATCATGTTTTTAAATAGTTATACATTGTAGAATGGCTAAATCAAGCAAGTTACTATACATTACCTCATATGCTTGTTAATGTTTGTGGTGAGCACATTTGAAACCTACTCAGTGATTTATATTCAAGACTACAATACATTGTTATTAACTACAGTCACCATATTGCACAATAGATCTCTTGAACTTATTCCTTTTGTTTATCCTTCATTTTTGAAGGATTGTTTTGCCAGATATAGAATTTATTGTTTACAGTTTTTTTTTCTCTTACAGCACCTTAAATAGATCATCATACTGCCTTCTGGCCTCCATGGTTTCTGATAAGAAACTGGCTGTTAATCTTATTGAGAATCATTTGTACATCACGAGTCACTTCTTTCTTGCTCCTTTTAAAAGTTTCTCTTTGTCTTGTAACAGTTTATTATAACGTGTCTTATGAATCTCTTTGAGTTTACCCTACTTGGAGTTGTTGAACTTCTTTGATGTATATATTTATGTCTTCTATCAAATTGGGAAGTTTTCAGCCATTATTTTTTCAAATTTTTTTCTGCCTCTTTCTCTATCTGTTCTCCTTCTAGGAGTCTCAAAACCCATATGTTAGTGTACCTGATGGTGTCCTATAGGCTCTGTTCATTTTTCTTCATTCTCTTTTATTTCTATTTCATATACCAGATAATTTCAATCACCCTCTCTTCAAGTTTGCTGATTCTTTTCTTCTGTTCACTGAAATCTGCACTGAACCACTCTAGTATTTTGTTTTTTAATTTTAGCTATTGTACTTTTTAGCTCCAGACTTTCTATTTGATTCCTTTTGTATAATTTCTGTCTTTATAGAAATTCTCTACTTATTCAAACATAGTTTTTCTAATTTTCTTTAGGTCTTATTTATAATTTCCTTTAGTTCTTTGAACAAAGTTAAGATAGTTAATTTAAAGTCTTTGTTTAGGATGTTCAATGTCTGGGCTTCCTCTGGGATATCTTCTGTGGATTCCTTTTTTTTCTTATTTCTTCCTATGTTTTAAATTTTTTATTAAGAACTGGACATTTGAATATTGTAATGTGGTAACCCTGGAGATCAGATCTACTTTGTCCCAGGGATTGCTGGTATTGCTTGTTGGAGAGTGAAGCTGTTCATTTGTTTGTAGTCTTTTCCAAACCATTTTGCAAGGACAATATTTCTTGCTCTGTGTGGTCATGGAAGTCTCTTCTCCTTATCTCCACAGTCAGTCAGTGATATGATGTAATAAGAAAAGAGAAAAGAAATTTAAAAGGTGTTCTGTCTTTTAAAGTTCTTCAACAGGTGCTTCAGTCCATGGAGGTTAGAATAATGCCCAGTCACGGTGCCAGTTCCTCAGTGAACCTCCAGGCAGATTGAAATACACAGCTCTGCTCCTTAGAGATTAAGGTCCTTATTGCTCAACCTGGCATCAGCAAGCAAGAGGATGTAGGCTATCATCTTCTCATCCCATTGTGCTTTTGCCTCATTGTTCTCTCCTTCTCTCTCCCCACCTTCTCTTCCTCCTCCTCCCTGCCCTCACGCCTTCCTATCCTGCCTCCTCTCCCTCTGCCCCTCCTCTCCCTCCTCCTCCCGGTCTTATGTTCTCTCTCCTCCCTTCCTCCTCTTCTCCCTCTTCCCCTCCCTGTCTTCTCTTTCTCCCCTCCTTCTCCCCCTTGCTCTTCCTCTCCTTCTATTATGCCAAGCTGTCACTTTCTCCTCCTTCCTGAAAGTTCTTCCCCAGATCTACAGATGACAGGCTCTATCTGATCATTCCAGTGACTGCTCAGATACCATCTCCCCAAAAGGATTCTCCAATCACCCAAGCTAATGATACCTTAGCTCTTTCATTCCATTATTCTGTTTGTTTTTTCCTTCATTGCAGTAACCATTAGCAGGAACTATTTTGTTTATTTAATGCTTACATGTTTATATTGTCCATCATTCCTACCGTGTTTATATTGTTTATCCTTCCTACCAGAATTTAAGCTCCATGATGTCAGAATTTTGTCAATCTTGTCACTGTTTGATCTCTGGTCACTCATGTATTGTATATGCACAGTATATATTTCTTGAATAAATAAATAATGAATGCAATCAGGTTTAGATAACTTTTATCAACCTACTTGCAAAATCAGAAGAAAATATTAAGAATGATTGAGTCTAACCCCCAGACTACATAAAAAATTGGAAAGTGGGACAATCCAAGGCATTCGATATATAATAAATAATCTTTTTCTGAATCAGGGATTAAAAGCAATTGAGATATTAATACAGAGGCTTGATTGCTTTTAGTGAAAACACTAAGCTACGTTTTTCACTTATGATATTTTCCACTTACGATGGGTTTATCCAGACCTAACCCCACCATAAGTGAAGGAGTACTGAATGTGTATAGCATTGGTGAATATACCACTGTAAACTCAAAAAATTGTAAGTGGGACCACCATAAGTCTGGAACCATCTGCAATTAGAAAAATATATGATAAAAATTATCTAAAAATATTAAATGTAACTATTGATAAAAATGAAAAGTGTGAATATCATTTATGTTGAGAATCAGATGAAAGCACGTAAAATACAATCTTAATAACAAAAAAAGGAAAGAATAAAGAAAATTTAAAAGCAGAAGCCAAAATATACATGAAGGCAGAAGACCAAGCATATCATTTTGACTGTAAACATAAATGACTTAACTTTCATTAAAAATAAAATACCCTCAAATAGTTTTAAAATATCCAATAATGTACTGAGTACAACAAAGTGATACAGAAATCCAAACAATAAAAAAATGAAAAAAGATTTACCAGGGAAATGTAAACCCAAGGAAATCAGGGTAGCATTGTAAATTTCACACAAAGTAGATTGTAAGGCAAACTGTATCACATGGGATATAAAGAGTCATCTTATAATGATGAAAGATGAAATCTACAATGAAAGTACGAAAGTAATATATATCAGTATATAGCATATGACTGACATAATATATAAAAAGCAAAATTGGCAGATATAATATAGGAAAACCTGGTTTTGGCTGTCAGAAATATCCCTTCTAGTATTTAACAGTTATTGTATAGAACAAATAAATACAGTCAGAATCCACACAATATAATTTACAAGACTGAATTAATTGGTACAATAAATGCTTTATATCCTACCACTGGAGACTGCATCTTCTCTTCAAACATGCATGAAACATATAAAATTGATCATACAACAGGCCCTTCAAAACCAAAAATAAATCAAAAACTCAAAGGCAAAATTTTCCCAGCTAAAGCATAGTAAAACTAAAAACGGAAGGGGAGGAGGTGAGTACATAGAGAAAAAAATATGTAAACCAAAAATTATAAGGTAGCAATGAAATGAACCATATACTTCTTTTTTTGTTTCTTTTTTTTGAGACAGAGTCTCACTCTGTTGCCTGGGCTAGAGTACTGTGCCACCAGCCTAGCTCACAACAACCTCAAACTCCTGGGCTCAAGCACTCTTGGCCTCCCAGAGTGCTAGGATTACAGGCATGAGCCACCGTGCCCAGCCCCATATACTTCTTTATCTTATTTTATTTTATTTTATTTTATTTTGGTTTTGTATTTCAGCTTATTATGGGGGGTACAAAAGTTCAGGTTATATATATTACCCATGTCCTGCCCATCCCCCTGAGTCAGAGCTTCAAGTGTGTCCATTCCCCAGACAGTGCGCCTGGCACTCACCATGTAGTTATACCTCCATCCCGTCCCCCCACCCTCCACCTCTCCCCCCGAGTCAGCACCTTCAAGCATGACCATTCCCCAGACGGTGCGCAACGCACTCATCATGTAGGCATACACCCATCCCCTCCCCCAACCCCCCGCCTCAGTCTGGTAACCAATTGGTATCATTCCCAAATGTACATTTAGGTGATGATCAGGGAAACCAATTTTCTGGTGAGTACATGTGATGCTTGTTTTTCCATTCTTGGGATACTTCACTTAATATAATGGGTTCCAACTCTCTCCAGGAGAACCAAAGAGATGTCATATCACTGTTATTTCTTATAGCTGAGTAATACTCCATGGTATACATATACCACAATTTACTAATCCATTTGTGAATTGATGGGCATTTGGGTTGTTTCCACATCTTTGCAATTGTGAATTGTGCTGCTATAAACATTTGGGTACAGGTGTCTTTGTCATAGAATGACTTTTGTTCCTTTGGGTAGATGCCCAATAATGGGATTGCTGGATCGAATGGTAGGTCTACTTGAATCTGTTTAAGGTATCTCCATAATGCTTTCCACAGGGGTTGCACTAGTTTGCAGTCCCACCAGCAGTGTATGAGTGTTCCTGTCTCTCCGCATCCATGCCAACATGTGTTGTTTGGGGACTTTTTGATAAAGGCCATTCTCACTGGAGTTAAGTGATATCTCATTGTGGTTTTGATTTGCATTTCCCTGATGATTAGGGATGTTGAGCATTTTTTCATATGTTTGTTAGCCATTCTTATATCTTCTTTTGCAAAATTTCTATTCATGTTGTTTGCCCACTTTTTGATAGGGTTGTTTGATTTTTTCTTGCTGATTTTCCTGAGTTCTAAATAGATTCTTGTTATCAGTCCTTTATCTGATGTGTAGTATGCGAAAATTTTTTCCCATTCTGTAGGTTGTCTGTTTATTCTCGTGACTGTTTCTTTGGTTGTGCAGAAGCTTTTTAATTTAATCAGGTCCCATTCATTTATTTTTGTTGTTGCTGTGATTGCCTTAGGGGTCTTCTTCATAAATTCTTTGCCAAGGCCAATGTCTGTAGGAGTCTTTCCTACATTTTCTTCTAGAATTCTAATCATTTCCCACCTAAGGTTTAAGTTTGTTATCTACTGTGATTTGATTTTTGTGAGAGTTGAAATCTGTGGGTCCTGTTTCAGTCTTCTACATGTGGCTATCCAGTTTTCCCAGCACCATTTATTGAATAGGGATTCTTGTCCCCAGAGTATGTTTTAGTCTGCTTTGTCAAAGATTAGATGGCTATATGAGGATGGTTTTATATTTGGATTTTCTGTTCTGTTCCACTGCTCTGTGTCCCTGCACTTGTGCCAACACCAGGCAGTTTTAAGAACCACAGCCTTGTAGTACAGTTTGAAGTCTGGCAAATTAATACCTCCCATTTTGTTTTTATTGCTTAAAATTGCTTTTGCTATACGGGGTCTTCTCTGATTCCATACAAAGTGTATAATTATTTTTTCTATATCTGTGAAAAATGATGTTGGTAATTTAATAGGGATTGCATTGAATCTGTAGATCACTTTGGGTAATATAGACATTTTAACAATGTTGATTCTTCTGATCCACGAGCATGGTATGGTTTTCCACCTATTTACATGTTCTTCTTAATAATAATTGATTCAAAAAGGAAATCAAAATAGGCTATTTAGAAAACAATGTACAGGCTTGTTACAAAATAATAAAAATGAGAATATTACATATCAAATGGATATGACATGGCCAGTTTCCTTCATAGGTATATTTGTGGCCTTAAAGAATACAATAATAGCACAATTACATAATGAAAACTAAAGTCAACCAATCAGTAGTCACTGTCAGAAGTTACTAAAATCCAATTTAAGTAAAACGAGTAGAGGAAAGAAAGAAATATTAAAGGATTAATAATGAATATGAAAACACACAAAAGTAAACACAATAACTTATGCTTAAAAAAGGCAAATCCCCCATAAGTATAAGAGAAAAAAACACACATAAAATCAAGGATAAGAAAGGGGATAAATCAAAGGATACAGACATCTTTTAAAAGATTAAGCAAATATTGTGTACATTTCTTTGTCAACAAATAAAAATCTCAAATGAAATGATAATTATTCAGAAAGATAAACTTTGACTCAAGAAATGGAAAATCAGAAGAGCTCATTAACCATGAAAATAAATGATTTATTAAAATACTATTTTTTAAGTCTCTGAGATAAGGAACTTTTACCAATATGATTCTTCAGTCTTTCAAGGACTGTAATTCTCATGCTATGTAAACAATTCCTGAGAAAAGAAAAAAATGGGAAAGCTAAGCAATTCATTTTATGAAACTAGAGTCACCCCAATATAAAAACCTGATAAATACAGTACATAAAAGAACCAAAAAGTAATATCATATGTGAATATATTTTAAAATTCCAAATTAAAGTTGAGCAAACCAAATTCAACAACATAATAAAAAGCACATTTCTTCCTGAAATAGTAGGATCTATTTTTAATGGTTTAGTATTGGGACATCTATTTCAATTCTAAAATGTACCTTGTCTTTTTCACGTTTTAGTATCTCTGAAATCACAATGCATTTTATAATTAATGAAATATGATAGTATAGTATTATGTATGCTAATTTCCTTAGATGCTAAAAGGACATTATACATAATTAAACACCCACTTCTGCTTTCAAAATATTTAGGAAGTCAGGAATAGGATACTTCTTAATATTAAAAAGAATACCAAACTCATGCCAACATCTCACATTATAGTTAATAATAAAACACAAGAAGTATTTCCATTAACCATCAGAAATAAAACGAGACCTGCCTGCACTATGAGAACACTAGAACGTACAGAAGTCAATAGTGGAATAACTATTGAAGAGGAAGAGGCACATTTACCACTATTGGCAAATGATATGATTATATGGCTAGAAAACCCTAGGTAATTGATGGAAAATCTTGTAGAATTGATAAGTTCAACAAAATTGCCTTAAACAAGATAAATAGGCAACAATCACTAGATTTCCCACATACTAGCGATATCCAGTTAAAACATAATAATGGGGTAAAAACAAAATCCCAGCAGCTGTGGAAAACATAGTACCTAAGGCCAGCAATAACAAGAACTGCCTGGGACCTGCAGGAAGAAAACTGCCTAGTTTCACAGAGAGCTGTAAAAATTCTGAATAAACCCTATGGTTTTGGCTGGGGCAATTGTACATTATAAAGAGGTTCATTACTTTCAAAGTAGCTCCTAGTTTTAAAATAAATCCCCTCTTACGTGGGATGAATGAAGAACATGACAGAATGATTCTAAAGTTCATCTGGAAGAAGGATGTGACAAAAAGAGATGAAAATGAGAAGAATGGGCTTACTTTACCAAATTTAATACATATTAGAATTATAACTGAAACATACAGAATAAAACTTCAAAATATTAATAGTTCTGAAAGATCTTTGGCTGTCTGAGCAAGGATGAACTAGCAAGCAAACATGCTGGCCAGCTGAGGAGAAAGAAACTGTATCCATGCTTACCGTCTGGCAACGCACTGACTTCTGATTGTATTAAAAGCCTGAAGCACAGAAATAAAAGATCATAAAATACGAAAAAATAAAAGCAGACATTTAATTGATGTGGGGATCAGGAAAACCTTTTTTAAACTAGAAGAAAATTGAAAAAAAAAACACAAAAAGATGAATTTGATTACATAAAAAATTTACAAGGCAAATAACAATGTGTGAAATTATTTTCAAGAATATCGCAGAAAAGGATGATTATCTTATATATAAGAAAGGCTCTTAAAACAAGTAAAACGAAAACATAATAAATTCTTAGGTAAAGAATATGACTATTTCATTAGGGAAATACATTAAAGGGATCAGATATACATTTTGAAAAATTACAATTCTTGCTATTTATTAGTCAATGAGATGAAAATTAGCACAAAAGCTAATACCACTTTTCTTTTTCATGTTGGAAAGAATAGAATAATCTGTCAACATCAGTAAGGCAATGATTAAACAGGCATTCTTATATACTGCTAGTTGAAATAGAATTTAACACTTTTCTCAAGTGTAATTTATCGGGGTATATCATGAGCTTTAAAACTTTTTAGGCTGGGTGCGGTGGCTCACGCCTGTAATCCTAGCACTCTGGGAGGCCGAGGCAGGTGGATCGCTCGAGGTCAGGAGTGCGAGACCAGCCTGAGCGAGACCCCGTCTCTACTAAAAATAGAAAGAAATTACCTGGACAACTAAAAATATATATATAGAAAAAATTAGCCGGGCATGGTGGTGCATGCCTGTAGTCCCAGCTACTTGGGAGGCTGAGGCAGTAGGATCGCTTAAGCCCGGGAGTTTGAGGTTGCTGTGAGCTAGGCTGACGCCATGGCACTCACTCTAGCCTGGGCAACAGAGCGAGACTCTGTCTCAAAAAAAAAAAACAAAAAAAAAAACAAACAAAAAAAACTTTTTATATACTCAGGTAATTCTATTGTTTAGGAGTATCACTTTATGAAATAATCAGAGATACAAAGTAGGAGTATCACTTTATGAAATAATCAGAGACACAAAGGCTTATGTACAAATATTTATGGCAGACATACACAAATAACAGAGGGAAAGGTATACCTGAAGATGGAATATTATACAGCCAAAATAATCAGTAATAATAATCAATAATCTGAATGAAAATAGTAGGACACAAAATTGCATATACAGCATGTTCTCAATTTTGTTAAAAACATATGTGTACATATGTATATAAAGTCATTCCCTCCTATCTTTGGGGGCTAGGTTCCAAGGTCCCAGTGGAACCCTGACATCATGGATAGTACTGAACCCTACATATGCTGTTTTTTCTGTATAGGTATACATGAATACTCGTGATAAAGTTTAATTTATAAATTAGTCACAGTAAGGGATTAATAGTAACCAGTAATATTAATAAAACAGAACAATTATAACAACGTGCTATAATAAAAGTTATGTGAATGTGGTCTCTTTCTCTCAAAATACCTTATTGTACTATACTGCGGCTAATTGAAACTGTGGATAAGGGGGGACTGCTGTATACAATATTGATGTGTGTATTACATTCTGAAAGAAAATATATTCAAGTATTAACAATATTATCTTGGGATGATGGGATTGCGAGCATGTTTTATTTTCTCTCTATTTTTCTGTGTTTCCCAAAGATTCTAAAACAAAAGGAGAGTGGTCGTAGAAACCCCAGAGCACACAGATAGCGGAAACCCACAGATGACCTCTGGCTGTGTCCCGCCCACCTCCTCCCTCCGCATGAAAAGCCAACTATATCTGTTGCAGAGAAACAGGACAGCACGACCTGTTATCTCTTCTACGCATCCATCTCCGAGGAGACAGGTCATGGGCAGAAAAAAGAATTACAGAATCTTAGAGTTGGAAAAAACCTCCAATGCCGTTTATTGCAACCCTCCAATGACACTTTTTGGTTTTCTCTTGCACTCTCTGGATTTCCTCTTGGTCTTTATCCCATTCTGCTTGTGGAAAAATCTTAACATAGTAATTTTCACCTTTTTGTTGTGTGTGAGTCATTAAATTTCCCAGATGTGCTCTCTGGACTCACCCTGCGATGCAGAGATTCATTCATTAAATAATCAGGGATGACTATGAGCCAGGCCTAGTCATCGCAGGCATCTGTGCTCCTGTGGGGACCTATCTTTCATGACAGCCCTGGCACGCAGCTTCCTGGGAGATCATTAAGAAATCCAGGCAGTCTCCAGTGTGCTGGAGGACAGCAGGGCCTGACCTCAGCACTGTGTCCTTGTCAGGTGTTCTCATCAGGTAGGGAGCCCTGCTCAGGTGATGGTGTCCCCACCCATGTAGGGCATGAGCTGGGGCTAGGGAGGAACATGTGCCAAGAATGGAGTCACACCGACAGGTGGGCCTGGCTCCAGCTGATGAGCCAACAAAGACAATTCCAGTGACCTTTCCAGAAAGCAGGGAGATACCGGGAGCAGGTCTATTTTCTGCAGTCTGCAGTGTTCCAGGGTGACTTTCTCATCTTTGAAATTAAAGATCCACTCTTTCACTTTGAATGGCATGCTCGAACCCTTGGCAAAGCAAGAATCACTCCAGCAGGAGGGAATGAGGGACAAGAGAGTCCAGTAAGCCAAAAAGAAGCCAGTTAAGGAACCAGGGAAAAAGGAGGACACACTCTTTCCATAGCGTTTACAGCATCAAAGAAACTGCAGCCAGGGACTCTCCGGCCTGCCCTTGTTTTCCTCTTCATCAAAATTGGAAAAACCCATTTGGTCTGGAAATCAAAAGATTTTAAGGCTTGAAAAGCCATTAAAGACTTTCTGGTTTGAGTAATATTAGTTCTTTGAGATAAAAAAGACAAAAAAGGAATAAAAAAGGGGTCTGTGGTGTGATACATTTAGGAAAATTTATATACAATTTTGCCTTTTAGAAGGCTGATAATAATCACGAGCATTTTAAGGCCTTTGAGAATTCCTTCAGGTAAAACCAACCAACCAGTCTCTTTCATTTTGTTCAACCCCATATTTTCCAAATTCCTTTGGTCGCTGTGGTAGATCTGGCCATCAACCATCGCTGCTGCCCCTGTAGACACAGGCCGCTCCCCGCTTCATGAGCGAGAGCCCATTTCCTCTGCACAATTGTGATTCCAGGCTGGCTTCTTCAGACTTGCACAGTGCGGGGGAGGGATGCTGTGTTTGGTGCAGGCCTTGCCCTTTGAGGCCTGGTGGCTTCTGCTCCTGCCCTTTTCGGAGCTCGCTGCTATGCTACAAAGTAGCTTGGGCTAGACTCCTAAATGATTAGAGGTCAAATGAAGGGAGGCTCTGAAGGATAAGGGGTCATCTTGGATGTTCTAGCCCCAGCCAAGTTCCCAGGTGAATGCAGGCACATATGCAACCTGAGTCACTCATAAGGCAGAAAAACCACCCAGCTGAGCCTAGCCCACCACAGGACATGAGAAACCCTAAGTCACTGTTCTTTTAAGGCCTACCTTGTAGGGTGATTTATTACTCAAAAATAGATAACTCATACAACCACGGAATTACCTTTTTTGTGCCACATTTATTATCACCTTGCAGAACCCATTGGGGACCTATGGGAAAATGATGATATAATTCAACACCTTCGTTTTATACAGTTGACCTTTGAACAATACAGGTTTGAGCTGCACAGGTCCATTTATGTGTGGATTTTCTTGTGCCTCTGCCACCCCTAAGACCGTAAGACCCCTCTTCTTCCTCCCCCTCCTCAGCCTACTCGATGTGAAGATGATGATAAAGCCATGTAAGCTGATCCACTTCCACTTAATGAATAGTAAATATGCTTTATTTTCCTTATGAATTTCTTAACATTTTCTTTCCTCTGGCTTACTTATTGTAAGAATACACTATATACTACTGTGGGGTGAGAGAAAACTTCCCCTCTCCCCCCAAGATTCACAGAGAGATCAACTCACAATTAAGGCAGATTAATAAGAGGAAGAGGTTTATTGACTGTGCACATGGGGAGAATCAGAGTGATTACCAATTTCCCAGTGGGATCCAGATATTTTTATACTCTCCTTTTATTTATTTATTTTATTTATTTATTTTTATTTTTTTTTTCTCCTTTTAGAAGGTAGTGGGAGATGAGGAATATAGGTAAGTCTGTTTAGGGGCAATAAATTATTGCTAGGGAGGATGAATAGATACTTGGGAGGATGAATAGATGGGGGGAAACAGATCGACTTGTAAATTAACCTGAGAGACAGGTATCATGTTTAACATGATTTGGGCCAGGTCTGGTTGCATTCTTGATCTTCTTTCCTTTAATATAGTGAGTGAGATAACAGGGAAAGGAAGGGAAGTCCATTGTTCTCTTGATGGGTCCATCTGGTTATGCAGATAGAGGGAAATCCCCTTCCAAAGCCCTTTAATTCAAAATACTCTTTATACCAAGGAGTCATATTTTGGAGTGAAATTTCCTGAGCCCCTTCACTCCAAATGACATACAAAATATGTGTCCATCCACTGTTTATGTTATCAGTAAAGCTCTGGGTCAATAGTAGGCCAGTAATAGTTAAGTTTTTGAGGAGTCAGAAATTATACATGGATTTTCAATGGCACTCACAACACCTGCATATTCAAGTGTCAAATGTGCATGAGGAATGTGAAGCCCAAGCAATGCGGATCAACTCACCAGGACCGCTCAGCTAGAACCAGAGTTGGGGATGTTTTTTAAGTAAATGATAACTGAGACTCTTCTCAGGCCCAAGCACTGCACTGGGCACTGGGAATGTGACAGCCTTTGAGGAATTTCCTATTTTGGGGGGTGGGCAGGAAGGGGTGGATTATGAAGTGTGAGGATAGACCGTGCACAGGGTGCTGTGGAAGGTTGGAGGAAAACCTTAAATCCCATTTTGATGCTTCTGGGTCAGAGACATAGGCCTGGAAGTGATGTCGATTCAGCTGAAACCTGAGGGATGAAGTGTGTAGTAGTTTTAAAATATGCTCATAAATTCTTTGACAATCCTCTCCTCCAAAGGTGATCAAATTCCTCTTTTCTTGACTGCACTGAACTTAGTAACTAAATTGTAACTAACCAGATGTGACAGAAGTAATGGTGTATGACCTCCAAGACTAGCCTAGGTATGACGGCTTCTCTCCCTCTCTCGTCACTTGCTCTGGAGAAAGCCAGCTGCCTGTTAGAGACACTGAAGCTGCCCCTGGAGATGGTCCACCTACTGCCACCAGGCACGTGAGTGAGCCACCTTTGAGATGGATCTTCCAGCCCCAGCCAGGCCGTCAGACGCCTGCAGCTCTAGTAGATATCTGGGCTGCAACCTCGCTGTGAGAGCCTGAGGCAGAACCACCCGCCAAGCCACCATGGATTCTTGACTCAGGGAAACTGTGAACCCATAAAGGCTTGCTGTTTCCAGCTGCTAAGTTTTGAGATAATTTGATACACAGCAGTAGATAAGGAATACAAATGAGTTCAGTCCCACACAAAGAGGAAAGTACTCTGTTCAGTAGGGCTAGGGCACAGCAGGCAATGGCGGGCTGGGGTGGCCTAGGCAATAGCAGAGACATGTGGCTTCTTCCCCAGTTGACGATTGTGTCAGTCATGGCCATTTTTTCAGGTAACAAAGAGCCGAACACAAATTAGCATAAACAATCTCTTAAAATACTCTACAACTGTATCATCTCACATAACAAGGGGTCTAGCAGTGGTTTCAGTTACAGGCACGGTTTGATCAGGGCTCTAGCTCTGTGTCTCTGCTCTTCCAGCATGGGGTCCATGCACAAGCTGGCTTTTTGATCCTAAGATGGCTGTCAGCAGTAACAAAGATCCTTGCTCATGTTTAACAGAAGAAAAAAAAGACAAACCTTTCTCTTATCACAGACCTTAAATACTTCCCTTTAATCATAGTACTTAGATGGCATGTCCAACCTTGGACAAATAACATTGCCAAATTACTTCCATGAGCAGATTGGCTTTCGCCTGCCTAGTCCTATAACTGGCCCAAGAGATGAGATCCCCGCTAATCAGGATAGACCCACTGGGGCTGAGATGGGTCAGCTCCCCCCGAGTTCCCATGTGCACACGCACACGTGTGATGGAGAGGGGTATGGATTCCGTCAGGAGGAAGGACGAGGGGAGTGGATGCTGGGAAGGCAATCTACGCTTCCCACCACAGCTCATTTGGGCTTCTTCGCTGGGTCTGTAGAGATGTGTTCCCTGGGAGAGTCTCCATGTCTGGCTCCACTTCTGGACTTGGCACAGGTACTAGTCCCAGACTACAGGGGCTTCTGACTCTGCGCTATCACCAAGTTCAAGATAGAGCTCAGGATGAGCTAAAGAGAGAGATATTCACCTGGAAGGGTCACAGTCTATTCCTCTACACTCCAATAATTTGCCTGCCCCAACTTCCTGCTGCCCACACCTGGCCTTCAGCCTCTATCCCAAGATTATTCTTCCACTGGTTGTTCTCCCAGCATTGACCCAGAGCTGCACTGGCCCTGCTGTGCTGCAATGAGGCCTGAGACTGTGCACTTCAGAAAGTCTTCTAGAGAAACTGCTATTCCTTTTGGAAAAAACAAATACCTGCCCCCAATTGTCTAAGGTTATAAATGGAGGGAGAATAGGTGTGTGTGGAGGGCTGCACCTCACAGCTTCGACTTGTTTTTCAACGAACTCATTTTTTACTCTATGATGTTGCAATGAAGATCCTCTTGCTAACCCTAAACTGGCCTTTCATTTTCAATCTCGAGTAGGACACACACAGCACATTTGTTTCCATAAGGCTTATACATTCAAACAGGTTTTCTTTTTCTTTCTTTCTTTTTTTGTTCTTTTGAGACAGAGTCTCGCTCTGTCACCCTGGCTAGAAAACAGTGGCATCATCGTAGCTCACAGCAACCTCAAACTCCTGTGCTCAAGAGAGTCTCCTGCCTCAGCCTCCCAGGTACCTGGGACTGTAGGCTTGTGCCACCATGCCTGGCTAATTTTTCTATTTTTTTGTAGAGATGGGGTCTTGCTCTTTTTTAGGCTGGTCTCCAACTCCTGGCTTCAAGCAATCACCCTTCTTCGGCCTCCCAGAGTGCTAGGATTACAGGTGTGAGCCAACGTGCCTGCCCTCAAACAGGTTTTCTAAAGAGAAAATAGATACATATATAATGGACAGTGGACTCAGCCACTCCCATTTTGGGATCTCTATGCCACTCCACCTTGCCTGGCTCCCAGCCTGATTTCCTGGGGAAGACGCTGCCCTTGAACTCATCACCTCAAGCATGTCCAAATCTCTACAGTCAGACCCAGGGCCACAAAGCCCGGAAAGAGATGAGAGCCCCTACTCTCGAGCTTCTAGACCAACCTCCAAGTTGTTGCAATGTCCTGGCTAAGGGCCCATCTCTGTCCTGAAACACTGAAATTGGGAAGGATCATACCCCCTCCCCACCCTAGGAAAGTCCACATGCTACCACTGAGCAGTTGTAACTCTACTTTAGTTGTTTTCAACCTTGGCTGCCTATTGGAATCACCTGGGAAGCATTCACAGTTCAAATGCCCAGGTCGAATCCCAGAATATCCAGAATATCAGAATCTCTGGGGGTGGGGCTTAGGCATCAGTCTTTTTTTAAAGACCCCTGCTCCCAGAAGATTCTAGTACATGGCCAAAGTTGAGAACCACCGCCCTATGTCCTTGACTGGGTAAGCATCTCCCAGTCAGACAGTGGGGCCAGGGATTTTTTATTGCCAGGGATTTTCACCACATGCAAATGAAGAAAATCTGAGTGTCGCAGGACTGTGTGTGGCCCAGCACACTCAGAGTTATGGGCCAGGAGGCTCCAGGCTGTGTCCCATCTCCCAATACCACGAATCCAGGACTCTGTGGCTCAGGGAATAGTCATTCCTCAGGGATGACCTCTCTTCTGATAGCAACAAAATCACTGATATTTATCCAGCATTTACTATGGCTAAGCACTGTTCTGGGATCTCTAATTTAAGGCTCATAACATCTTATCTCATAGATGAGACAATTTAAGCACCAAGAGGTTAAGCAATTTGCGCAAGTTGACATAGTAAGTGGTGGAGCTGAGATTAGAATCCAGGCATCTGACTCTAAAGCCGCTACTTATTACTAACCTTGGCATACTGCTCCCTCGACCCCTGGTCTCAAACCCTAGGGCACATGAGAATCGACTGGACTGGGTGGGCGTTAAAATGCAGAGTCCTGAGCCCCATGCCAGGTTCTCACTCACTAGGCCTGGAATCTGCATTTCTAACAAGCTCCCTAAGTGATTCTGGTGCAGAAGGTCCTTAAATCATACTTTAAAAAGTCAGGCTTAAAGTCATCAAAGCCCAGGTTGTCAGCTAGAAGGGACACTAATGTCCATCTAAGATCACTGACCTTTCACAGCGCTCCTTTAGCTGGTTGGCCTCATTCTGCTTTCTAGCATTCTTCGAGGCAAATGCTGCATCTGGTGTCTCGGTTCTTGACGCAAAGTCCAAGTCTTGGAGAAAACCATCCTGGTCTTCTAGTTCTTTTGTGTCGTCCTCAGTACCCCACAGGGCTGTGCTGTAAGGGCTGTTTCCTGCTCAGTGAGTAAATGAGCAAGGAACTAAAAGGCCTCTGTCACTGAGCTCTGAGAAACACCAAAAACATCACTATCCCACCAAGCAGGTGCCCAGCAAGGGTAGCACAGAAGGAAATAATGCTGCGGGAGCCCACAGCTTGCCGCAGCTGCTTCCACCGCACAGGGACAGGGACTCACCCACTTCTCACACTGTAAGGTGCATTTGAGTCGCCCGAGGACCTTTCTAAGCTGCAGAGGCTGATCTGGTAGCTCTAACCAGCTCCCAAAGGAAATGGAAGCTGAGGCTCAGGGACGAGACTTTGGGTAGCAAGGGTCTGAACCCTTCCCAGGATGGATGGTGCTGTGTTGAGGGTTATTTTGAGTGTGAGAGATGAGATTCTCTGGACATGATGGTGTGAATTCAGGAGAAACAAAGAGGGCAGAAGAGGTCTGCTAAGAAGTTGGGGCATTTGCAATTTATGGCAGCAGCTGAGAAGCAGGATATAGATGGAGAGATGACAGTAATGCCTGGCATTCCTGCATTGTTAGAAGCACTCTGGCAACTTTAACTCCTTTAATTATTACAATAACCCCAAGAAGTCTGTACTAATGTTATGCCTATTTTATAGACAGGGCAACAGACTCACGGATAGGGGAAGTGTTTTGCTCACAGTCCCTGGTCTAAGGCTTTGCTCTTAGGCGATGTAACTCTAGCAGCTGCCTCCTAACCCCAACACTACAGTGCCTCATAGGGGGAGGCTGAGGAAGAAGAGGCCTGAGCCATGCAGCAAGGCACCAGGTGGCCTGAGATTAGGAAAACCGGCAGGAGAGTCTTAGGGACTTCTAGGAAGTTGGACGTCTGCTCAGTTTTTGGGTGTTGCTGAGCAGGGATCCAAAGGGCATTTCCTCCACTCCCCGATGGTCGAACTTTCAGTACAACTCAGCTGTACACACAGATGTTATTCTGGTTGCTTTGGGAAATCAGGGGAAAGGGCTGGCTCCAGGCTGGCTCCGGGTCAGAATGCAATGGAGAGAAGGAACCAGTTGCAGGAGGAATAGGCAATTTAGGGGAAGCAGGAAAGTGGAGTATGAAAAAGCAGGATGTTACCAGAAAAAAGTAACAGTTTCCCCAGATTTCTTAACTCCCTGGAGATACTGGGAGTAGGAAATGCTGGATTTTCCATCCTCTGCAGAATGGGGGTATTGAGCCATGGTTATTTGAATGCTGAAGTAAGTAAGTAAGGGTGGTTCCTTGAATTTGAAGTATTTAGGGATTTCTGGGGACAGCAAACACTTGGGTTATGCAAATTAGGAACATTTCTGACTATCTTCCTGGTTAGTTTAGACTAGGGATGGAAAGTGAGTCGGGAAGATTTTGTGTTACTGTCAAGTAGACAGACATGGGGTTCAGGGGCCTGGGTAAAGGAAGGAGACGAAAGCTATGATTAGAGGTGACAGCCCAGGCCCAACTCCTGCCTGTGTCCTGCTGCTCTCTGGGAGAAGAGGGCGTCCTCCTGCCACCTCTACAGAGAATGTCATCTCTACCCCCGTGGACCTCTCCAGGCTCTGGAGACCTCATGGAATCTGAAGTCCTGCTATTGCATTTGTCTCGAGCCCAGGTAATTTGTGATACTCACTTTCGGAAGGTCTCTCTGACTGTCGCAGAGGATGAGCTGTGAATGCAGGCAGGGAGCTGGGAGAACAAGAAGCTGTTATGGTGGCCCAGACAGGAGACGGGGTGACTGGCCAGAGGAAGAAGTAGGCTCATCTGAGGGAGATACAGAAGGTAGAATGAATCTGACTCGGAGAGGGAAAGGCTGGGGTCAAGGGTGATGAGCAGGGTTCTGGCTCAGGCACCCGGGGGGGGGGGATTGTGTCGTTCCTGAGATGAGGAAGGGAGGAGGCAGAGCAGTGTGTGGGTGTTCAGGTGGGGCCGTGTTGACTTTGAGATGCCCTTGAGACATCCAGTGGAGTGACCTTCTGGGTAGCTGAGCCTCGAGTCTGGGGTGAGATAGGATCTGCCATGGGGCACGTGCCTGGGAATGCTGATGCCATAGCAGAGGCTGCCGTCACACAGGGAGGGTGCGTGGTGAGAAGAGGAGAAGGGCTAGGAGTGAGCCTGGGAGACCCCTGCCAAAGACCACTGAGAAACAGCTGCTGGAGAAGCGCGAGGAAAACTAGAGCACGGGGCTGCGGGACTGGAGGGGGTGTTCCACGAGGAAGAGAGCACTGATGTGCCACACACTCCACAGACAGCGAGGAAGACGTGGGCAGCAAATTGCCAAGAGTGGCCTGGAGGTCACCGCAGAGACGTCCTGGAGGAGTCTATAGTTTTGCCAGGGAACGGGAGGTGGGGAGGTGGAGTTGGCACACAGAGGCAGGTTCGAGTCTAATGTTGTGATCGTCTTTGCAGAAAGGTGGTTCGCCTTTCTGGGTCCCAATGTTCTCACCTGAAAAAGGAAGGGGTTGAGCTGTCAGCTCTAAAAGATGTTCTCTAATCCCAGCAAAGTGAGATTATTCCCATTAGCAGTGTGTAACTACGAGAGCTTTTTAATGACACGAGCTTCCACGGGCTCCTCGGGGCTGTCGAGCCCGGTGTGACAGACCAACTGGGAAATTTCCTGCTCTGCTCTGCATTTCCTCCGCTTGATTTCAGGTCATTGCCCCTAGCGACGGTCCTCTCCAGACTCTCTCAAATATTCTGATTTCTACACCTCTGAACACTTATACAGTGGCATACTATTTTCCATCTTATTATCTGAGGCTTTTGCTCCATCTTTTTCCTCCTATGGCCTCGCCAAGTACATACGTGTAAAAACAGGTCCTCCAGCGTTTGTGCAGCAGCTGTGCTCCACGTGCCAGTCCACGTGTGCGTGTGTGGTAATGGCGACAGGGCAGTGCCGGGGTCCAGTTACAAGTACAGAGAGTCGTACAAGCTGATGCACATTGATGGTCACTTTTAGGTTAGACTATTCAGAGAAAATTCTGGAAATGAGGGAGTAGAGAGGATTTTATGATTAAAAATTAGTTTTAGATGATGACTTCTGCCAGTTCAGCCTAGCAGCAGGTTGTTTACTGGCATCAGGGAATTCAGAGAAGGAAGAGACATCAAACATGACCCTTTTTGTTTTTGTCTCTCCACCTTGCTTTGTCTAGGGGGGTAAACTGGGACCTAGACAGTTAAGCAAGCTACCTCACTGACTGGTAGCATCACAGACAAAATGTAAGACTTGTGCCTACTGCTTCTCAGCCTTTTGGCTAAGATCAAGTGAAGACTCATGCATGGAGCTCTTACTGTCTCTCCTCGCAGCACAACAGAGCATCAGCTGCATGCTAAACACTGGGTTGGGCACCATGGGATGCAGAAAACTTTGACCTCCGTGGGGTCTAATTAGGGGCCAAGATGAAACCCTTGCAAGCAATCGAGAGCTATATTTGCATACGCCCCTTGGCTAACAATGAAATTATGTCCCAGTAAAACCATCCTAAGTTGAAAATATCCTAAGTCAAAAATACATTTAATATACCAAACCAACCAAACATCATAGCTTAGCCTAGCCTACCTCAAATGTGCTCAGAACATTTAACATTAGCCTAAAGTTTGGCAAAATCATCTAACAAAAAGACTATTTTATACTAAAGTGTTGAATACCTCATCATTTATTGAATATTGTACTGAAAATGAAAAACAGAATGGTTTTGCACCATCGCAAAATCAAAAAATCATCAGTTAGGGCCTGTCTGAACATTCATTATATGTCAGTACAAAAGCACTGCAGAAAGAGAGGTCTGCGGTGGGTCTTGAAGCTTCTAATTTTCAAATATGCAGAGAGGGTGAGGGAAGGGTTAGAGAGGTCCTAAGGGGAGGGTATGAATCACAGTGGGGTGGGGGGAGTGGCCAGGAAGGTCTCACTGGACCAGAGATGATGTGCAAGGAGAAAAGAGGGAGAGATGGATGAACTGGAAATAGGGGCTCAGCTTAGAGGGACAACTGATGTTCAGACAAACAAAGAGGCATTACAGAAATACAGTATGCTTACCAATTTTCTGTACATGCAAATATAAATAGGAGCCTAAGGGGGTCACCATTCCTCCCTTGTGTTCCTGCAACATAGCTCTTGGGCATTGTCTGCTGGACTGGGGTGTCCTTTCTCCCCTGGGGACAGAATCAGGCTCAGAGAAGATCCCCAGACCCCAAGCTGGGTGGGTGGGGACCAATGCAGTCAAGATGGTATGAGCAAGATCACCCTGGAAGAAAGGCCAGGCCAGGAAGTCTGAGGTCTGAAAGAAAGTCCTTTTGAGGCTCCCAGGGGTTGGGGACGACATACTGAATCCCCTTAAAGAGTTGGGAATGACAAGTGAGATTGGAATTCAACTTTGGAGGGGACATTTTAAGAGTGTCCCTAATTCTAATTGTATACCTATCCCTTACTTAGCATCTTTAATTTGTTCTCCAAAACCCTATCTCTAAGAGTAAACATGTTAAATGAAGGACATATTTCTATTATTACAATAGGAAAACTTATGGGAAATTTTATCCCAACAATTTTTGCAAATAGAAAAACTTATCAACTGAATAATGAAAATAAGTTTGTTTACATAATCAGAGCAATTTATAAGTAAACAAATACAGTTTATTCATCCATAAGGTGAAAAATTATTGTATTCACCAAAGAAGGAATAAAAGGCTTGACAGTAGGTGGTTGGTGGTGGTAGAGGCCAGGGAATCATTCTTCAGAAAATGTTTTGTCTGTCTCTGCACCATTTCTCTTGTCATTTTATAACTCTTGGGGAACTGTGGCTATCTTGTACCGAGGCTACACTTAATAAAAGTAATGGCACAGAAAAATACCTTTAAACAAAATAAAAATTAATTATGCTGTGCATTGAAGCACATGGAAATAACACACACTCTTAACAGACTGAAAAGTTACAGAAGGTGCTAGCGCTTTCTCTCTCTTGCTTGGTGTACATGAGCAAAATGACATGGATTTATTCAAAAAAGGAATTCAGATTTGTCCCCACTGATATTCTTTAACTAGAAACTGCAGTGTCAAGTAAATGGGTGAGTGAGTCTTTGCCTGAAACCATTATGTCAAACTTCACTTCTTACAGCATATCCATTTAGGGTGTTGTGGTGTAAGCGACTTGTTACACTGAATAAAAAGGAGTTTTTTTTATTTTAGGTCCCATATATGAGTGTGAAAATGAAATATTTGTTTTCTGTGCCTGGTTTACTTCACTTAAAATAATGTCCTCCAGATCTATCCATGTTCCTGCAAATGACAAAATTTCCTTCTTTTTCATGGCTAAATAATATTCCTTTGTGTACATACAACACATCATTTTTATCCATTCATCCCTTGATAAACCCCTTAGCTGATTCCATAATTTAGCCATTGTGAATAATGCTGCAATAAACACTGAAGTGCAAATATCTTCTGGTTACATTTTATGACTTTGCCTCACCCAAGTGAGGTTTACAGGCATGCCCTTCCCCTCTACAATGCTCACCAAAAAAAAAAAAAAAATTGATCTCAAGGAAGTAGTGAATAGAATGGTGGCTACTAGAGATTGGTCAGGGTGGTGAGATGGGGTAATGAAGAGATGTTGGTGAAGGGGTAATTCTGTTTAATAGAAGGAAGAAGTTCTGATGTTCAGTGGTACAATGGGGCAACTATAGTTGACAATAGTTTATTATATTTCAGAATAGCTAGAAGTTTTCAAATGCTCCCAACATAAAGCAATGATGAATGTTTTAGGTGAATCTTGTCCCAGTTACCCTGATTTGTTCATTGTTTGTTGTGTGCTTGTATCAAGATGTAACATGTAATCCATGAATATGTACAATTATTATGTATCAATAAAAAAGGAGGTGTTAACTGAAAAGTGGTAGCATTTTCTAACAGTCCTTATGGTGAAAAGTCCTTAAGATGGAAATATGGAAAGGAGTAAACTAGGCTCACTCTCACCTCCCAGCTTTTGCCCACAATGTTTCCTCTGCCCAGGACAACTATCTCCTCCTTTCCTTCCTGACAAACTCTACTCAGCTTCTCTGGATGAGTTCAGATGTCAGATTCCACAGGAAACCTTCTTTGGTCGTCTCTCAGTGCTTCACCCTCTGTTGGTCCAGGGCTCCTTCATCCATGATCCTGGCATCCCCGAGCTTCCGACAACTGCTATGCACTTCTGTAGTTCTGGTCTGTTTTCCTTGACTCTAAGTCTGTTAAGAGTGGGGATATATTCAGTGCCAACTGGATATATTCAGTTCCAACAGTACCTGGCAGAGTGACTGGAGCAGAGGGTCCTGGGTACATTTGAGTTGGTGAATGTATGTACAAAATTATTCAGGAAAGAATTGAGAAGTCCATCTTCAAGGCTGTGGAAAGTGACTTTGGGAAGTTTATCAGTCGCTTTTAGTGCAGTAAGAAATAATCCCAATATCTATCTTACTGCGGAGGAGGGAGGGGCGGGGAAAGAGAGAGAGAGAGAGAGAGAGAGAGAGAGAGAGAGAGAGAGAGAGAGAGAGAGAGAGAGACTGACTGCTCTTCTTATAAAGAAAAGAAACTAATCATGAGAGTGCCACCCTCATAACCTAATCTAACCCTAATTACCACCCCCAAAGGTTCAGTTACCAAATACTAACACATTGAGGGTTAAGGCTTCAATTTATGAATTTTGGGAAGACACAGACATTCAGTCTATGACAAATATTGAGTATTTTTACCATCCATATATCTTCTTTGGTGAAGTGTATGTTCAAATTAGAAATGTAAATTGAGTTTTTGCAGATGAATACCCAATAGCTCCGGCACCATTTCTTCTGAATACCATATACTGAAATAAACTTGAAATAAATCATAGACCGAATTACCTAACTATAAGAGTTAAACCTAGGGAACATCCAGAAAAAACATAGAAGAAAATCTTTACAATCTTAGGGGAAAATATGGACAATGCATATACATGTCAAAGAACTTGCATCTAGAATACATAAAGAATTTTTATAATTCAATATTGAGATGAAACAACCCAATAAAAATGGGCATAATATCTGAACAGACATGTAACAAAAGATGCTAAAAATGATTAATAAGCACATGAACAAACGGTCAACACTGTTAGCCATCAGTGAAATGCAAATTAAAACCACAGTGAAGTACCACTATACACCCACTAGAACTGTTAAACTTGAAAAATATTGATAACTAAATTTTGACGAAATAGGGAGCAGCAAGAACTCTCATATATTTCACAGTACAAAATGGTACAACCACTTTGGAAAATAGTTTTTTCATTTTTTTTTAAATTAAACATATATTTACTACATAATTTGGCAACTGCATTTCTGGTATTTACTCAAGAGAAATAAAAAACATATGTCTACGCTAAGACTTACACAAGACTGTTCACTACAGCATTGTCATAATAGCCCTGAGCTGGAAACATCCAAAATATCCATCAACAATTTAATGGATAAGCAAATCACGGTACATTCATACAAATGAATACCATACTCCAGTAAGAAGGGGACAGACTCCCACCACAAAAAACAACATGGATGAAAAGTTTTGTTGTACAAAAGAAGCAAGGCATGAAAGAGCCCACACTGCCTGATTCCATTTAGATGAGATTCTAGAAGAGGAAAAAATCTACAGTGATAGGAATGAGACGAATGTCTGCCTGGGGCAAGGGAGGAGGATTGACTAGGGAGGGCATGAGGGAGCTTTTCTGGAGATGATGGAAATATTTTATACCTTGACTGGGGTGGTGGTTACAGAGATATCCATATTTGTGAAAACTCATCAAACTGTACACTCAAAGTAGGACATTCATTTTATTGTTTGTAAGTTATACCTAAAATAAGAATAGTTTCTACATTTCAAATAGAAATAGGTTCCTGCTACTTTTATAGCAGACCACCAGGGTGTACACCTTTCCCGGGCCCAGCATCTAACCTCAGAGGGAAGGCAACCTCAGGAGGTTGACTAGCAGACCTTGCATGCCTGGCCCACATGAATCCAAAATCAATAGTTATCTGGAATGTGCCCTTTTCATAACTCTTTTTTATGCTGTAAAAGCGGTGCTGCCACACTGGACCATGAAGATGAGGGCTCACCTGCTCGGGATAGCAGGCGGTGAGCTGAAAGGATCCCAGTCCCGAGGGTTCCCTGCAGCAGAGATGCCAGCTTCCCTCTGGACTTCTGTGCTAGAGCAAGTGAAAAATACCTGCCAGGTTTAAGTCACTATTATTTTGAGTCCCTATTATGGCTTAACTTAAACTTAACCAATATAATTATCTAAAATTCTCCAAACGAAATTCAAACCGTGATTAGCCTTGAATTCTGCTTTTGTTGAGTACCTTCTACATATTAGATGTGATGTTTTCATAAATACTTTCTGTTGACTAGTGTTCAGTACAAGAAGTATGTGGAATTCTTGTATCATTAATAACATTATTCACAACTCATTCCTACCTGGTGTTAAGGTTTGAGATCAGTTTGGCTGCAGCTTCTAGCCAAAGCCCTTCTTTAGGGATTAGGTTGCCAAAGTAGGAAACCCCCTTTTATCCTTGACACAAAGAGAGCACCGAATCCAATGCGAATGTGTTGTTCAGGATTTAGCAATCTATCTTTGTTGCCTGAAGAGTACTATGAAACCTAAGGAGAATTTGGAAGAAACACATCAGGGAGGTTGTTGTGTATTGTATGTTGAGAGCTCAACTGGGACTGAGAAAACTTACAAGGCTTTCCAGGATCATGATTGATCTCTGTACAGGGTTGACTAGTGTCTGCCAAAAATTTCTGTCCACCTGGAGCCTCAGAATGTGAGTTTATTGGGAAGTAGGGTCTTTGCAGGTGTAATTAGTTAAGATGAGGTCATATTGGATTAGGTGGGCCTTAAATCCAGTCACTGGTGTCCTCAAACAGAGAGACATAGAGATACAGACTCAGACAGGCACAGGGAATAAGGCCACGTGGTGAAGGAGGCAGAGACTGCAGTGATGCAGCTAGGAGCCAAGGAATGCCCAGGATTGCTGGCAACCACCAGAAGCTAGAAGAAGCAAGGAGGATACTTCCCTAGAGCCTCCAGAGGGAGCATGGCCCTGCTGACACCTTGCTGTCAGACTTCTAGCCTCCATAACTTTGAGAGAATGTATTGCTGTTGTTTTAAGCTACCTAGTTTGTAGTAGCTTGTTATGGCTGCCCTGGGAAACTAATACAATCTCCAACATTTCAAATCACCCTTTCTTTGTTTGGGTGGCATCCCTTACGCCATTCTGCCTCACTTTGGGTGTTTGTTTATTCACATTCAAATCTTTGAATCAGGTATTATTCTAAATTCTATTTTTCTAAAATCTCCATTTCGCTCTGATGCATAAAAATTACTGTGTAACTGTGCCTTTTGGATAACCTGAATTTTCTTATTTTACCAAAGCATGCCAAATCTGTCCTTTCATCGGGCAAGTGAAGAAGGTTTGTAGACCTTTCTCTTGTCAGTATGATGCGGGAGGGACAGTGTCTTGTTGAACTCATGTTTAAGATGATGTCAGGGCCTTGTGCTATTCTGGGTGGTGTCTGGTTTTGTTGAAATGACACTTCTCTGTCCAGCCAATCTGTTTTGCTTCATGCAACTCTAATTGACAACATTGCAACAGAGATTTGCAAGCATCTCTTCAAAATTCTTCAAATTTCCTGTGATACAAATTCCTTTAGCTTAGTAAAGCTATGGTAGAAATAAAGACATTTAAATGGATCCTAAAAAAGTCCTCAGAACTTCCTAAGACAGTGTCAAGATGCTTTGGAAGGCCACTGGCAGTCACGCATGCAGGCTGCTCTGCTTTGAACAAAATGTAGTAAGCTGAAACCTTTTTTGATATTCAGCTAGAAGCTCTTTATATTGCTGACTCTGAAAGCAAAGGAAAACTCAGGACCACTTTGCAACTGGGTAGGGTAACCCCATTTGTGAATCAGGAGATATCCCCACATGGGCTGTAGGAGAAAACTGCTGCAGTCTGTGGAATGTTTCCAGATGTTAAAATAATTGAGGATATTCTAAAAACAAACACCAGTTGTTACATTTGGTTTCAACATTTTTGTTTTATTTACTGCAGTAGTTGACTTTCCTCGCTGAGCAATTTCCATTTCTCCAGGATGCATAACGCTTACCTCTAAAGGTGTGATCTCCCAACACTTCATTCCCTCGGTAAGTTTCTTTTTAACAAGCTGAAACAGACATAACTAGGGCAGTGTTTCAGGCTGAGATGACAAATGTGAAACTGAAGAATATTGAAAGCCATTCAAAAATTGGTTTGGTAAAAGACAGTGCTGTATAATGAAACCAAATGCACAGATTGGAATTTTAAAAGAAATCCTAGTGTGAAGATAAAAGGACATGAAAGATAATAAATGTTGAAATGATACACCACCTAATGGTATCCTGTCAAGGAAGAAAGATAATATGATAACTTACAGAGCATCCCCGAGCCCCTATAGGTACTTGACCTATAGTTTGCAGGGAAACAATCTTTTTGTTTCATCTGGCTCATATTAAAAATAGGAAAAACAAAACCAGCATTTTTTTCTCCCCACTCTCACACAGATGGTGAAAAAATCCATGCAATTTTTAACTGTCTGAAATTCTTTAAAGCAATATAAGACAGAAAGAATTATTAAATCACTTTTCCAT